>NC_066342.1:10610317-10660901 GCF_022539315.1 Serinus canaria | reverse complement strand
GGTCCCAGTGACAGCTCTTCTAGCCAGAGCTGGGCTAAAACAGCCCTTTATATAGGGTACAGGGTTATCAGAAATGGTCCAATGGCAAGGGTTAAAGGAAAGTGATCTATAAGGTTACAGAGAGATAAACAAGGGTTCAAAAAGGTGGAAGAGGGGCTTCTAGCCCATTCACCATGACTTGGCATTTCCTATCTTAGGCTTCTGCACGCCATGGGGCCCTTGCAGACCCTGTGCCTGCTACAGATGCCGTTTAGGGTTTTGTCTTTTTTATATGTTCTCTGTATTCTTCACATATATATTTGTAACTCTGTCACCTATTGTATTAGTAGCTAGTTTTCCCAGTACTTTTCTGTTGCAGTCCAAGGTGGTGGTGGATGCAACCTTCCCTGAGAGTGTCTTGCGCCAACAGGTAGGAGCCACAAGAGCACCAGCACACACACACACACACCAGCTCAGCAGTGAAGATACAGGAGGGTCCAGGCATGGAGTTCCAACACACTTTATTTCAGGCGATGCTGAAGGGGTCCAGGGGCTATAAACAAAGGCAAAGGAGGGTCTAGGGTATAAATACAGGAAAAGAGGGGACGGCAAATAGCATCAGGGATCCAATGAACTGAGGGCTCAGGGGTGGTACACAGGGAAGGAACTAATAGGGAATGCCAGGGTGGATAATGGGGTTACACAAACCAATGGGAAAATGGGGAAGGGAGAACTTACCAGAACATGAACATAAGGGTAAAAGGGGTGGGGATGGCCAATGGGCCAATGGGCCAATGGGGAGGACAGAACTGGGGCAAATTAACATAGTGCTGCAGAGCACCATGTGGGAAGTGTCTTTCCTCACCCTGAGCTGTGAGGAATGCCCAGAGTCTAAGGTGCATCTCTCCAGGGCATTGCCATTGCCCTCTCCCCAGTAGGTTCATGGGCCTCCACACTTTTCCATGGCCTTTCCCTAAGCAAAAAGACAAAAATTCCAGAGCTCCAAGCCCCAGGAGGTACAAGGCTCCATGCTATCTTGGTTCTTCCTGGGAACCAAGGCCAAGAACAACTCTTCGAGATATGTTCTCATGGACAATGTACAACTAGTGCTGAAGAGTGGGCTCCACAAAAGGGGCTTGACCTGGGGGGGAATTGCATCACCACTTGTCCTCCTAATTGGTGCTTTTTATCAATTTTGCTAATTCCCTAAAACCTATAAAAATGTACTTACCCCTGGGAAGGGGGGAGGGGTGCGCTTTAGTGGACATCTTTCCGTAACTGCTCCTGAAGGCCTTCAAATAAAGATCCTCTTTTATATTACCTCCATACTAAAATTATCTCGAGTTTCATTTCCAGGTTGGGAAAAAGGCAACACATGCAACCAAGGCAGAGAGACAACATAAGTCCCTATGAAATATTGTATGGCAGGCCATATCAAATTCCACATATCCTGGGAGGAATTCACAAGGGGGGAATTGACTTACAAAAGTATTTAATAGTTTAAAGTTCCACTTTGCAGAAACTCCAGAGATTCATCATGTTATCTAGACTCATAAGACTGGACACACCTGCTCATCCATTCCAGCCCGGAGACTGGGTGTACATTAAATGGTGGGACAGTGACCCCCTTGCAAGCTAAATGGAGAGGACCAATCCAAGTCCTGCTGACTACCCTTACCGCAGTCAAGGTCACTGGCAAAGGACCCTGAATTCACTATTCCAGAGTTAAGAAGGCTTCTGCTCCTGAAACAACTGGAAAAACAGACACTGATACAGATTAAAATTATGTTGTTTAAATTGTTTTACTGTGTTTACTATCTGCACAGTCAGTAACCATGACTTAGGTTTGGAACCAAAATTTGCATGTGGGTCTAGTCCAAAAACTATCTAAAGTTATTGATAAAAACAGTTGTTGGATTTGTACTCAAATGCCAACAATTGATGAGGATAACTGGCTATTAATGGGTGTTTTAATGAATGAGTCAAACCTTAACAACAGTTGGGAACAGGTCACTAAGGCCTACCTACCTATAACCTTAAGCAGCTTCATTCCTGATAATTATAAGGTTCTCTCCGTGGTTGTTAATGTCACAGGAAAGGTCATTCTACCTCCCTATTATCATAAAACTAAATCTAACATAAGGCTAATATCAAAAGCCATCATAGGATTTGCACAGACACCCTGAAGAATGACTCCCTCACAGGGTTCAGGATGATATTGGCTATGCAAAAATGGAGCATGAAAAGTTTTGCCCCTTCATAAAGACTGGGCCTGCGCCCTTGGGGCTATAATCCCAAACATAACAATATTTTATCAAACTGAAGAAAAAGTGGGTGGATAAGAACGATAAAAAGATCCAACAAACCCCTCGTTGAAGGTCTCACAACTTTTGATGTTGTAATTAGGGCTCTTATTCCTTCTTTAGGAGTAATTGAATTGGAGAAAGCAACTGTTAACATTTCGGCCATTATTGAACATTGTCCTGATTTAAAATACAGGTGTCTTCCAAGGAAGGTGGGAACCTTCCTGGAATGGAAAATATTACCCCTTACCTTGAAATTATTACAACTTTGAAATTTTGGGGCTTTCAGGCAAAGATATGGGAAAAGGAATAACAGTTCATTACTAGAGTAGATCTATATCCATGTATAAAGACGGGAAAATGGCAACAGCAGCAACAACAACAACAAAAAAACACAGCCCAATAACAGACTTTTTCCTGCCTGTCAAGCTATTTTTCCCTTTGATGTAGAAATGACCACAACTGGTGAGGGGCGATGATGGCTCATGTTGAAGCAGAGAAGCTGCAGTGACTCCCCTGTGGCTTCAAGTGGTGCTGTTGGATCCTGGTGATGTTACCAGGTGATAAATTGCCTACACCCACTGAGCTAACACAGTGTTTGTTCTCCAAAACTACTGGCCTATGGAACTGCACAATTCACATTGTGTAAGAAGGAGAACTGGAAGTCCACCAGCCTCAGTGCTCTGCCAACTCAGCCAGGTTGACAGCAACGTTGGGGTGTACGACCATCAGGGACCACCAGAGAGATCCCCTCGACAGAAAAACACGTGTAAAGGATGCCTTTTTCTACATACCCTTGGAGGAAAATAGTTGAGCAATATTTGCTTTTGAATGGGAAAGTCCCACCTCTGGATGAAAAGTTCAGTTAACCTGGACTGTCCTACTGCAGGAATTTAAAAATAGTCCAACAATATTTGGACATCAACTAGCTAAAGAGTTAGAACAATGGAAGAAAAATAACACTGAAGGAGCAGTTTTACAGTATGTGGATGACATTCTCCTGGCAGTGGAGACCCAAAACCAATGCCTACAAATGACCATGTCTGTTGAACTTTCTGGGACAGAATGGTTACAGAGTAACTAAAAGAAAAGCTCAAATAGGAAAGATAACTGTTGTTGTGGTGTGTGTCCAGTTCCCAATTGAGTTATCTTCCCTGTTTTGTATTGTTTTGTGATGATTCCCCTGGTTACAACCCTATACCCAGTTCGATGGTTCAGTCCTGGTTCCCCCTTTCCCTCGAATGGTATCCTCCCTGTCTGGGCTGGCTGCCAAGCCCTTGTCTCCACCCCCGTTCCCCTGGCAACTGCCCCTTTCCCCTCCTCCAGAGCCCCGTTCATCTCCTGAAACCCCCCCATCCTTCCAGAAACTTCTCCCTTCCACAGGGGGTGATTGGGCAGGTGCCCTGAGCCCCTCCTTCATTCGTGTACCACTTGTTGCCACCCCTGTCAGTCATGTTGAATTCCCCTCCTCAGTTTCCCCCGATTGGTTATTGTACACCCCTTTATATACTGCTTCTCCCCCTTTTGTGTTGTCTTTTCCCGCCTGGTCGCAGTGGTGTCTTTTCCCGCCCCGACGCAGTGGCGTCTTTTCCCGCCTGGACGCGGTGGAGAAATGATACATTAAAACCACTGGGCTACACCGGGCGTGTCAAGACCCTCTTTTCTCTCGGCTTCTCCGCCTTGCCGCTTCTTTTCGATACTGTTGCTGCTGTCCTGCCGAGGAAGGCGCAGCCCGGAGGTCCCTGACGGATCTGGGTAGTGCCCCCTTAGCTGCTAGCTGCTGCTGTGCTCTGAGCTAGCCCCGGCCGCCTCCCCCCAGCTCGGACGGGAGGGAAGTGCTTTCGACACAGCAGCCGCGGCAAACTGTGAAGTATTTGGGCTTCACGATCACTCAGGGGCAGAGAATTCTTGGCCTTGGCAGGAAGGAAGTAACCTGCCAAAGTCCAGAACCACAGAACATCCGAGAATTACCAGGCTTTCTGGGAGTGGTCTGGTGGTGCCAGTTGTGGATATTAAACTATGGACTTCTAGTGAAGCTCTCTATGAAGCCCTAAAAGAAACAAAGGAAGGACAATTGGTGTTGTTATTGATACATATTATGGTGTTGGCTCTTCACAAACATTAAAATGAATACTATATGTGCTGTGTTGGAAAGTTATGCTGTATTAATCTCTTTTAAGTAGTGTGGTAAATATAGTTTTTAGGCTATAATATTAAAATAGAAACTATGTGACGTAAGATACTTTTTGTAACTAGCTCAAGGAATGGAAAAATAATAAAAAATTCTTCGCATTATCCTATCTGGGTAGAGATAACAGCAACAGACAACAAGATCCCAAGAGAAGAATTATTGCCTCCTTATCAGGAAAGCTCAGACTTTGAGGACCCAAGCAGATTGATTTACAAAATGGGGGGGACGGAAGCTCAAATTAAGCAGAAACACCCTAGTTTGAAAGAAATGTTTGAATCATATATAAGATATATGAATATACAATAGGCTATTGCTTTTAAGGGGTAATCCTTTGTTAGCAAGGTGTGCTTTTTGGCAGAGTGCCAGGCACCCGGACATCCGTAATTCTTTGCTTTGTATTGTCTCTTATTGTCCTAATTTTTATTACTCTTTTCATTACTGTTTTCATTACTAGTAAACTTCTAAAATTTTAACAAAAGTGAATGGCATTTTTCACAATGTGGACTCCCAAGTGCCAAACTACCTTCCAAGAACTGAAAAAGGCATTAATGACAGCACCTGCATTAGGGCTTCCTGATTTAACCAAGCTCTTTGAACTGTTTGTACATGAGAAGCCACATTTAGCTCTGGGGGTCCTGATGCAGAAGTTTGGAACCTGGAGAAGACCTGTGGGCTATTTCTCCAACAGCTGGACAATGTAAAGGGAAGGATGGCTAGGACACTTGTGAGTGGTTGCTGTAACTGTTCTATTGATCCAAGAGGCCAGGAAGCTCATGACTAAACAGCACATAACTCTTTTTGTCCCTCACATGGTGATATCCATATCAGAGCAAAAGGATTGCTATACCCCATCAGGATGCTCAAATACCAAGCTGTGCTTTTGGAACAGGATGATGTGGAATTAAAGATGACAGCAGCCACAAATCCAGCCATGTTCCTCAATCCAACGGCAGTGGATGATGGAGCCCTGGCACATGATTGTCTCCAAACTATCAACCAGGTATATTCCAGCAGAACTGATCTGTAGGACAAACCAATAGAGAATCCTGATTTAGAATCATTCACAGATGGGAGCAATTTTGTGAAAGATGGAAAACTGATGTCAGGATACCCAGTGGTGACTACTACTGAAGTATTGGAAACTTGATCTTTACCGATAAACACATCAACACAAAAGGCAGAAATAATAGCACTAAAACAAGCTTTTAATTTGGCAGCGGGCAAAAGGGTGAATATCTGGACTGATTCTAGGTATGCATTTGGTGTAATTCATGCCCATGGAGCTATATGGTAGGAAACAGGCTTTCTATCAGCTCAAGGATCAGCTATTAAATAAAGAAGGAATTTTACAACTTTCGGAAGAAATTAAAAAACCAAAGGAGGTGGCAGTGATGCATTGCAAAGCACATCAGTCTGGGCAAACTAATCTTATAGTGGGAAACCAATTGGCAGACAAAGCAGCTTGAGGAGTAGCTGAAAAAGGCATCCTAGCATTAGTACCACAAAGACAAATTGACATATCTGAATTTAAGCCTAATTATGACAGTGAGGATCAGTGTTTATCAAATACATTAAAAGCCACTAAGAATCAGCGGGGGATGGTGGATAACAGCCAACAGGTTATAGTTCCATCTTCGATAATGAGGAAAATAATGGAAAACGAACATAACAAAACCCACTTGGGATTGAGTCCATGACATCTAGTCTCCAAAACTCTTTACTTTGTGTGGGAATGACTGAAATAGCAAAATCAATTTTGGTAAAATGGCCAATTTATTTTAAAAACCAATCCCATAAATAGGAAAAGGCCACCTCCTGGAGCAATTAAACAGGGAAATTCACCTGGAGATTATTGACAAATAGATTTCTCTGAATTACCTGGACAAAACAGGTATAGGTATCTTTTGGCATTGGTAGATACTTTGTCCAGATGGCCAGAAGCTTTTTCCTTTTGCCCCAACAAAGCTAAGGAAGTGGTAGAAATCATGCTTAAAGAAATCAGACCGAGATTTTAGGCACCACTTTAGATGTCTTCAGATAGAGGCCCACATTTTATAGCAGATGTGGTGCAACAGTTGAGCAAAACTCTGGGTATATGTCCTGGGGTGACTTTATGATTCTTGTATCCCCAATCATCTGTTCTGTTTATGCTGGATAATAAGTTTTATACCTTTAAGACTGGTTCTGAGAGTGAAGGGGGAGAAAGAAGAGGCATGCAATTTGTTTTCAGAAACTGCAGTCACTCCTCCACATTCCTTTTCCTGGACTGTGTTGTCTGCAGCACGGACAGTGGGAGAGAGCTCTCCTTTGCTTTTAGCTCATTTTTAGCTAGCTGAGGCAGAGGAGTTCCCTGGACTGTGTTTGGTTTTTTTTCTTGGAACTGTTCAAACCTGCTCTGGACTGAAAACACAGAAGAACACCGGGAACTCGCCACCGGTGGCCCCCTGAGGCCTGGCCTGGCCTGGGCTGGGGTATTTCCCAGTGGCAGAGAGACTGATAACAGACTGAGTGAGCCAAACTGGAACCCATGAAGGGGACTTTCTGAGTTTGTCATCTCTTTGGAGTGGCGAGAAGTTCTATTGTTTAATATTGTTCATTTTTTGTGCTGGTGAATGCTTTGCCTGTTAAATAAACAGGTTTTTTTCCACTTTTCTCCAAGGAAATCTTTTCCCGAACCAGTTGAGGGAGGGGCTGTTTGAATCTGCTTTCTAGAGGAAACCCTTTGGATGTTTTCTCCCACATTTGCCCTAAACCAGGACAGTATAAAATGGGACTTACACACACCTTGATGACCACAGCCCAGTGGAAAAGTGGAAAGGATGAATCAGACTTTGAAAAGCAAGACAAAATGACAAATTAGAAAAATGTGCCAAGAAGCTTCCCTAAAATGGCCACAGGCCATTCCTCTGGCTCTTTTGCGAGTCAGAATTCAGTTGAGATCAAAAACCAAAGTCCCTATGAATTGCTGTATGGACGAACGTATCAAACACCATCAATTCCTGGAGAAATACATTTAAAGGGAGAAACAGATTTAAATCTATACTTGATTTCTTCAGGAAAAACTCTTGCTGGACTCTTGGTTTATAACCCTATCAGGACCAGTTGCTTTGGATGCACCCATTTACCCATACCAACCTGGGGACTTCGTATATGTAAAGATCTGGAACTCTGAACCCTTGATAGAAAAATGGAAAGGACCTTTTTAAAGTCTTCCTGGTAACCTACATGGCACTTAAGTTGGAAGGAATTGAACCCTGGGTACATCACATGTGGGTATAACCAGCAACCACATATTAAACACAGCAGAAACAAGACTGATTACACCATGGAGTTTTTTTTAATATATAAATCCTATTGTTTTAGGCATATGATATGATTTTCTAGGGGGATATTATTTATCGAATCTAGATAAAGATGACAAATAATTGCATATTTATAATAGTAATAGAAACAATGTTGTTAATCTCAGGGAGGGGAAAAGCTAGTGCAAGATTTTGGCAGATTACAGAATGCAATCTCTATAACAGGTTGTTTGCCAACACCAACCTCTGCAGAAAATCCAATTCTGTGGGGAGATTCAGTCAGCAATTTGACAAAAATTTGGAAACATTTGTAAGAAGGAAATAGCACCCATGCCAATTGGACAGGGATGGAAGGAGAATATTCCTTACAATGGACATGTAAGAATGATACTCTTGAGAATTGTAGTATCTCAAACCTGGATCTGGAAATAACCTCAGGAAATATCTATCGGCTGACAGACTGAACTTATACCCCTTGGGGATGTCAAATACCGGAACTATGTAATAGCCCTCAAACGCAACAATGGGAATATATCCAGACAGTTCAGTGGTGTCTGGACTGGGAGGGGAGTCCAGGCTTCCCAGAAGACCCCTTACAGGTTAGTATAAAATCTTCTGATTTAATAACGTCAAGGCAAAAGAATCCAAAGATAAAAGAAAAGTGGAGTGGCACTCAAATATACACTTGTACTCACTTGTGCTAGTAGAAATCCTGAGATACAGTCTCATAACTGTGGCTCAAGGTCTATGGTTAGGATGTGTTTGTAGAAATTATTCTACCTTTCTTAATGACACCTGGTCTCACCTAACAAATAACCAGACTTGGAGAGATATGGACTGTCAGCAGGACAAGGTAAAATCATTAGGACCCACAGTATGGGTGGGAAGTAATGGAATCTGGACTACACATTTACCCTTAGGAGAATCAAGAATACGATGGACACTGGGAATATTATGTCCCTTATGGAAGGAGTCACCACTGGGAACCCGACTATGGGGAAAAGTTAAATGTGATGAAATTTGGAAATACCCCAGTACAGGAACCATAGTGGGATGGATTTTAGAATCCATCTTCACTCCACAAATATCTACCTTCAGAAATAGACTAGCCATACGCACTTTGACTCTGCAAATGGAAACTTTAGCAAAGTGCCCACAGAGGGCTTGTGATTAAACTAGCCATGTACACAGGTTGAACCAAAAATTTGCTTTTGCCAGAGCTTAATCAATAAATTTGTTGTCCAGATAAAAGAATGTAGCTTATAGTTGATAATGTCCCTTATAAATATCATAGACTGGGAGTTGTAATTTGTGGTTTTCTGTATACCTAGCCACTGTCTCTTGGGAAAATTAGGACATTTTCATACAGTATTGGCAGATTTTGTGCCACAGATTTTCTTTCTCTTTCTCTTCAGACACATTGTTGCAGAAGTCTTTACTTGCCTTTAACGCTAGCAAACTGTTGTGTGCCATAGCCTTGTTCTTGGTGCATGTAATGCTTTTTGTTGACAGATTAGGACATGCAGTGAAGGGGGGTATTACATGGCAAGAAGATCATGAATGGAAATATGCAATAAATCAAACAGGTGGTTCACTCAACAGGGTGAACTTTGTGCAACAGTGTTAGTTTTAAGGATTTTTACACAAGAAACAGTTAACATTGATGTATTAGGATTTTAGCTTGTATGTTTCTCATATTTGCAATCCTGTAATTCTTTAGTGTATAGCTCTAAACTCCATATAGAGTGTTAACTACTGTCTTCACATTTTGGTAAGACAAAACAATTTCTCTCTAGGCCTGGGAATCTAGGACACCTTACTGAGAGATGTAAACAAAAGTGAGTTGGGGGAGCAAACCTGGGGTAAAATGACTTCATTACCTGAAGCTGTAATTGAAAGATTAATCCTCAATATGCAAATGGATCAAACTTATAAAAGTGTGAAAACCCATGACTGGTCATCCATTTTGGGTGTAGCCCCTGGGGTGGGGGGGTTGGGGGGTGGGGGTGGGGGGGGGTTGCCCGAAATGTACCTGAAGGCCCTTCAATCAATGTACCCACTTTTAATCTCTTAATTTTGTCTGGCCTCTGTTTTTAAGCAAGCCCCAAAAAGGCATCAATATGATTAGGACTTCTGACTATGTTGTACATGTGATAATGAGAATACATAGTGTTTTATAAAGGTATTTAGCCATAAGATATTATTTAATGTTACTTATGTGCATTCCTTTGGTTGTTCATTGATTATATTACCATTGATTATTTAGCTAAGAATGGATGACAAGCCAAACTGTCTACTTTAGAACCTATCATAACTTAGTGTCGTTATCTGCAAGGAATGTTCACTTATAAGGAACTTTCCCAACTGATATTAATAAAGGTTTGTTTGTAGGATATGTTAGGGAAACCCTTCCAGTCATGGCCTTGTCTCTGGACCAGCCCTGGCCCTGGCTGGTTGGAAGTATGCAGACCCAGGTGTTTCTGCACCAAAAACATGATCAAGTAAAAGATGCGCATGTTATAAAAAAAACAAAAACAAAAGAGGCGGAATGTGGGTCCTCAAGAATATTTAGATAACGCGATATTTACACTAGAGTTTTTGAATGCAGATCATCAATTTTGATCCCTGGCAGAGTGATACTGCTCTGGAAATCTGCATGCATGGAACCAATTTCTAAAAGTTTTACGTAAGGATTCACAATTGGGTGTGCAATGGCAAGGCCTAGCTGATTTACTAACCTAGGGGAGAAGGTACACATGTGTTTTATTGATAAAAGGTCCAAAGTGGTTACCTGCTTGGCTGGACAAACATCGATCACCCCCTAGGATGGCTGGAGCAAATGTATGGATCACCCTTGTTAATGCTATGCATACCGAGACCATGTGCATTTCCATGTCAACTCCCAGTGATTCCTTCAGCATGTGTTTGGTAGGAGTGCCTATCGACAAGAAGCATTTTGGTATGCTGTACAATGAAAGTGTGCAGCAAAACTGCATGTCACCAGGTACACTTCAGCCCAGGTGGTGGTGTCAGGACACCTGGCGAAAGACTGCAGGATGGGATGAGACATGGTACAAAGATCTGAGAATCATGCATGACTTTCCAGCTTTTCCCTTGCAGCCACAGGAACTAGACACGCTAGAGATATGTGGAGAGCATGTCTGGAAAGGTTTACCAGGCAAAGCTGTTGGTGAACCATGTACCATTGGCCAACTAACTTTGTTTCACCCAAATCACACTGCTCTAATTATTGTGGTGCAGCGGTGGGTTAGGTGCAGCACACATGTTCTTAACGAAAAATGTGATCCAAAGGTAACCTTCTGGAATACTGCAGAGTGCATCTCTGGCAGCATAACACTATCAGGGGGTACTGCTCATGCTTTAGCTTCTTTAAACAAGCTTGGTTGCTGGCTTGCAAAGGAAGCTAATGCTACTAGTGACACTATTTCAGCAATGCTAATTGCCGTTGACTCGGTGCAACATGCAACACTGCAAAGCAGTGCCATTGCCTTTTTGCTGTTGGCTCAAGGACACGATGCAAAGAATTTGACAGCATGTGCTGCATGAACGTAAGTGATAATTCAGAATCTATTAATAAAAGCATCAGTAATCTTAAGCAGCTTTCTAAACAGCTACAGCAACATGATGAGGGTGATTGGTGGAAGATGTTTTCATGGCTTGACAACCTCAGCTTTGGGGTATGGCTTAAATGCTTAGTCATGTAAGGAATAGTTATCCTTGGTGTGTTTTTATTGATCACGGTATGTATCCCATGTGTTTTATCTTGTGTGCAACAAATGATCAATAGTAGCCTTAATAAGATAATGGCTTTACCGGTACAGACTGTTTTAGCAATAGAACACATAAGCAAAGAAGGGGGAGATGTAGCGGATAAGTAAAACCTTACAAAATGAGGGCCTTGTTACCCTTGTAAAATCCTGGCTCACTCCTATTACTTCAGCTAACCAGAAACGCACTCTGGGAATGACTCAGCTGAAATAGAAGTAGAAAACAAGTTCTATAACTATAGAAAACAAATTATATAACCAGTGCATGTTCACATCATGGTTTATGGTGGTTGGTTGAATTATGTTTGTTACGCTTCATAAGAATGTAACTGATAAAGGGCTAATTGCTTAAAAAGGACTGTTTTTTAGCAATAAATCTATTCCTCTTTGCACCTGCCTGGGGGGTCCGTGTCGCTTATGGATACCAAATTATGGGCTACTGGTAAAACCTCTGTATGGAGCACTTAAAGCGGCCAAAAAGGGAATCATCATATGGAAAGAGAGCACTAGGCCTGCATTTAAACAGCTGAAATATTCTTTGATAATGGCTCGAGCATTGGGATTGCCAGACTTAACTAAGCCTTTTGAACTCTTTACATATGAGGGACTGAATGTTTCTCTGGGGTACTGGTGCAGCACCTTAGAGACCAGTGAAGGGTTGTGGCCTACTTTTCAAAACAGCTAGACAATGCTAGCCAAGGGTGGCCTGGGTGTTTGAAAGCTGTGACGGTTGCTGTCATCTTGATTCAAGAGGCCCAAAAATTCACCCTTAGGCAGCACATTGTTGTGTATGTGCCCCATGCAGTGATAACTGCACTGGAACAAAAGGTGGGCCATTGGCTGTCCCCTAGAAGAATGCTTAAATATCAGTCTGTGTTGCTAGAACAGGATGATATTACCCTAAAAACTTTTGTCGCGAACCCTGCAATGTTTTTGTCATACACGTTAATTGACAATGGGCCTGAGCATGACTGTTTACAGACAATAGACGAGGCCTATTTCAGCAGAGCAGACCTGAAGGATATGCCTCTAGAGACTCCATATTGGGAACTGTATAACTGATGGAAGCAGCTTCATGAGAACTGGTAAGCAAATGACAGGTTATGCAGGGACAGCCACAGACAAGACCTTGCCACCGGATGTATCATCACAAAAAAGCTGAACTGACTGCATTGACGAAAGCTCTAGAACTGAGTTAGGGAAATAAGGTGAACATATGGACCGACTCTAAATATGCCTTTAGTGTTGTCTATACCCATGGAGTCATCTGGAAGGAAAGAAAGTTGCTAACTGCTCAGGGTAATGAGATCAAATGTGTTGAACAGATCCTTGCACTCCTGCAGAATATTTGGAAGCCTACAGAGGTAGCTATTATGCATTGCAGAGGTCATCAAAAAGGAAAACAAGCTCCCAAATTAGTAACGTGCTTTGCTGATGAAACAGCAAAAGGGGTTGAAGGAAAAGGCATTCTTGCAGTGGTACCACAAAAAGGAATCAATCTGTCAGGGTTTACCCCAAAATATGATCAGAGAGACCACAAGTTAATTAACTTCCTTAAGGCTGAAACCAAAGAAAGAGGGTGGGCTGTCACCCCAGTGAGACAGGTTGAAGTTCTACCACCACTCCTTCAGGAAATAGAGCAGCAAGAGCATGAGAGTACCCACTGGGGAACAAGAAATCTGAAACATCTGAGGAAGATAGCAATAGGAAGGGGGATGACTTATGTTGTACTATCTGTAACAAGCAAATGTAAAATCTTCTGTAGAAAAAACCCTGACATAAGCAAGAGTTGTGTTAGGAATAACAAAGGCAGGGCATCTCCCTGGACATTACTGGCAAGTAGATTTTGCTGAGTTACCATGCAAAGGATACAGGTGCATACTGGTATTTTTTGACACCTTCAGTGGATGGCTGGAAGCTTACCCCTGTTATACTAACGCAGCAAAGAAGGCGGTAAAAGTTTTGCTCAATCATATAATTCCATGATTTGGGGTTCCTTTGGGTTTGTCATCAGATAGGGGGCCACACTTTGTTGCAACAGTGGTCAGGGAAGTTAGCTGAATTTTGAGAATTGCTTGGGACAGACCCCAGGTGAGTGGCAAAGTTGAACATATGAATGGAACCCTTAAAAATTAGATTAGTAAAATTTGCCAAGAAACACCAATGGCATGGGTTCAGACCTTGGCTATTGCCTTACTGAGAGTCCACATACAACCAAGGCAGAGAGACAACGTAAGTCTCCTTATGAAATATTG
Organism: Serinus canaria; assembly: GCF_022539315.1. Lineage (NCBI taxonomy): Eukaryota > Metazoa > Chordata > Aves > Passeriformes > Fringillidae > Serinus > Serinus canaria. The sequence continues at coordinate 10,647,083 of NC_066342.1, read as the reverse complement.
AATGGCAGGCCTTATCAGATTCCACATAACCTGGGAGGAATCCATATGAGGGGAGAAACTGACTTACAAAAGTATTTAATAGTTTTAAGTTCCACTTTGCAGAAACTCCAAAGTTTCATCATGTTATCCAGACCGATAGGACTGGACATATCTGATCATCTGTTCCAGACTAGAGACTGGGTGTATGTTAAATGGTGGGACAGTGACCCCTTGCAAGCTAAGTGGAGAGGACCAATCCAAGTCCTGCTGACTACCCTTACCACAGTCAAGGTCGCTGGCAAGGGACCCTGAATTCTCTATTCCAGAGTTTAAAAGGCTTCTGCTCCTTAAACCACCAGGAAAACAGAGACTGAAACAAATTGGTATGATGTGGTTTAAATTGTTCATGTCTGCTATCTGCATACTTGGTTACCATGACTCAGAGTTGGCCCCAAAATTTGCATGTGATTTCAGTCCAAAATGTATCCCAGGCTCTTCATAAGAGCAACTGTTGGATTTGTACTCAATTGCCAGCCATGGATGGGAATGGTAACTGGCCACTGATTAGTGTTTTAATGAAAATGAACCATTCCCTTAAGTGGGATCAAGTCAATAAGGCCTATCTGCCTATAACCCTGAGCTGCCTAATTGATCAGGAAAATTATACGGTTCCCTGCATAATCATAAATGTCACAGGAAAGATCATTCTTCCTCGATATTGCCATAAGACCAAATTTGTAGAAAGAGTAAATCCAAAATCTGTTTAAAAAATGTCACAGACACCATGAAGACTAATTCCCCCACATGGGTCAGGGTGGTATTAGATATGCGAAGATGAGGCCTAGAAAGTTCTGTGTTACCTCGTTCAGAGGGGTCTCAGGATGAGGGAAGAGATGAGAAAGTTGACTCCATGTATCAGAAGGCTTGATTTATTATTATATGATATATAATATATAAAAACTATACTAAAAGAATAGAGAGAAGGATTTCACTACTGAGCTATGCTAAGAATAGATAAGGAATGTGTCCTCCCAGCCCAAGACAGCGGGACAGGTGTTCTGTGATAGGCCCTTAATTGGAAACAGTTTGACGGGGCCAATCACAGACCTTCCCGTCGCATTCCACAGTAGCAGATAAGAATTGTTTACAGTTTGTTCCTGAGGCCTCTCAGCTCCCAGGAGAGGAAAAATCCTAAGCAAAGGATTTTTCATAAAACATGTCGGTGACAGTTCTGCCCCTAGATTGTGGCAGCAGCTCTCTGGTCACAGAAAGCAGGCACAGACTTTCCCAGGATTTTCCTGGGGAGCTGTGAGAAGCTGTGAGAAAGCTCAGAGAAAAGAATTAAAACAATTCTTATCTCCATTTGCTGCACCTGTTGTTGTGCACATGTGGCATGTATTATGGAGATTGTTTACCAAAGGGTGGTTTCTTAATTGGACACTGGTGATGGTGTTTTGATTGTTTGACCAATTAGGTCAAAGCTGTATCGGACTTTCTGTAAGGGTTACAGGTTTCTTAATAGTATAGTACGATATAGTATAGTAAAATTTGAGCAATTGATTAGCCAGGCAATCATGGAGTCAATGCTGATTATTACCCATCTGGGAGCCTGCGGTGACACTAGATAAAGTTCGGGCTTGTGCCCTTGGGATTGTAATTCCAAACATAATGATATTTGATCAAACTAAAGATCCAAATGGATGGATGAGGAGGATGAAAAGATCCATTAATCCCCTTGTTGAGCATTCTACACTTTTCCATGGTGTAATTAGAGCTCTCATTACCTCTTGGGGAATAATTGAACTGGAGAGAGCAGTTGCTAACATCTCAGCCATTAGTGAACATATTGAATGGCAGACTTCAGATGCAATTTCGGCCTTACAGGATGAAACCCATGATTTATCTCGTGGTTTTGCAAAACAGAATGGCTCTTTATTTCCTACTAGATTCACAAGGAGGCGTGTGTGCAATCATTAACACTAGCTGTTGACTTTACACCAGAGTGGAAGAATTAATAAGGGTTTGGTTGAAATTTGGAAGCAAACTCAAATTTTATATAAGATAGCTCTCAAAAATAGCACATTGAACTTTGACTATATCCTCCATACACTCACTTCATGGTTACCGAACTGGGCCTGGATAAAGGAACTGTTCATCCTACTTATATCTGTAGTTATATTTTGCATAATAGCTGTCTGTATGATGCAATGCTGTGGGTAAATGTAAAGAGTAGAGACTAGACAAGTGTAGCAGATGCAGGGCCAGCTATGGCTCCGTGGAGGGATGTTTAGAGATAGGTATTTGCTGAGTCATAGGAATTGTACCAGGAGTCCTCACTCTGGTCCTCCTTATCTCTCTGTGACCCCATAGGCTAGTTTGCCTAACCCTTACAATTGGTCAGTTTTCAATCCCCCGTAACCCTATAAAAGAGGCTGTCTGGGCCCATTTTCTTCAGAAGAGCAGCTTCAAGACCCTTCACGAGACCCTCAGAATAAACCATCGTGGAACACTCTTGGCGGCCTTCTCCTCTCTCATTTCATCTGCCTTCCAGGAGCCACGGCCAGCTGCAGCCCCTACAGCAAGCTAAGAGCTGAAATCACAAAAGAGCTGACTTTCACTAAGAGCTGACGATTACTAAGCTTGCTAGGGGTCTCGGCTGTGCGGCAGTCTGGCCTAGGGCACCCCAGCCTCCAGAGGGCTGAGGTGTTCGGCCTTGGGCCGCTTGCCTGGGGCGCTTACCCTGCGGGGAACCAGCTATCCGGCTAAGAAGCTAGCCCCTGTGGCTCCATTTATTTTACATACAAGGTAGAGTCTTGTCTCTAAAGGGAGGAATGATGCCAAAATGATTTTTGCTTATATATGTCCTTCATATATGTTTGTAGCTCTGTAGGCTATTATTGTATAGTTACATAGTTTTTAAACTCCAGTACTTTTCCTATTAAAAAAACTAATTCCTGAAGGCCTGTTCTAATCTTGCTTCTTATGGTAATCAAGGCCAAGATACCTTCCCAAGACACTTTCCCGTGTATTAGACATAAACAACTAGCAAGGAGGGGGGTTTCTGAAGGAGATGAACCAAGAGGGGGAATTACTTCATTACTTGTGCTTCTAATTGGGGATTCTTGTCAATTACACTAATTTACTAAACTTGTAAAACTGTACTTGCCATGTATCACGTGCATTTTTGATGCATTTTCAGGGTGCACATTGGCAAGTTGTGCACCTGGAAGGACCCTTCCTTAAACAGTAACCAGTTTTTCTCACCTAACCTTGTTTGGGTCTTGATTTTAGGGGCTCAAAAGGCAATACCAGGAACCTCCTGGACTGTTTTCTGCTGTGTCATATTTTCATCAGACATCTAGTAAGTTGAAGTTCCCCATGAGAACAAGGGCCAGAAATCACAAGACTTCTCCCAGCTGTTTATAGAATTTTTGTTCTGCCTCTTCGTCCCGCTTGGGTGGTCTATAACAAACTCTCACCAGGATATCTGCCTCGTTGGCCTTCCTCCTGATTCTTACCCATAAACACTCAACTCCATGAGCACCATCATCAAGCTCCAGACAATCGAGATACTCCCTAACATACAGGGCTTCCCCACCACCTCTCCTGCCTTGCTTATCCCTTTTGAAGAGCTTATAGCCATCCATTGTAGCACTCCAGTTGTGCAAGTCATCCCACCAGGTTTCTGTGATGGAAACTGTCATAGTTTACCTGCTGCATCATAGCCTCCAATTACTCCTATTTGTTGTCCGTGCTGTGTGCATTGGTATAGGTGCACTTCAGTTGGACTAATGACCCTTCCACCTTTTTGTTGGAAGAAGCCCTAATTCCTGTGTGACCATTTTTAGGTACTTCTGGGATTTCTATCACATCAATAATCCTTCCATCCTTGATGTTGCATGGATTGTTGTGGTGTAAAGCTAGGTTCCTCCCCTCAGCTGTGACTACTTCCTCCTTGCCTGTCCCCTGCCCAGTTCCGGATTACTGTATCAAGATCTACATCTCAGGAAGGGCATCATGAGATTGGCAGAAGTTCAAAAGATGCCCTTCAGGCCTGTGGTCATTGGCCTGTCCAGATGTCATTGTTCCCTGAGACCCTCCCCCTCCCACCTGGTTGGTAGCTCACCTGTCCTCCCCCCCCCCACCTTCCTGTGAGCTTAAAAGGCGTTGGAGCCATGCAGTCGGGGTCTGTTCGGAGCAGTACTGAGATTCGGAACTGTAATACCTTGGAATAAACTCTGGATTTAACTCTCCGGCAGAACACACTCTCTTTCTCTTCACTATCGCCTGGACTTTTCTACTAGAGGTAAACTGAGTTCTGCTTTGCATGGGCCTATCTCGAGTGCTTAATAGTAACTGCTTGGGAGCCGAAGGTGTCTCTGAGGAGAAATATCCCCAGTAGCCACTAGTAGCTCAAGAGAAAGCATTAATGGATATTCATCCCCTACCTCAACTGAGATGGCAGACTGTAGGACCATGCTAGAACACAGTCTCTCAAACAGTGGAGTGAAATTTTGTGCTGCCTTTTCAATTAGTGGCTTTTTGCACAGTGACTATCTGTCTGACTAAGTAGCCTGCAGCTAGCAGAGATGGATGGAAGAAGGGAGTTTTGTTACAATTAGACACTGTGCTAAGGCAAATAATATCAATGACCTATTTTCCATATTTGCAGCACTTTATTTTGAAAACCTCCTCCATGGCCCCTTAATATAGGGCGGGACTGAAAGAGGTGAGAATTGCTGCTGCCTGTAGATTGCAGACAGGTCTTCTAATATTTAATGAGATGCTCCTGCATGCATACATACATGTGTGCACTTTGCCAAATGAACTGCTTGAATGTTTTACGGATATTCCAATTATATCCAAGCTGTCTGTTTCTTTGCCCAAAAGGACTCTTAACTGCTCCCCTGTCATTTCAGTTAAGAGGAAAGAATGCTAAGGCCACAGCATCTGTGGGAACCATTAAGGCGACCCTCAGCTGGACTAATCCATGGTGCCTGGTAAGTGCTCTGCAGCACTTTGCATGTACCTTAGCCCCCTCTGTTGCCAGATGAAAAATTGTCTATACCTGGTGGGCTTAACACAGTGCTTATTCTTCAAAGCCCACTGGCCCATGGAATTGCACAATGCCTACTGTGTAAGAAGGAGAACTGGAGAGCAACCTGCCCAGTTGTGCTAGCTTTTACCAGTTCACCAGGTGGTCAGCTATGACTTTGAGGTCACCAACCACTAGGGACCACCAGAGACCCCCAGGACAGAAAAACACATGCATAAAGGGGAGGGAAAATATGTTAATGATTTTTGGGAAATGATTACTATATGTATGTTTTTTCTGGGACAATCAATGAATATGTATATAACATACAGTATATAACCAGGAACTTTTTTGTACTCAGCATGCACGGTATTTTGGAGGAAATATTCCCTTGTGCATCTGGCCAGGTAAAGAATGCCTGCTTCTTAATACTGCACTGGTGTTAAGGAGATTCTTTTCTTTTACCAAATTTTTGGTAACACCTCCTTTTCATCCCAAGGCTGAACCCATGTTGGAGCAGCCTAAGCCCCAGCCCCTGCCTTGGTCCAGTGATGAAAGACTCCGAGCCACAGGTTGATGGGGGTAGGGCTTGTGAAAAATCCTCAGGGCATTAGAAGAGGGCAAAATCTCTCTCTTCTCCTCCCCGCTGAGACTTTGGAGCATCCATGGGAGAATGTGTCCTAGGTGCTTCTAAGGATGTGTAGCCTAGACTGCTGGGATGTGGCCTTGAATCCCTTGTGAGTCTGGCCTTGCAAAAGAGAGGTGCTGCAGGAGACGCCTAGTTTGTCCTTGAGTATGTATCACTGTGTGCCTATGCCCATGTGCCCATGTCTCTGTGTAGAGGAGAAAGCTTGTTAGCCTGTCTTGGGGTGTACAGGATATAGGTTAAAGAAATGAGCCCTTTCTAAACAAATTACAGCTCTGGGCAATCACCAGCTCTATAAAGTTTAACAAGGTCAAGTGCTGGATTCTGGACCCAGGATGGGGCAACCCTGGATGTATGGTCATACTGGGGAATGAGACACTGGAGAACAGCACTGCAGAAAGTGACTGAGGGGCGCTGGTTGATGGCAAGTTGAATAAAAGTCAACAGTGTGCCTTGGCAGTCAAGAGGGCCAGCCATGTCCTTGGGTGCATCCAGCACAGGATTGCCAGCTGGTTGACGGAGGGATTGTCCTGCTCCACTCTGCACTGGTGTGGCCTCAACTTGAGTACTGTGTGCAGTGTTAGGTGCCACAATATAAGAAAGATATAAAGCTATTAGAAAGCATCTAAAGAATGGCTACTGTAGGAATGTGCCCCCTATTGACAGAGTGACCAAATTATCCTTTGTCTCCTTAAAAAGGAAAAAAGCCCAGAAGTTTCTCTTCTCAATTTGGTAAAAAGACACCTCCTAGGACCTTTGTGACTTCACCTCAAACCTAGGGCTACCCAATTGGACAGAAGCCAAAAGGTCCCACCTAGGTAATTCACTAGAAAAAGTCGAGAACAAAGGAAGTAATCTCTTTTGAGGGGTATTTTTAGCAGGAGCAAGAACCTCTTGCCCCTGGCTCGGTTTTTCTCTGTAAGAGCTTTGTTATTTTGCCTTTTATTAAAAAATTTCTGTTTCCAACACTACCTCAAAAGCCATCCTGCTAATTTTATGCCATTTTAGATAGCCGGGCTATCTCAGGTGTGATAGGTTCTCTGAGAGCTCATAAGACCTGGCTGGAGGAGAAAATCCATTATTGTGGCAAGACATCCCCCAGCTGGGGAATAACGAGCCTTGACTCCATGATTTCAAAAGGCTGAACAATTGCTTTATTAAGCTATACTTTATTATTCTAAAAACTATACTAATGCTAAACTAAAGAAAAACCCGTGACCCTTTCAGACAGTCATGACACAGCTTTGACCTAATTGGTCAATCAATCAAAACCACCATCACCAGTGTCCAATTAAGAAATCTCTTTTGGTAAACAATCTCCATAACACATTCTACATGTACCCAACAACAGATGTAGCAAGTGAAGATAAAAATTGTTTTTCTTCTTTGTTTGAGATTTCTCACAGACTTTTAGCTTCCCAGGAAAATCCTGGGAGAGAGAATTATGTCTCTCTCTGTTCAAAGAATATGTGAATACCACAACCCATCAGGCTACAAATATGGTGAAGGGCATTTGAGGGGAAGCCTCATGAGGAGCAGCTGAAGTCACTTGGCTTGTTTAGCCAGGAGGAGACTGAGGGGAGACCTCATAACTGTATACAGCTTCCCCATGAGGGGAAGTGGAGGGGCAGACACTGATCTCTGTGGTGACCTATGACAGGACCTGAGGGAATGGCCTGAAGTTGTGTCAGGGGAGATTTAAGTTAGCTATTAGGAAAAGTTTCTTCACCCAGAGAGTGGTTGGGCACTGAAATAGTCTCCCCAGGGCAGTGATTACAGCACCAAGCTTGTCTGAGTTCAAGAAGCATTTCGACAATGCTCTCAAGCACCTGGTGTGATTCCTGGGGATGTCTTGTGCAGGGCCAGGAATTAGACTTTAATGATCCTCAAGGGTCCCTTCCATTTCAGGATATTCTGTGATTCTATGATATGTGCATTTAATTATATTTAAATCATATACAAATACTACAGTAATAGTATATTATAAGCATTTTAAAGCATAAAAATTTTAAAGGACAATATTAAGATTAAATAAATAATATTTATAATGAATTTTATTTATTAACAGGACAAAATGCTTTTTTCTTTCACTAAAAATGTATTACTAGTAACATTTTTTTAAATTGTCCAATCCAACTGTCTGACCACTTGAAGGCTGACCAAATGTTAAAGTATGTCATTGAGGGCATTGTCCAAATGCCTCTTAAACACTGGCATGAGCAGGGCACTGTCCACCTTTCCAGGAAGCCTGTTTCAGTGTTTGATCACCCTCTTGGTAAAGACATGCTTCCTAATGTCAGGTCTAAACCTCCACTGATGCAGCTTTGAACTATTCCCACACATCCTGTCACTGGATACCAGAGAGAAAAGATCAGCATCTCACTCTCCAATTCCCCTCCTCAGGAAGCTGTAGAGGGCCCTCAGCCTCCTTTTTCCCTAAACTAGAGAAATGCAGTGTCTTTAGCTGCTTCTCATAGGACATGCTTTCCACCAGCTTTGTTGCTCTCTTCTGGAAGCATCTGACTACCTTAACATCATTCTTAAGTTGCAGGGCCCAGAACTGCACACAATACTCAAGGTGAGGCCACATCAACACTAAATACAGCAGGATAATCACCTCTTTTGACTGACTGATAATACTGTTTTTAATGTACCCCAGGATACAGTTTGCCCTCTTGGCTGCCAGGGCTCACTGCTGACTCTTATTAAGCCTCCTGTTGTCACTGTGATATTTTATGAAAAATCCCTTCGCCAGGATTTTTTTCTCCTGGGAAGCTGGGAAGCTTCAGCTTCTCCCTGTTTGCTGCTTTGGAGAACTGTTTACCCAACATGTGAATTGTTTTTAATTCCTGACCAATCCAAGTTCAGCTGTGTCAGACTCTCTGGTCAGTCACGGGTTTTTTTATTCTCATTCTTGTCTAGCCTTCTGATGTCTCCTTTCTCTTTCTTTGGTATGATTTAATATATAATTTTAATATAATATAATATAATATAATATAATATAATATAATATAATATAATATAATATAATATAATATATAATATAATAGCCTTCTGAGAACTTGGAGTCAATTCTCATCCCTCACCTCATCCTGGGGAACCCTCTCAACACCGCCACATCCTGTCAACCAGCAACCCCAGATGCCTTTCTGCAGGGCTGATCTCCAGCCACTCCTCTCCCAATTAATGCTTGTGTCCAGGGTTACTCTGTCCCAGGTGCAGTATCCAGTATTTGTTCTTGTTAAATTTCATGCCATTGATGATTGCTCAGTGCTCCAATCTATCCAGATCCTTCTGGGAGGCCTCTTGTCCCTCAAAAGTCAACTGCACTTCCCAGTTTAGTATCATCAGCAAACTTGCTAATGGTACATCCAGCTCCTGCATCCAGATCATTGATAAAGGTATTGAGTAGAACTGGCTCTAGAATTGAGTCCTGAGGAACACCACCGGTGACTGGTTGCCAGTCAGATGTAGCCCCATTCACCACAACCCTTTGAGCCCTGCCCTTCTGGTAGTTCTTCATCCAGTGCACTGTAAACCTGTTCATCCCACAGCTGAACAACTTGTCCAGAAGGATGCTGTGAAGGATTGTATCAAAAGACTTATTGAAGTCCTCAGTAGCAGATTCCCAGGGAATACTGCTAAGTAGCACCCTGAATAGCCTAAAGTTCGCTCTCTTGAAATCCAGGGTAGCAACTCTGCTGATATTTTTTCTCATTTCACCAAACATTTTGAGAGGAATTACTGATTTGTCTTTACATCCAAGCTGTGGGTCTGCTGGTAGATAAAACTAGCACTGAGAAATAAAAGAAACAATGGGAAGGATTCCACTGATTGATAAATGGAAAAAGATATTTGCTTTTACAAACAAACTATGTTTGCTAATAAATGAAATTGGACATTGAAATATGAAAGAAACAATGAGGAAAAACCCTAAATTCCATACGAATTAAAAATTAAAAGGGAGAGTTATACATTAGAGGGAAATCTTCAGTATCGGGTGTACCGGGAAGTTTGTACCTCTCAAGTACCTCAGCCAATGGGGAAAGAGAGAAGGGAAATGCAGCCGGGAAATTAGGATAAAAAGGAGGCTGCGTCCCCCAAAAATTTGAGAGACCCGAGGGGAATGCCCCATGGCCTCTTCCTTTATTGGAATAAAATAAAAGTACTCCTCTGTGGTAAATCCGTGTTTTTCCTGGGCCTTATATGAGTCCAAATCCGGCTAGCATAAGACTCTAGCCCACACGGATCCGCATAGACAAAGGTAAAAGACGAGAGGCGCTCTTCTCCACGTGGGTGCAAGTATCCTGTTTATTGGCTTGGGGCAGGACACAGGTGATGGGTCACCCAGGTACAAAAGAGGGCTTGGAGCTCTCACACAGGAGGTTTTGTACCCTAGGGGGTGAGGGGCGGGGGAGAGAGAACCGGAGCCAATGGGATACCACTGGGGAGGGGCGAAGCACCTGAGGGACAGCCCAGGTGTGTGTAACAGGGAGGTGTGTGAGGGGGAAACCATGTGATGAGGGAGGGGGAACCCGCCACCGGTGCAACAACAACTAAATAAACTATTTACTGCAATACAACACCTCCACTTTTTCTGTTAACTAAAATTGAAAGGAGATGTGTTGGACCATTTGTGCTACTGATTAAAAATTTGTCCACCACCCCGAGAGTCTCCAGTCCTTGAACAGTCCTCAGATTCTTGCTTGACTTGTCTGATCAGGCTTTTTACTTCTCGGAGGGCTGCGTGGATGTCGGGTGACTTTGATGTTAGGTTCATGCAGCACAGTCCTGTTGGAGCGTCTGTGCCAGGGTCACCCAGATGTTTTGGCGTGGCTGACGAACAATCCACGCAGCTGTCAGACTGCTCAGCGTGAACAGGATCACAACTTGGACAGGGCTCTTCGTGAGGTTGAGTGGGAGGTAGATTTCCTGTTCTACAAAGGAAAGCAGACAATTTTTTTTTTTTAAGAAAATACATACAAGTTCATGGGTCTGCCGGAATGCAGCTGACTTTTCTATGACGACTTTTCTTTCTTTTCCCGGCAGCGTCTTCTCTTGGAGGCAACAGCTGCTTGCTTCTCATCCCCGTCTGCTGGAGCTGGATTTTTAGGGATGAAAGGTTTTACCCACTTTTGGGGTATCCATCGAGGGCCTGAGGGGGTGGATACACATGCGTAACCACGCCCCCAGGTGACGAGCTCATAAGGACCCTTGGTTGTCCAAGTTTCTGGGTCCTTAATGAGAACTGGTGGACGCTGTGACAACTTAAACCGGTTGTTATTATTGAAATGACGTATTACCGGAGGGTTCATGTTTTCAAATGAACAATTCAGAAAATTGATGGTAAACAAGGCTTTACAGAGCTTTTGTTGTGGAGTCATCCACACTGCAGAATTTCCCTGCCTAGCCAGAACTTCTTTGAGTGTATGGTGGGCACGTTCGATCACAGCTTGACCTGTGGGGGAGTGGGGAATGCCTGTCTTATGCTCCACTCCCCACTGCTGGACAAACTCCAGGAACTCCTTGGAGGCATACGCTGGGCCATTGTCAGTCTTGATCTCCCTAGGGACCCCCAATACTGAAAAGGCTTGCAGCAAGTGTTGTTTAGCATGCGCAGCCCTTTCCCCTGTGTGGGCAGAGGCATAAACCGCACCTGAGTATGTATCTATGCTGACGTGTACGTATTTCATGCGACCGAAACTGGGAATGTGTGTGATGTCTGTCTGCCACACTTCACAGCTGCCAAGGCCTCGGGGGTTAACCCCAACACCCAGGGATGGCACTGCCTGAAGCTGGCAATTGGGACAGGTGGCCACAATGGCTCGAGCCTGACTTCGTGTTAGCTGGAACTGGCGGATTAGACCTGGAATATTTTGATGGTATTGTTGGTGACTGAGTTTTGCCTGTTGAAAGATGTCTGGAAGGCGTGCCATTTCTGCTGGAGCTGCAAGGGAATCTGCTTTGCGATTACCTTCTGCGATCTCGCCTGGCAAATCGGTGTGTGACCTCACGTGCATCACATAGAAAGGGTGCTCCCGCTGTGAAACCAAATAAATTAGTTTTGAGAGCAACCTGTGGAGATGCCCACCCTCAATGTCCTTGAGAACTGCCTGCTCCGCCCTGGACACTACTCCCGCCACGTAGGCTGAATCGGTAACCAAATTAATTGGCTCCGAAAACTTCTCAAAGGCTCTCACTACTGCGGCCAGTTCAGCAATCTGGGGCGACCCCTCCACAAACTCAACATCAGCTTCCCAATGCTGGGTCTGGGGATTTCTCCAAGTCATCACCGACTTGTGGGATTCTCCAGATGCATCAGTGAACACTGTAAGCGCCTTGAGTGGCCTACGACTCCTTTTCTCAGGAGCAATGAGGTGGAATTCCTCATTGAGCAGCTTGTGTGACGGGGGCCTGGACTGACACCTGTCCACTGTAGCTGTCCAGGGATAGCTGGAGACTAGCATTGCTCTGGAGAAGGTCATTGAACATTTTCTTTGTCAGCTTCTCAGGAGAGCCCTTTCCCTCCTTAGCAAGATGGACTGGAAGGTGAATACATTTAAAGTCACAACCGGCCAGCTCACACAATCTTAACCTGGCTTCCAGGTCAGCTGAGCTATCAGCTCCTGTGGCTGTGTGATGGTTTTGGATCTCTGATGGGAGAGGAAAACCCACTCTATGATTAGAAGTGGATCTTTTTGTACTTCAAACCACTGGAATATCAAGCCATGAATGTGTGGTAACTTCCCTAAAACAATGAATTCGAAAGGCAGCTCGGGCTTATAACGATGAGCCTGCCTCTCGGCCAAAGCCTTCTGAACTTTTTGGAGGGCGGTTTTTGCCTCTGGGGTCCGTTCCCTGGGAGAGACTAGCTCTCTCTCTCCCTTCAGTAAATTGTGAAGGGGAGCTAGGTCCCTGTTGGTGAGACCCAGCCAAGGCCTGACCCAGTTCAAAGAGCCACACAAGGAATGGAGATCTGCTGGGGTTTTGGGATCACTCTTAATTTCCAATTTCTGCGGAACAATGGTCTGCGCAGTGATTTGCAAGCCCAGGTAGTTCCAAGGTGGCATCCTCTGAACCTTGTTTTCCTGCAATTGAAATCCAGCAGAGGTTAAAACTTTAACCACTAGGTCAAGTGTGTGTCATGGTTTGAAAGGAAATGAAGTTTTTTGTGATGGTGTGGGCAAGCCAATTGGTGTTCAGATTTAATATTGGCACCTGGTTTGTCCACTGAAGGCATGGATACGCCTCTGAGAACACAGGGGGTTAAAAGCTGTGATCTCCCAGGGGAACTTTCTCTTTGAGTTCGGCTTGGGACTGAGCAGACCCTCAACCCTCCCTGCCCGGCCCGAGCTGGGCAGGGCGGGGGAAGAGGAGCCATGCGGCCGGAGGGAGGTAGGCCAGGCCTGGGCCGAAGGGTGGAGGAGAACATTGCAAGGGTTTCCAGCAGCCATCCTCCATTCCCCCCCCCCCCCGCGGAGAGAGGGAGAGAGACAGAGCCGGCACCTGTGATAGCGCGGCCGGCGTGAAGGAGAAGGGGGGGGGTGCCCAGCAGGGCAGCCAGGCGTGGGAGTTCATGAAGCAAACCGGCAGAGCCTGGGACTTTTAACCCTTCTGGGGAGGATGGAAACCTTGCAAATGCTGATTCCTCCTGAAGTTGATGAGATTGAGAGGATCTTGAGAAGAATCCTAGGTGGGACGAGATGATGGAGTGGCCTTTGGCTGGACTTTTCTTGTATAGCCACAGCAGAACCCCTTGTGTTCCTGTGACACAGAGACTGCGTTCTAGGGGGAGGCGATGGCTCAGAGCCAGGAGAGTGCAGTGATGTGGAGGAGTGTGAACAGAGACGCCGGGTGAGGAGGGTGGTGGTGGTGCCCTCCGTCTTCAAAGAAGAGGAAGAGGAAGATGACCTCTGTTCAAGAGGCCCCTCGGCCCCAGGGGGTGAAATTTGGGGGGTACAGGTGTCCCAAAAGGAGAGGGACTGTGCTCTTCTTTGGAACTGGACAAAGTATCCTTAAAGGGAAAAACCCTAGAAGCAGCTCTGGTCCATGTGCAGTGGTGAGAGCACTGGACATGGAAGGAAGAAGTCACGATGGCAAAATGTTCTCCGGGCGGTGCCACATGTGACATGGAAACACAAGAAGTTTCGACTGTTTCCTGGGGAAGTCTGTGGTGCAAGAGGGACTTCTCTCTTCTCGAGGAATTGAGAACTGATTATCTAAAGGGTGGATTTGGTGGTAATGGAATTGGAAATCTAGGTGGGGGGGAGGAGGAAGAAATTTGGAAGGTTTTCATCTTGGGTTCTATGTGTTTTGTGTGTTTTCCTTTGTAGTTTTAGGTTAATAAAGTTTTTTTTCCTTTCAACCTCAAGTTGGAGCCTGCTCTGCTCTGTCTCTGATCACATCTCACAGTGGGTGCCAGGGAAGGAGGTGATCTCGTGGGGGCACTGGCATTGCTCCAGGCTCAAACGATGACAGTATGTCTTGGAGTATTATGTCATCAGGGGCACACACAAGCACATCATCCATGTAGTGTAGGATGATTGCCTCTTTTTTTTGGGCGCGCACTGGGGACAGCAATGAAGCCACGTACCACTGGCAGATGGATGGACTGTATTTCATTCCCTGTGGCAATACTTTCCAGTGGTAGCGCTTCATTGGGGCTTTTCGATTGGTGGTAGGAACAGAAAAGGCAAACCTTTGAGCATCTTCTATGTGTAGAGGGATATGGAAGAAACAGTCCTTGATGTCTAGGACAGCCAATTGCCAATTTTGGGGAAGCATCGCTGGGGAGGGCATCCCTGGTTGGAGAGACCCCATGTCCACAATTTTTTTGTTTATTTCTCTTAAATCTTGGAGGAGCCGCCACTTATCCTTCCCTGGCTTTTTTATTACAAAGACTGGGGAATTCCAGCAGCTAGATGTCTCTTCAATGTGTCCTTTAGCCAACTGTTTTTCCACTAGCTCCTCGAGCACCTTTATCTTTTCATTACTGATGGGCCACTGTTTTACCCAGACTGGATCATCATTCAGCCATGTTAACTTGTGGGCGAGGCGTTCCACAGTGGTCGCTTTTAAAAATCCTGGGGTGTTTTAGGAATGACCAGTTTGACTCCCCACTGGGACATGGTGTCTCTACCCCACAAGGGAGCTTTGTAATTAGTAACAAATGGACGGACACTGGCCAATTTTCCGTCTGGTCCCTCAGTTTGTACGATGCTTTTTGATATCTTTGCCAATGTGACTCCTCCTACACCTTGGATTTGGCCAGCCACAGGCTGCAAATCCCAATGTGACGGCCACAACCTTTCGGGTATGATTGTCACATCTGCCCCTGTGTCAAGCAACCCTTCCACGTGGAGATGTTCTGTTCCACGCATCAGGTTGCATCCCATGATGGGTTTGTCCTCGCCAACCACTTCTGCCCAGTATACACTAGGTGCCTTTTCATCTACCGAAATGTCTGCTGGGACAGGAATGGCCTGGGCGATGATTTGCCCCTTGGCCAAATAGAAGGGTGGCTGTGGACAGCGCGCCAGGAGAATGAGGTTAGGTATGTCCCCTTTGATCGTCATGGGAGCCACCTCAATCTCCATGGGTGTGTGTGCAGTGTCCCCAATAACAAAGTACTCACTGTCCAATTTTGTGCAATCTTTTGTACAAGTTCTGCGAGTCCTCAGGTGGGCCCACTCCAATGACCATCCACTGGGTAGACCTGAAAGCAAAAGCTTTGGTGGTCACGAGCTTGAAACGCTTGTGAGACCACCAGATTTTATCCTGTAAATGGCAATGTTGTTTTCCCGCATCCCACTTCCCTTCCTCCCCCCTTTCTGTTTTGAGGGAGGTTTTCCCTTCAGGGAAGCCCGCCGCATTTATGTCGTGGCGCTGGGCGGGTTGGCGCTGACTTCGGAGTTTTTTGGTGTGAAGGGTGTCTTTTGTTGCTGGTTTTGAGGGCAGTCCTGGGCAAAGTGTCCTGGTTTTTTGCATATGAAGCAAATGACATGTGTAAGTTGTTCTGGTGACATCTGTCGCCTCCTGACTCCCGGAGATACAGCTGCCACCGTCTCTGGGTTTGTTGGCCTTGACCACGCCTCCCGTGCAGCAAACAGTTCCGCCTTCCTAGCACAGGCTTCGATCATCTCTGCCAGTGTAGGCGGGGGGTTGAGAGGCAGTCCCAGGAGCACCCTGGTGCAGACTTCATTGGCATTCCTCTGTGCCATCTCTTTCACTATTTCCATTTGTGTCTTGGGGTCCCGTACTTGTCGCTCAACCTGTGCACGGAGTCGGTCGACAAACTGCAAGAAACTTTCTGAAGGAGACTGTTTAATGTCAAGAAAACTACCAGTAGGTTCAACAGTTGGTAGGTGGTTAAAAGCCTTGTATGCAGCTTTTGAAACCTTATCTAGAATGAATTTGGACAACACCCGAGCTTGGTCCTCAGGCTTATCCCACTCCCCCTCGCCGCATAAATGTTCATAAGTAATGTTATTGTTTTCTAAATCTTTGGCACCCTGAGGGGTTTGTTTGAGTTCCTCCACGAGATCTCTGAGAGATCTCTTCCAAGAGCTTTCCCATAGATCAAACTCTGACTGTGTAAGCAGGCACCGGAAAAGATCCACTATATCAGTAGGAACAAATTCAAGGGATGTTAATGTAGCTCTCATCATGCTTCTAAAATTTCAGTACTTCTCCCAAATTCTAATTGACTTTTGCATACTCACGCTTTGTATGATATGAGAAGGGCTGATAGGTTCTAGGACCAGCCCTACCACCTGTGTATTGAACTGGGGCTACCAAGGGGATTGCTTCTTCCTCCCGGTTTTTGACTCCAGGGTTTCCCTTTCAGCCCCACCCCCGTGGGATCCAGCAGGGAAACCACCCTGTCCCCACGCCCCACTCCCATGAGAACTGGGAAGAGGATCACCCCCTCCCTCAGCCCCACTGTCTTGGTAAGAAGGCAGGGAAACACCCTTCACCCCACCCCCATGGGGAATGGGAGAGGGTACACCCCCTGCCTCTGCCCCCCCCATCCCGGCGCCTTGGTAACTAGGAGGGGGGACATCCCCTCCCCCTGGCTCACCCCCATGGGAAGCAGGCAAGGCCCACCCCCCCAGTCCTCGGCCCCACCCTCTTGGGACCCAGGCAAGGGGGCGTGGGAAACAGGCAGGGAGGCGGGGAAACCGTGGGAACCAGGGGCGGGGTCACGAGTTGACGTAATGGGGGGCGGGGAGACAAAAGGAGGTGGAGGAGCGCCCGAGGGAAGGAAAGGGTTGTGAGACCGTTGTGAGACCGGAAGGGGTTGGGGACAGGTGGGCGAAAGGGATTGTGGGGAGAAGAAGGGTAAGTGGAGGGCTGAAACACGTGGGTGCCGCCATTTTTGGCTCCAACCATGCGGTCGCAGCAATTTTCGGAAGTGGGGGGGTGAGAACGCGAGCTCCGGATAACAGAAGTTTGGTTAGACGGGTGCACTGAAGGTACACTGTCAGCCTGTGCACAACTGCCAGGGTACTGAGAGAGAGGTGGGCGGCCAGGCGAAGCAATGACAGTGCCAGTTACCCTGAAATTGCCGGTTAGCCTTGCATGAGTTTCTCAGTTCAGGGGCAGAGAGAGTAGGAGAAGCTGCGGGAGGGGAGACTTGTGCTGGCCGTCCTTTAGAATCCCTCTTTAGGATTGCTTTCCGAATCACCAGGAACACAGGAAAAAACTGAGACACTGTCCCATCTCCTCGTTCCGCTTTGGCTGTTAACAAGTTTCCTATTTTGTCCCAGGCAGAGACTGAATGATCATTCTGCTGGGTAAACTGAGGGAAATGTAAAGAAATCCACCGAACGAACCGTTTCAAAACTGCTTTGGAAACGGTAACGTTTCCACTTCTCAGGGTGTCTAAAACTTGGGTATAAATGCCTCTCTGTGTCGCAGAAAGCTTACCACCCATTTTTGCTTTCTGCAGCACTCAATCTACCTTTTATACAGCTAGTGCAAACAAAACTGAAAGCACTGAGTCCACAGCCAATCCGGGAAAGAAGCCGGGCAGCCTCCCCCCCCCTCCTCTCCGGGGGAGAGACGAACTGCTTGCGTACAAACCGCGCGGCTTTTAAAATGGCGGGCGCCCGCTGCCGACTCCCCCGCGCCACGTGACCGCCACGCGGGCGCTCGGAGCCGCCCGTCCCGGTTCGCCGCCGCTTGCTGGGGTCTGCCGCTGCCCGGGCGCGACTGCTCACGGCAAAAACGCAAGCCGCGGCTTTCATGCCGCCGCCGCGCCGCCGCCGCTTTTTGGAGCCATGCGCCGCGGAAACCCGACCGACGGAACCCCGCTGCCGCCGAGACGGCACACAGACAGCGCCAGACTCGCTGCACCCGCGCAAACCGCGCGGAATCCGCAAACGTCCTCGGGACCGGGCTTTCCCTTCACCAGGAGCTCACCCCTACCCTCCGGGGGCTTCCCCAGGGTCCCACTAACACTCACGGGGAATACTCACCCCGCCTGGGGACTGTGACTGGCTGTGAGAGCTGTATAGAAGTCCTCATCTAGAATCGATCCGCCGTGGGTGCGGCGGGTTCTCGATCCCACCCTCTAAAAACGTGACGAAGAAATCAGAGGCAGATGATAGTCCCAAAAGCTAACGTAATCCACTAGTGGAATTACCAGCTGCTCCGTGGCCGTCGTGGCAGACGAACACGTGGGGCGCCACCTGCGGTAAATCCGTGTTTTTCCTGGGCCTTATATGAGTCCAATCCGGCTAGCATAAGACTCTAGCCCACACGGATCCGCATAGACAAAGGTAAAAGACGAGAGGCGCTCTTCTCCACGTGGGTGCAAGTATCCTGTTTATTGGCTTGGGGCAGGACACAGGTGATGGGTCACCCAGGTACAAAAGAGGGCTTGGAGCTCTCACACAGGAGGTTTTATACCCTAGGGGGTGAGGGGCGGGGGAGAGAGAACCGGAGCCAATGGGATACCACTGGGGAGGGGCGAAGCACCTGAGGGACAGCCCAGGTGTGTGTAACAGGGAGGTGTGTGAGGGGGAAACCATGTGATGAGGGAGGGGGAACCCGCCACCGGTGCAACAACAACTAAATAAACTATTTACTGCAATACAACACTCCTCTGTCTCCTTTTTGGACGTAAACCCCTGATGTTTGTGGATTAATTTTCCTGGCAAGCTGTGGGCTCATCCTGGGATCTTTCCACCATCCAGGGTGGTGGGCAGAGCGCGGAGCTGAAGGCATGTCTCACCCAGTTTGGGTGATCAGCTCCCCTTGGTGGCAGCTGACTCAGGGCAATTGACTCGGTTCCCAAGATTGTCCAGGAGACAGACAAGTGGTGGACCAGGGGGGTCTGTGAAGAGTCCACAAGGAAGGACCACTGAAAATCTCACTGGTGAGTAATATGGGATCTTTAGGGAGCAAACCTGGGAGGGCACCCATGGAGGGTAGCACAGGTAAAACAAGGAACCCATGGAGGGTTGCAAGGGTAAAGCTGGGAAGGGGTCCTGGCAAAAGGGATGACGATCCCATAATACCCCTGAGAGTCCCTTGGGGAGAATGCTGAGGTTTTGGAACAGATTATACATTCACCAAGAGGTAACTATGGAGATCATGGTAAAATATTGTTATTCTGTGTAGCCAGAGTATAAGTTGCCAAAGGGCCTTATATGGCCACCTTATGGAACAGATAGAATTTGTTTGTGTCAAATTTTGTGGAGGTATTTAGAGGAGAATTGGAAAGGATGGATTGAAAGGGAATGAGGATTAATATAGATTAGACAAGCAACAGGAGAAATCTATGTGTTAAGGAAAAAGGGGAGGAAGAGGAAAACAGTGAAGATTGGGATGCAGGTCCCCTGTATCCTCACCTCCCGGAGCAAGGGGATCAGGGAAATGCTGTTCCTAAGGCCCCACCTGAGAATAATGATGGTATGGGGGGAGGGGAGCAGCATATCATATCTCCCCCTAGAACTAGAAGAGGAACTCAGTTTAGGACATCAGAAGCCCCCCGGACCCAAGAGACAGGGGTACACCAGATACCACTCCACCAAGTTCCTTTGGGGGGGTCAAGGGGGAGGGTTTGGGTTTGTAATTGTACCACTTACTACTCAGGATATAAGAGGGTTGAAAAAAATAATTGCCCCCTGTTGTGGTGTAAAGCTAGGTTCTTCCCCTCAGCTGTGACTACTTCCTCCTTGCCTGTCCCCTGCCCAGTTCCGGATTACTGTATCAAGATCCACATTTCAGGAAGAGCATCGTGAGACTGGCAGAAGTTCAAAAGATGCCCTTCAGGCCTGCGGTCATTGGCCTGTCCAGATGTCATTGTTCCCTGAGACCCTCCCCCTCCCACCTGGTTGGTGGCTCACCTGTCCTTCCCCCCCCCACCTTCCTGTGAGCTTAAAAGGCGTTGGAGCCATGCGGTCGGGGGCTGTTGGAGCAGTACTGAGATTCAGAAGTGTAATACCTTGGAATAAACTCTGGATTTAACCCTCCAGCAGAACACGCTCTCTTTCTCTTCACTATCGCCTGGACTTTTCTACTAGAGGTAAAACTGAGTTCCGCTTTGCATGGGCCTATTTCGAGTGCTTAATAGTAACTGCTTGCGAGCTGAAGGTGTCTCTGAGGAGAAATATCCCCAGTAGCCACTTTTAGCTCAAGGGAAAGCAACAGCCCCCATATCTGGATGATCCCATCCGGGTGGGGAAAAAGATAGAGGAATATTTGGGAAATGCAGATTATACATGGTAGGATTGGGGTTTTCTTTTGGGGATTTTGTTTGGGCGAGCTTTGCAGAAGATATTAAGAGAGTTTACTCCACCTTCAGGAGTTAGGTTGTTGCAGTATGTGGATGATTTGCTTTTATCAGGGGAACAGTAGAAGGTGGTTGAGAAGGCTACTGTAAGGCTGCTTAATTTTCTTGAAAAAAAAAAAAAAAGGACTTAGAGTGTCTGAAAAGAAAGTGCAGTTGGTAGGAAAAAAAAAGGGTCAAATATTTGGGACACATTCTGACTGGGGGGTTATGGTGTATTGATCCAGAAAGTATACAAGGGATTTTACAAGTACCATTACCCCAGACAAGGAAAGGAGTTGCGGCAGTTTTTGGGGTTGGTGGGGTGCTGCAGAGCACGGATGGAGGATTTTTCTGTTATGGCCAGACCTTTGTGTGACTTTTTAACCCAAGATAGTCCTGGTGTCATGGTGGGGACACCAGAAGGAGAGCAAAGCTTTGGAGAATTGGAGGATGGTTTGGTTGATGCCCCAGTCTTGGGTCTTCCAGACTCAGAGGGGGAATTTTAACTATATGTGGATGTTAAACAGGATCATGCTAAAGGAATTTTCATGCAAGAGCATGGGGGAACATGGTGGCCTGTGGCTTATTTCTAAGCTGTTAGAGCTGGTGGCCAGAGGCTGGCCCCATTGTCTGCAGAACTTTGCAGCCACAGCTCTGATGGTGATTGAGGCCATAGGGCTGACAAGGGGAGGGTATCTGGTTGTTGAAGTTTCACATCAGATTAAAGCCTCGTTGGCTGAGAGAATCTCTGAGTAGATGACCAGTGCCCAGTTATTACAGTATAAATCTTGCTTAATGAAACAGGAGGATTTTGAATTTAAAAGTGGGGAATGGTTCAACCCAGCCTCCTGTTTGAACGGCCCTGGAGAGATGGGCCAGGAAGAAACCCATAACTGTATTCAGGTGATCAATCTCCAGACACGGGCTAGGGAAGATGTGCGAGATAGTCCCTGGACTGAGGGAGAAAATGTGCTTATTAATGGGTCTTGAAGTGTCATAGAAGGGAAAGGATTTACAGTGTGAAAAATGCCATTCACTTTTGTTAAAATTTTAGAAGTTTAATAGTAATAAAAATAGTAATGAAAAGAGTAATAAAAATTAGGACAATAGGAGACAATAAAAAGCAAAGAATTACAGACATCTGGGTGCCCGGCACTTTGCCACAAAGCACACCTTGCTAACAAAGGATTACCCCTTAAAAGCAATAGCCTATTGTATATTCCTATATCTCATACATGATTCAAACATTCCTTTCAAACTAAGGTGTTTCTGCATAATTTTAGCTTTCCCTCCCCATCTTGTAAATCAGCCTTCTTGGTTCCTCTAATTCTGAGCTTTCCCAATAAGGAGGCAATAATTCTTCTCTTGGGACCTTGTTGTCTGTTGCTGTTATCTCTATCCAGATAGGATAATATGAAGAATTTCTTGATTATCTTTTCCATTCCTTAAGCTAGTTACGATAAGTATCTTACATCACAGTTTCTATTTTAATATTATGCTATAGCCAAAAAACTATATTTACCACACTACTTAAAAGAGATCAGTACAGGATAACTTTCCAACATAACACATATAGTGTTGTCCTGGATTGCCAAGCAAATTGTATTCTATTTGCCATCTGTATGGCAGCTGTCTTGTGTTAAGTGGGCAGTTTTCCTTCTCTTCCACAACCAATCCTCCCTCTGGGGAAACATCTGCTAATAATAAGCTATTGAATGTCACTGCATGACTGATTAGAACTATAGCATCCCATTGTGAGATGCTCCGCCCAGAGGGAAGAGCCAAGCATTCCTACCCAGATATAATCTTGAGATTCTGGAACACCGGCACATCTTCTCCACTGGATTTCCTAGAGGAACAGCTGCCTCTTCCACTAGATCTTCAGAAGAAAACTACACCCTTTCTACAAAATCACTGCTCCAACAAAACCACATCTGACACTCCAGGAAGACGGCAGCCACAATTCCAATTGGACTGCTACCAACACCCTGACCAACAGTGTCAGGTTGTATTCTGACTCTGTCAGTGTTGTTTTGGTTTATTGCATTGTTTATTTTTTCTTTTTATTTTCTTCCCTAATAAAGAACTGTTATTTCCTGCTCCCATATTTTTGCCTGAGAGCCCCTTAATTTCAAATGTATAACAATTTGGAAGAAAAGAGTTTACATTTTTCCATTTCAGGGGAGGGTCCTGCTTTCCTTAGCAGACACCTGTCTTTCCAAACCAAAACAAGTATTCATTTTAATATTTGCCAAAAGCCAATATTATAATATGTATTTTTCACAATCCCCCCTCTTATTCTTTATAAATCATTTGGCTTGAGCAATATTTCTTGTCCACTTGCATTCTTTGGAATTTGCTAGTAATCAAATAAAATAGGGGATTAAACAAGGAAGAAATATCAAAACAGTTGTAACACATATTAGGAAAAATTGTAATTTCTTCCACTATCCTATCCACAATACACTACCCCACCAGCTAGTTTTTAACATTGTTTTCCAATTTTGGACTGGTACCTGGGTTATTTTTCTGATATATTTTGCCTTTTTCCAGAATGACATCCCCATTGTCATCTATTTTCAACAATCTGATATATTAAACTTTCCACAAACACCCCCTTCTTTAGCCAATAAATAGTCTAAAGCCAACCCATTCTGATACACTACAGTATTTGTTTGGCTTTGCTGACTTGATATTAATTCCAATGCCTGAGCAGCTTTGTTTGTTATCATCTCTATAACTGCTTGGAGTCTTATGATTCAACATATAAATTGGAGTTAATACAGAGTTAGATTGCTGTGCTGGTTTTACCTTTTTGTTTACTAATTGTTCTTTTACCGAATCTTAAAATATATCCCTAAGGTCAAATGTTTAACAAATCCATCTCTCTCCTTTTGGACATTCAATTCCAAATCTATTGCCACTTTTTCCGAAGTATCTTGCAATCCAATATTTTTTCTTGTTTTGCCTTCAGGTACCTAATTTGGATGGGTTATAACAGTGACTGTTGACATGGGTGTGTGTAATAAAAGAGCAACTTTGGTTTCTTTCCATGCAATGCTTTCAGTAGCATTTGTGACACGATCTTGCTGGTATACCAAAAGAGAAAAGACAACAAATGAGTGACAGAAACAGGAATAACAGAGGTCTGGTATGGCTTATACTCCCACCTTCCCTGCCTATGGAGTTGCAACCCATAGCAGGTATATATGATCTTCTCGGTGGTGAATACAGTGGTCAACCCAGGCTTGCCCTCTTTTTCCCTTGTCACTTCCTTTTTACTAATTTCCAGGCAAATAATTTTTGACACTCTTTAACTGGTTTCCCACCATTCCTCAGGTATATTCCATTCAACAGGCACTAATAATTCCTATCCACAAAACAAAGTTACTATTTCAGTTGTACTGAGTTCTATCTGGATAGGGGATAGATTTAGTACTCGACACTTTCTGCAATGAGAGCAACGATTTTGTAAAATAAATACCAATTTTCCCCACAATTTAAACATTTACATATAACCCAGCTAGAGTGTCCAGTAATGGGATGAATAAAATAGAGTATACACTATGGCACTGATGGAAATTGTTTATCCCCTTCTTCTTTGTATAAGTCACAGGCTAAGGCCAGAACACATGAATTTTCTGACCAAAACAGTCCTGATCCTCCTGTTTGAAGTGGCAGTTCTCCTCCCCAAGGGGGATATCGGAAGCGTCTCAGAACTGTTCCAGGTGACACTTGAAACCACTGATGTAAGCTTGGGCTTATTTCCCAATTAGGTGTGATTCTTTGTACATTTCCTAGATCATTTGTGTCTTCCCAGTTCATTACCACCCAGTCCCCGTTTAAGAGACAATTTCATACCACCCAGTTTAGATATTATTGTCCACTCCTTAGGTTCTTCCATGGGTCCTTTGATTCTGCTGTCATGGATCCACCCTCATTCCCTGGTCCGTATCACAGCCTCGGTCATCAGCATTACCTGAAACGGACCTTCCCATTGTGGAGTTAAAGATTGTTCTTTCCAGGTTTTTACTAGCACCCACTCCCCTGGATGGATATTATGGATTTTAAAGTCTAAAGATGTGGTTTGAGGGATTATCCCTTTTAACTGCAAATTTTCAGGAGTTTTTGCAATGGTGTTTACATATCCTCTAACACTCATTTCCCCAACTTCATAGGTAGTAGTTTCATATTGGGTGGTCAGAAAACGTAACCTAAACATTATGTCATACGGTGACACTCCCAGGTCTGACCTGGGTTGTGTTCGGATCCTCAATAAGGCTAAAGGTAGGCATTGTACCCATGACATTTGAGTTTCAATTATTAATTTAGTCAAAGTTCTCTTTAAAGTCTGGTTCATCCTCTCTACCCGGCCAGAACTCTGTGGATGCCATGGGGTATGTAACTCCCATTTTATCCCCAAGGCTTGAGTTATTTGCTGTAACATTTTTGACATAAAATGTGTTCCTCTGTCCAAGTCTATCCTATTAACCATTCCATATCTGGGAATAATTTGTTCCAAATGGGTTTTACTTACCACGTTGGCTGTGGCCTTGACAGTGGGAACTGCTTCCACCCAGTGAGTTAAATGATCTAATATTACTAATAAATACTTCCATCTCTGTACTTGGGCAAGTTCAGTAAAATGTACTTGGATACTTTGAAATGGTCGAAGAGCTAACTCACGACCTCCTAATGTTGTTTTTCTCATCACCTTTTTATTTATCCTTTGGCAGGTTATACATCTTTCAGTTACTTTGCTAATCCAAAAATCCCAATACACCCATAGTTCCTTAAAAAATGACCGCACAAAACCTGGGTACCCCAATGGGTTTTCTGATGCATGTCTTCTAATATTTTCCTAGTAAGGGGCTTATTAAGTAATTGTCTTCCATAAAGAAGTTTCCATTTCCCAGATTCATCTTGCTCTCCTCCTACCTTGCTTAATTCTTTTTCCTTGGCTTCACTAAACTTTGGAATTTCTAGTTTTTCCTTATTTGGGTTTTAAATTGACATAACCCTTTCGGCCCCATTTTCTGCTGCATCTTTAGCTCCTTGATCTGCCAAATTATTTTCCCTTATATCTGGGGTCATTCCATTATGGTGTCCCTTAATGCGTACTACAGCTATATCTTCAGGTAATTTTAATGCCTCTAAAACCTCTAAAATGAGTCCTTCATGTATCACTCCCTTTCCTTTTGAATTAAGTAATCCTCTTTCTTCCCAAATTGTTCCAAAGGTATGTACTACCCCAAAAGCATACCTTGAATTGGTATACATAGTTCCTTTCTTGTGTGCTAAATATTCCGGTGCTCTTTTCAGAGCATATAATTCACAAGTTTGAGCTGACCAGTTTAAGGGTATTTTTTCTTTTTCAATAGTTTACATGTTTTTCCCATCAACTACTGCATACCCTGACATTATTTTTCCTTGTAGACACCTGGAGGAACCATCCACATAGATTGTTTCCCCTTCTGAAAGGGCTTGTTCTTCAAGATCTTCCCAAACTTTAGTTTGGTATTGGATAATTTCTAAACAATTATGTATTAGTTATCTACTGGTTCTCCATATAAAAATTGAGCTGGATTTAAACTTGTGGTTACTTTTAGTGTCAAGTCATCACTGTCTATCAGGATTGCTTCATATTTTAACATTCTAGAGTCTGTCAACCATTTTTCAGCCTTCTGGTTTAACACATTTCGAACTGCATGAGGTGTACACACAATTGGTTTACTTCCAAAAGTAAGCTTACAGCTGTGTTCTACCAGGATTGTAGTAGCTGCTATATCTTGAATACATACTGGCCACCTGTGGTTCACTGGGTCTAACCTCTTTGATAAATAAGCTACTGGTCTCCTTACTCCTCCCCACTCCTGAACCAGAACTCCATGAGCTACCCCCTTTTCGACATTTGCATACAAATGAAAGGGTTTTTCTAACGAGGGTAATCTTAAAGCTGGTACTGATGCCAGTTTTAACTTCAACTCTTCTAATTTAACATCATCTTCCTTGGTCCACTTTATATCATCTCCCTCTGTCAATTTTTCATACAAAAATGTTACTGCCTGTGTGTACCCCTCAGTCCCACATTTTAAAACTCTAGCTGTCATTTTCCCTTCTTCTGGTATAACCCCTATTCCTAGTTTCCCCTGTGACTGTTTTCCTAATAAGTTGCTACCTGCCCCAGGGACCAATAAGACATCCCCCATCCAAATTCTTGTTTCTCCCTTAATTACCACATCTTTAATGACAGGAACTGTAAAACTCTCTCCTTTTGCCCCTGTTACCTTTACAGTGTCTTTTCTTACACTATAACCTTTTGGAATATTTAATAAGCAGGTTTTTTCTGCCCCTGTGTCTACTACAAATTCTAATTTTTCTTCTTGGGGACCCACTTATAAAGTTATCACTGGCTCCAGATGGTATTTGTCCCCCAGAAAATAGAGCCTATGACTTCCCCATTCCTCCTTTGGGCCCGTCTCTCGGAAGATTTTCAGATCATTTATCCAGTCAGGGCAATTTCTTTTATAATGTCCTTCGACCCCACAGTAAAACCAGATATTTCGAGAATGCTCCTGAGATTTGGTTTGTCCTGGAGTTCTGTTCTTTTCCTTTCCCCTGTCTCTACGACCTTCATGTGTAGGAGTGGTGCCTAGGGGTTTTAGATTCCTCTGGAAAGTACTTTCTCGCATAGTGGTTGCTTTAATTTTTGCTTTTACTTTAGTTTTTTCTTCATCTTTCCAGACATAAATCTTTTGAGCCCCCTTTAATCAATCATCTAGTGACCTATCATACCAGTCTTCAATTTTTTTCTAGTTTTTTTTTTTCTAATATCTGGCCAGGCATTAGTGACAAGATTAAACCTTAACAGATAGTGTCCCACAATAGTCTCAGGGTCTATTCTGGAATACTGTTTCATATAACTCCTAAGTCTGTCTAACCATTCAGTTGGAGTTTCTTCTTTCCCCTGCCATCCCTCAAAAGTCTTTTTACCATTTTGCCCTCAGGGTGCTGCCTCTTTTTTTCCCTTGATTATCAAATTATGATAATCATTATTGTGTTTCCTCCTCTCCTCATCATTTTGACCCCAATTAGGTGGTGCTATTGGCATTTTCTGATCTTCTGGGGGGCCCTGCTGGTTTTCCCTTTCCCAAATTTTTATTCCAGCAGCCCTGATCATTTGCCTCTCCTCCTGAGAAAAAACTATTTTCATTATAGGTTGCATCTCTTCCCAAGTAAAAATGTTCAGGCCTAAGAATTGGTCTAATTGCTCAGCTGTGCCTATAGGATTTTCTAGTAATCTTTTAATTTCTTTTTTAAAATTTCTGACTTCAGAAGAAGTCAAAGGGGTGATTACAAACCCCGTTCTTCCCCCTCCCGTTGGAACTTCTCATAGTGGGAATAAACTAATCTCTTCATCCTACTCTTTTTGTTCTTTATCCTTTATAACCTGTCTCCCTTGTTTTGGGGAAAGATCAGGGGAGGGCTGTCTTTTGACTGAACTTCTTGCGTTTCGATAAGGTGCTTCTTCTTCAGGGAAAAAGTTTCCTTGAACAACAGGAGCTGTCGTTACCAAGGGAACGGGGCCCGGGGCAGGGACAGATGGAAGTGTCGAAGGAAGCGGGGTGAGGGGAGAGATCTGCGCAGAGACTGGGTCCTCCAAGGGGAGGGCGTCGGTGGGGGTCTGCTGCCGGAACCGCAAAAGTAGGGGGTCTTCCAGTGGAAACCAAACCGGAGCGTGGATGACACGCACATGGTTTATGGCGGCTGGGTCAGCAGCTCCCAGCGCAGCCGGCGTAGACAAAGCAGGTGAGACCAGGGTGGCGGCAGAGGTGGCTCCCAGTGCAGTCGGCATGGGCAGAACAGTCGGGGATGGGGCAGTGGGGACAGCCATGGGAGAAGTGGTCGGGGAGGGGACGGCCAGGACAGACAGGACCCCCCCGGCCTGGTCGGCACAGCAACCACAGACCATGTGGCAGGCGGGACCCCTGGCATGGCTGGTGAAGCGGCCGTGGGCCAGGTGGCTGGGACTGGGGCAGACAAATTCACTAGTGGGGCCGGAGCCGGCACAGGGGCTGGATCAAGTGGTGCAGCCACAAGCGGTGAGATCGGAGCCGGAACGGAGGCTGGGGGGAGTGGTGTGGCTGCAAACGGTGGCGGAACAAGCGGGAACAGAGGAGGCAATACTTGTAAAGGATCCCAATATTTTTCTTTCTTTTTTTCCTCTTGTTCTCAGCCCATTTCCTTCCCCTTCTTCTTTTCTTGCTTTGTCTCGGGGGTTTCTGATATTTTAAAGATTTTTATTCTCCTAAGATCTCCCATCCAGCATGCGGCATAATTTCTTTCTTCTGGATTGAACGGTTCCTTTGAATTTACAAATAAATTCAGAGCCTGACAAATCCAAAACTAAAAAAAAAAAACAAACGTATCTAGGCCAATAAACGTGGTCAGATCTTATTTCCTTCTTTGTCCATTCTATCATACAAAATTGGATCATCTTTGCCTTGTCTTTTCTCCTTGTACAAGGATTTGTACCCTGTTAGCTAACATAACTCCCAGAGGGCTATCTTGGGGTATCTCTGCTGGCACCCTTTTATTCCCCCTTCTTTTTTTTTTCCTGTACCCAAATTACTGGTTTTCTGTCCTGTTTTTCAAGATCTTATCTATTTGTCCCCTACCTTTGTTTCCCACTTTCTCTAACAACCTGAATACTACTTTCTTCCCACAACAAAAAAAAAAAAAACCCTTTCTCTCACAATACAATTCAATACAATACACCTCCTTCCAAAGAGATAAAGTGAAGCTTAAAATAAACAATCTACATTGCATATAGTTTCAATCATCTACATTTACTCACTTTTATTTCTCACACACAACAAGACAACAATAAGGTACCTTTTACTTTCAAATCACTTGTTAAAATCTCAGATGTTATTGGCCATTGAAATAGGAGTCTCCTCGAGCCAGGTCTCATAAGCTCTTGGAGATCTATTTCACACCCAAGATAGCTCAGCTACCTTAGAAGGCATAAAATCAGCAGGATGGCTTCTGTTGCAGTGTTGGAAACAAAAAGGTTTAATAAAAAGCAAAATAACAAGCAGAGGAAAACCGATCCAAGTGCAAGAGGTTCTTGCTCCTGGTAAAACACCTCACAAAAGCGATTAGTTTCTTTGTTCTCTTCTTTTTCTAGTAAATTGCCCAGGCGGGACTTTTTGGCTCCTGTCCAGTTAGCTATCCTTAAGTTTGAGGTGAAGTCCCCCAGGTCCTATGAGATGCCTTTTCACTTAATCGAGGAGAGAAACTTCTGGGCTTTTTTCCTTTTTAAGGGGACAAAGGATAGTTTTGTCACTCTGTCAACAGGGGGCCTATTCCTACATCTCACCCTTTCTATACATCTAAAAAGAAAGAGGAGAAAGGAATATGAACTGAAAAAGTCTCACCCTTGTCGACAATTTGTAGTTATACCAATAATTTTTAAATTTGGTTCTAATCTTCTGTCTTAGCTTTGGTGAAGTGTTTTCCCAGGCAAGCCTCAAATTTCTGGCTATATATGATTTGAACATAGAGGTAGGTTAATAACTTTTTGACACAACAACAATAACTTACAGAACCTTTTCAGTGCCAAACTCTCTTTTAAATAATTTTAGCTAGTGCAAACTTAGAAAACAGTCTCTGCTTCCAGCTGTCACTCAGTTGTTTGTGTGTTCTTCTTCCGCTGTCTTCTGCTGCTCTTGGATCGGCTGTACCTGTGGCTTGACATTCTTTGCAGGGACCCATAGAAGACCTTCATTTGTAGAAATGCACGCAAACCCCCTCCCCCAAGTCACAAGAGGATAGGGTCCTGAAATCTGTCCTGTCTCTGGATCTTTGATGAAGACTGGTGGCCTTTCCTTGAGCTTTGCTTGACTGGTATTGCTGAAATGTCTGAAAATCGGTGGTGCCTGCTCCATAAAAGAATTATTTAGAAGTTAAAAACATATACAGCTTTATTCAGCCTCTCTATTGTAGAAAGCACTTCTGTCCCTCCCTTCTGTCTTTCAAGGATCACTTTCAGTGACCTGTGTGCTCTTTCTACAATAGATTGGCCTGCAGAAGAATGTGGAATACCTGTGGTGTGTTTGATACCCCAGGTTTTAAAAAACTCCTGCAGTTTGTTAGAAACATAGGCTGGTCTGTTGTCTGTTTTGACTTCTTGAGGACTACCTAGGGATGCGAATGCTTGTAAGAAATGTTTAATTACATCTCTACTTTTTTTTCCTTGATGTGCAGAAGCAAAAATTGCTCCTGAGAATGTGTCTATTGATATATGTATATGTTTGAACAGTGCAAATGACTGATATTGAGTTGTCAGTTTGCCATATTGCAGGCTATTTAAGCCTCGAGGGTTAACTCCTGTTGCTATTGCTGGTATGGCAAATTTTTGGCAATCTGGACATGAGTGAACAATTGCTTTTGCCTGATTCTGAGAGATGTTAAACATTCTGTCATCGTTTGAGCCTGGCGCAATGCCAGTGCCCCCACGAGATCACCTCCTTCCCTGGCACCCACTGTGAGATGTGATCAGAGACAGAGCAGAGCAGGCTCCAACTTGAGGTTGAAAGGAAAAAAAACTTTATTAACCTAAAACTACAAAGGAAAACACTAAGGAAAACACACAAAACACATAGAACCCAAGATGAAAACCTTCCAAATTTCTTCCTCCTCCCCCCCACCTAGATTTCCAATTCCATTACCACCAAATCCACCCTTTAGATAATCAGTTCTCAATTCCTCGAGAAGAGAGAAGTCCCTCTTGCACCACAGACTTCCCCAGGAAACAGTCGAAACTTCTTGTGTTTCCATGTCACATGTGGCACCGCCTGGAGAACATTTTGCCATCGTGACTTCTTCCTTCCATGTCCAGTGCTCTCACCACTGCACATGGACCAGAGCTGCTTCTAGGGTTTTTCCCTTTAAGGATACTTTGTCCAGTTCCAAAGAAGAGCACAGTCCCTCTCCTTTTGGGACACCTGTCCCCCCCAAATTTCACCCCCTGGGGCCGAGGGGCCTCTTGAACAGAGATCATCTTCCTCTT
The DNA here is from genome assembly GCF_022539315.1 of Serinus canaria. Classification (NCBI taxonomy): domain Eukaryota; kingdom Metazoa; phylum Chordata; class Aves; order Passeriformes; family Fringillidae; genus Serinus; species Serinus canaria. The sequence goes on along the minus strand of NC_066342.1, from coordinate 10,615,570 downwards.
CCTCTTCTTCGAAGACGGAGGGCACCACCACCACCCTCCTCACCCGTCGTCTCTGTTCACACACCTCCACATCACTGCACTCTCCTGGCTCTGAGCCATCGCCTCCCCCTAGAATGCAGTCTCTGTGTCACTGGAACGCCAGTGGTTCTGCTGTGGCTATACAAGCAAAGTCCAGCCAAAGGCCACTCCATCATCTCGTCCCACCTAGGATTCTTCTCAAGATCCTCTCAATCTCATCAACTTCAGGAGGAATCAGCATTTGCAAGGTTTCCATCCTCCCCAGAAGGGTTAAAAGTCCCAGGCTCTGCCGGTTTGCTTCATGAACTCCCACGCTTGGCTGCCCTGCTGGGCACCCCCCCCTTCTCCTTCACGCCGGGCCACTATCACAGGTGCCGGCTCTGTCTCTCTCTCCCTCTCTCCGGGGGGGGGGGGGGGGGGGCGGAATGGAGGATGGCTGCCTGAAGCCCTTGCAGTGTTCTCCTCCACCCTTGGGCCCAGGCCTGGCCTACCTCTCTCCGGCCGCATGGCTCCCCACCCCCCCCCCCCCCCGCCCAGCTCGGGCCGGGCAGGGAGGGTTGAGGGTCTGCTCAGTCCCAAGCCGAACTCAAAGAGGAAGTTCCCCTGGGAGATCACAGCTTTTAACCCCTGTGTTCTCAGAGGCATATCCATGCCCTCAGTGGACAAACCAGGTGCCAATATTAAATCTGAACACCGATTGGCTTGCCCACACCATCACAAAAAACTTCATTTCCTCTTAAACCATGACACATTCTTACTAAGGCAGGTGCATTTTGATGATAGAAAGCATGGCTCATTCTGGCTTGTTCAATAACATTAAGAAGTGTATTCTGTATTGACATGGTTAACAAATCAGCCATGGCATTGCCTTCTGCTAAGAAACCTGGAAGAGAAGAATGTGAACGAATGTGCATTACGAAATAAGGTTACTGTCGAATGGAAAGAAGATTAATTTTTTGAGTAAACTGTATAGCTGGTCATTGGAAACCTCTTTTAGCAGAGATCCTTCTGCTCTCTCCACTACACCTGCAACATAAATTGAATCTGTTATTAAATTAAAAGGAAATGTGAATTTAGAAAAGACCCATACAACTGCTGTTAACTCTGTGATTTGTGCAGAACCAACTACTTCCTCAATATCTGATTCCCATTTTTCAGTTTCTGGATTTAGCCAAGCAATCACAGATATTTTTGACTTCCCAGAACCATCTGTAAAAAATGTGATTGCATCTAGGGGTGCATGACTTCTTAAGGGCTTATGAATTAATTTTAAAGATGAACTTAATAGCTCATGTTTGGGACAACTGACTGAAATTTTTCCTGTAAAATTTTCTAGGGCAAATTTCATGGTCTCTGAATTTTGAATTAACCATTCCAAATAGATGGATGTGACAGGCAGAAAAATTTCTGCAAAATCCTTTCCTGCAAGGGAAAACATGCAGGGTCTAACCTTAATAATCAATTGTGATATAATTTCAGGGCATGTTGTTATAGTTTTACCCAGCTGATGAGATAGGAAAACCCACTCTAAGATTATCAGGTGGTCCTTCTTCTCTAGATCCCACTGGAATATTAGACCGTGAAGCTGTGGACTCTCCCCTAAAACTGCAAACAAAAAAGACAAGTTAGGATTATATCGATGAGCCTGGCGTGATTGGGTGGCTCACATCACTTTATCTAAAGCATTTTGGGCTTCTTTGTTGAATTCTCATGGTGAGTTTAAAGCTGTGTCTCCCTTCAATAGATTGGACAGAGGGGCTAAGTCCTGGTTTGAAATGCTTAGCAGTAGACGAAGCCAGTTCAGAGTCCCTACCAGCTGCTGCACTTCATTCAGTGTCTTTGGATTTGTCCTTAGTTGGAGTGGTTGTGGAGTTACAGTTTGTTCTGTGATCCTGTATCGTAAATATTTCCAGGGAGGAAGTGTCTGTATTTTTTCTTTCACTACTGCGAGTCCTGCTTTCTCCACTGCTGAGATGACCTGATCTGTTGTCTCCTGCATTGATGCTTGGTCCTTTGCTGCTACTAAAATATTGTCCATATATGCAAGATGAGGGAATTTGGGCATTGTACACAAACTGAGGAAAGTACTTTTGCTACAAACCACTGGCGTATACTGGGAGAATTTCTCATGCCTTGTGGAAGAGAAAGACAATGATATCTTTTTAAAGGTGTCTGCTGATTTATGGATGGGATGGAAAAGGCAAATCTTGGTGTGTCATCTGGATGAAAAAGCAGTCTTTTAAATCAATAACAGTTAACTTCCAATCCTTTGGAATGATAACGGGACGAGGTAAACCTGGTTGTAAAGAACCCATTTCTTGAATCACTTTAACTTTTCTGAGATCCTGCAATAACCTCCACTTCCCACTTTTTGGCTTTTTAATTACAAAAACTGGAGTGTTCCAGGGGCTGGTAGTTGGAGTTAGGTGACCTTTGTTTAACTGTTCCTGTACCATCTGCTCTAATGCAGCAAGTTTCTCTTCTGGTAAGGGCCACTGGCTTACCCAGACAGGTGTATTAGATATCCATGTGAGTTTTAGTGTGTTATGTCCATCAACAGCCTTTGTTAAAAATTGGTTTCTAGTCTCAGACCCCATTGCAAGAGAATGTCTCTTCCCCAAAGAACTATACCAGCTCCTACTATAAATGGTCTCATGGTGGCAACACGACCTTACGGTCCCTCAAATGTGACTGAGTGCAAGCTACGGTAGCTTTCACAGTGACCACCAATACCTGCCAGTTGGTCCAGTGTGGGTACGATGGTCCAGTCCTGTGGCCATTTCGATTTCAATATCAGAGTGATGTCTGCTCCAGTATCTATCAGGCCAACGAGGGTGATGGCTTTCCCAAGGTGCTTCAGGACATAGGTGAGTTGAGGCGGCCTGCGGCTGATATGCCTGGTCCAAGCGATGACAGATGTGTTGCTCTGTGACTCTGGTAGGAGAAAAGCTTGTGTATGGTTAGTCCTTTGGGTAAAAAGCATGGAGGGTCTGAACATAAAGATAACACTGTAATTTCCTGTGAACAAGTGACAGATAACACAGTTGGAAGGATATAAAAACCTTCTGCATGGGATCTGTTCACTCCCACTATTAAGAACTGATGTGGTTGTGGTTCAGGTCCCAGCTGTCCTGTGGATACTGTGTGAGCAATGGCATTGGTTAGCATCACTGGCTGGGCTATACACAGCTCCAATCTGATACCTGAGGACATTGTACTCAGTAGTCCTGCAACCATGTGCTGTAGTTCTGAACTTGGTGGCCTGTGGTGGTCTCTGGCCTCTGGTACAGTGGTTCTCGTGTCTCAGCACGCCACTGAGTCGTGCTCGACTGCACATTTCCCAGAAGATGGCATGGACAACCCTGTACTGGGCGAAACTGTTAGTATTCTGACGGAGACCACTGTATCCACTGTTTCTTGGAGGTGGCCTCCTTCGCATTCTTGGACATTCCATTTTAAAATACCCTCTTTGACCACAGGAATAGCACATGTCCCTTGAAATCTGTTGGTTTTCAATTGCCCCTTTAAATGCTGTTAGAGCCTCTGCTAGGGTTTGTGTCTGAATTTCTACGGCATTTTCCTGCTGCTTTAGGGTGTTTTCCTGAGCTGTTGTGATGGCATTAGCAAGCACCTCTGCCTGCATGGCTGCTGCATGTTCAGGGGTACCCAGGTGATTGCAAGCATCCACTAGCTGTGTTAGGGTGGGCTCACGGTCTTGTGGCAATGCACATAATATTTTTTTGCAGCTTGGATTTGCATTAGATATTGCAAGCCATTTTAATAACTCTTGTCTGGCACGGTCTATTGGAATTTGCTTATCTAATGCCAATTTTAAACGGTCCAAAAATTTAATGTATGGCTCATCCATCCCTTGTTTTATTTCTGTAAAATCTAGTTCTGGTTTAGTCCTGTCAGGCAGCTATAACAGGGCAGTCTTTGCAGCTTCTTTAACATCCTGGAGGATTTGTCTATCGAGTATCCTGGCTTGTCCCTGTGGGTCTGTATAGGCTCTGTGAAAAATGCGTATTTTATGATTGGATTTTCGCAAATATTAAAATGAATATTATATGTGTTGCGTTAGAAAGTAATGCTGTATTAATTCTCTTAGGTAGTGTGTTAAATATAGTTTTAGGTTATAAAAAATGTTAAAGTAGAAACTTTCTATGTAGGATACTTTTTCTAAAGAAAGGTCTTGCAGCAAGATAGCAGCCACAGGACACCTAAATCTTTCAGAGAAAAAGAATTTATTGCCCTCTTATCAGAAGAAACGAACTTTTTCCCGCCTCGAAGGCGCTGTTAGGATTAGTAGGAAGAAGTTGAAGATGACCAGACCGAATCCTTTGTTTGAATTGAATTTCTGCATCATATATGAAGTGCATGAATATGCAACAGGCTATTGTTTTTAAGGGTTAATCCTTTGTTAACGGGTGTCCTTTTTCAGGCTTGTGCTGCCCAGAAAAAGGTACCCGGACGTCCGTAACTCTTTCTTTTTATTGTCTCATATTGTCTTAATTCAAACTGTCTAAATTATTATTACTCTAATTGTATTACTATTTTTATAACTATTTTATTACTATTAAACCTTTAAAATTTTAAAAACAAGTTATTGGAGTTTTTCACAGGCTCCTTCTCCCAAGAGCTGATCTAGAGTTATATTTGCAGTGGCTGGAGTTCCTTCATAACCTCTTAAAAGGTCATTTAATAAACATTTCCATGCCAGTTCCCACAGAGAATATTCTGTTGGAGACAGCAAAGATGCACACAGCTGTTTGAAAGCATGAGGAGTGAATATATTTCCTGCAAAGAGGCTTGTAACAGACCTCTGAAATATACAGATTCTCTCCCATACAAACGAGATGTGGTCTGGGCACAGCACCTGCAGTATATCTCACAGGAAACACTTTCGGCTTCGTTGCAATTTCCCACTCTTCTTCCTGGACTGCATCCTTTCTTATCTTCTGCCAGGTATCTGCACCTCTTGGTGTATGAAACTCTTCCTCAGATTTAGGGGGGCTACACTAAGGGGTGTAGTCAGAACTTTTGTTTTGATCCGACTGTTCTCCTGATATGGGTGCCGCCATTTTGGATGGGGTCACTTCCAGGGCACTACACCCAGTTCCCATTCTCAGCAGGGAGGGGGCGTGCTGTCCCAGGTAGTGGGCGGGAAGCAGGGGCAGGGAGACCAGTCGGGCTCGGCCCACAAAAGAGGTGTGTCCCTCATCTGATAGGCAGGAG
>NC_066342.1:10546857-10609817 GCF_022539315.1 Serinus canaria | reverse complement strand
TTACAATTACCAGAGGAAGTAGCAGTGGTATATGTTAAAGGACATCAAAAAAGGGCGACTCAAGAGGTTCAACAGAACAATTTAGCCGATTTAAAAGCTAAAAAATGCGACTGAATCAGGGACAGAAAAACTAATCATGATGTTAAACTCCATGGGAGAGATGCAAGAAGTCCTGGTATTTAGTGAGGCAGAAGAGGAAGAACTCCTTATAATAGGAGCCAAGAAAGATAACAAAGGGAAGTGGAGATTAGCAGATGGGAGGCAAATGTTGAATAAACCTTTTGCCAGGAAAATGCTAGAAGGCGTACATGGAACAACACATTGGGATACACAAGCGCTAAGTGATCAATTTCTAAAGGTCTGGGGAGGCATAGGAATTTTCAGGATAGCTAAGCAGATGACTGAACGGTGTGTGATATGTCAACAAGTCGTGAGGAAAACACCCAGGGGAGGGCAAGAACTAGCCTTATCGCCCTTTATAAAACATCCAAGTAGACTTTACTGAGCTTCCCCAGGTACAACGGTGGAAGTTTTTGCTAGTGACAGTGGATCACTTGACTCATGGGGTAGAGGCAGTACCCACTGTGAAAGCCAATGCCAATGTTGTGAGTAAAACACTCCTAGAATCAATCATTCCCTGATATGGGATGGTGAACAGGATTGATTCAGAACAAGGAACTCATTTCACTTTGAAGATACCGCAGAAAGTTGTTCAAGCCCTGGGAGTAAAATGGGAATTGCACACTCCATGGCATCCACGGAGTTCTGGTCAGGTTGAGAGAATGAATCAAACTCTTAAAAGAACTCTAGTTAATCTAATGATTGAAACCCAAATGTCATGGATGAAATGTCTCCCTTTGGCCTTATTAAGAATTAGAACCCAACCCTGGTCAGATTTGGGGATGTCACCAAATGATGTTTGGGTTACCCTTCTTGACCTGACCCCAGAAAGTTGCCACCTATGAGGAAGGGGAAGCCAATGCCAAGAAATATGTTATGTCTATAGCACAAACCTTAGAAGGGCTAAGACATAAAGGAGCAATTCCTCCTACCTCCCTGGATTTCAGAATCCATAATTGTCGTGGTTTAAGAGGAAATGAAGTTTTTTGTAATGGTGTGGGCAAGCCAATCGGTGTTCAGATTTAATATTGGCACCTGGTTTGTCCACTGAGGGCATGGATACGCCTCTGAGAACACAGGGGGTTAAAAGCTGTGATCTCCCAGGGGAACTTCCTCTTTGAGTTCCGCTTGAGACTGAGCAGACCCCCCTGCCCGGCCGAGCTGGGCAGGGGGGGAGGGGAGCCATGTGGCCGGAGAGAGGTAGGCCAGGCCTGGGCCCAAGGGTGGAGGAGAACATTGCAAGGGCTTCGGGCAGCCATCCTCCATTCCCCCCCCCCCCCCAAGAGAGGGAGAGAGAGACAGAGCCGGCACCTGTGATAGTGGCCCGGCGTGAAGGAGAAGGGGGGGTGGTGCCCAGCAGGGCAGCCAAGCGTGGGAGTTCATGAAGTAAACCGGCAGAGAGCCTGGGACTTTTAACCCCTCTGGGGAAGACGGAAACCTTGCAAATGCTGATTCCTCCTGAAGTTGATGAGATTGAGAAGATGTTGACATTGAGGAGATGTTGAGAAGAATCCTAGGTGGGAGGAGATGATGGAGTGGCTTTGGGCTGGACTTTTCTTGTATAGCCACAGCAGAACCACTGGTGTTCCAGTGACACAGAGACTGCATTCTAGGGGGAGGCGATGGCTCAGAGCCAGGAGAGTGCAGTGATGTGGAGGAGTGTGAACAGAGACGACGGGTGAGGAGAGTGGTGGTGGTGCCCTCCGCTTCGAAGAAGAAGAGAAGAAGAAGAAGATGATCTCTGTTCAAGAGACCCCTCGGCCCCAGGGGGTGAAATTTGGGGGGGACAAGTGTCCCAAAAGGAGAAGGACTGTGCTCTCTTTGGAACTGGACAAAGTATCCTTAAAATGAAAAACCCTAGAAGCAGTTCTGATCCATGTGCAGTGGTGAGAGCACTAGACATGGAAAGAATGTGGCGCAAGAGGGACTCCTCTCTCCTCGAGGAACTGTAAATTGGTTATGTAAAGGGTGGCAATGGAATTGGAAATTTGGTGGGGGAGGAGGAAGAATTTGCAAGGTTTTCATCTTGTGTTCTATTGTGTTTTGTGTGTCTTCCTTTGTAGTTGTAGGTTAATAAATCTTTTTTTTCCTTTTAACCTTAAGTTAGAGCCTGCTCTGCTCTGTCTCTGATCACATCTCACAGTGGGTGCCAGGGAAGGAGGTGATCTCGTGGGGGCACTGGCATTGCGCCAGGCTCAAACGATGACAATAATATTAATCCCGGGGATTGGGTGATGTTTAAGTCATGGAGAGATCAGCCTCTAGCTCCTCAGTGGGAAGGTCCCTTTCAGGTACTGCTCACCACCAAATCAGCTGTGCGAACTGCAGAGCGGGGACGGATTCATGCCCACAGAGTCAAAGGCCCAGTAGAAGAACCCAAAGAATAGACTATAACATCCAGGCCGGGTGAAAAGAGATTGACTCTCAAGCAGAGACCAAGAAACAACCAGAAAAACACCAAGACGCCCAAAAAGTAGAGTCAAGTTTCCACCATCCAGCTCAAAAACTGTGTTCCTGTTTTACTGGGCGAGAATTACAAGCATCTGTTGGGGGGAAGTACACAAGGGACTGTAAATGTAATTGGGCAGTATCTTTAAGAAAATAAGACAAAGGAAGGCGGGAAAGTCCGGGTTGGCCCCTTTGTTCACTACCAAGAAGATTCCATAGCCCTGCTGCGGGTAGCAACCCCGTAGGCATGGTAAGGTGGGGGCAAAAGGCCATACCGGACCTCTATTATTCCCCAACTGTCTTTTAATATAAAAGAGACTGGAGGACAAGACCGAGTTGGCCTCTGTACTCACCACTTAGAGACACCTGCTATGGGTAGCAAGCCTATAGGCAGGGTAGATGGGGGTAAAAGCGATACCGGACCTCTGTGATGTCCTTTTGTTCAATCCGGATAAGGGTGTCCAGGGAAAACTGGGGATTTTTTTCTTTTCCCTTTGTTTCCCTCTGTCCTTGCCCACATCAACAGATGCTAGTATGACTCATTGAGTTAAATTGTTCGAGCCAAATAACTTGTGGAAAAGGAAAAGGGGGATTGTGATAGATGAGTAATGCGATGATTGACTCTCACAATTAAAAGCCAAATATCATGTATATATGTTAAGAGAAGTTTTATAAATTTATAGTTATGTTTTACCCCTGCCTTGCGTTGTTATCAGGGGATGGCCTGGGTTTGGGACATTTGGGAGGGTGGGCTTGCTACTGTGGCAACATCTGACCTCCAATCAAGATTGAAGGAAGTAAACTCCACCACTGGACAGTGAAGAAGGAGTCGATGGACAGAACTTTGGGAGGGGCTAAAGGGTAAAAAGGTGAAAACTCCATTGTGTGGGTGAGCACATGGTGGGAAAGATCCTTTGCTCCCGGTGCTGTAATATTTTCTCTATTCAGTCTTCTGTTGTGTTTTTGATCAGGTTTTAATAAACATTTTTAAATTTTTGGAAGTGAGTAGCATTTCTCACAAAGCTAAAACTTAAAGCATCATGTGAGCCACAGTGTGGTGTGAGGACATAAAGAATGCAGTTGCATGTTTCAAAACACTGTCCCCATAAGATAAACCACTACCACAGAACTTGAGATAAGTACCGACAGCACAGCAGGAAGGAGCTAATTCCAGGCCTAACACAGTTGAAGATTTGGTTAGCATCCATACAAAACTCCCCACCATGGCAAACTGTGGGAAAAGAAGTAGCTGCTTACACACATTCCAGCCCAAGATGTGGGAACAGCATCTATGCTCTGTTGATGCCTGGGACTTGGACTGCATAAAAGTGGTACCCCCAGAAGAACACTTCAGAACTCCCACCACCAAGAAGACCAGAAGAATGGCCAGCAAGATGCTGCAAGCATATCTTTTGCTTAATCTCTCTTTTTCTCTTCCTCCACTTCCTCTCTTTCGTACATTTACTCTAAAAATCTCTACTATTGACTTTGGGATATGGTGTCTTTTGCCCTTTAATTTGGGCAGAGGCATCTCTTAATAATCGGATCGTAATACTATTTTGGTGTCAGAAGTGGTATCATAACACCCTTGGAGGACTGACACTTACAGTTTATGAAATTATACTCTTTATTTATATAATAGAAAACTGTGACAGGTTAAGGTTTGAGGATTGTTGATGATATTATCTGGCTGCAAAAACACATTCAAAGCAGTATACAGATAATCTCTAATCCCTAACAAAATCTGGCTCAAGATACTCTATGACACGCATAAAGTATGGGTCTTACCCTAAAGGCATCCATGTAGGGGAGAAAACAGGTTCAGCCTGTCAACTGATCCCAGCAGTTGCGATGGAGTCTTCCCTACTTCTCCTCATTCTTAACTTAATTTTATAGTATTTATTTACATTTAGGTGGAGCTTGAGTGATTCTATTCATACATACCTTTGTCACTAATTGGTGTAAAATTTTAAGTTATAGTCAATAAAATAAATGCTCTGTGAGGGGTGGCCATACTTTGGAGATGAGTAACTTTGGGATGGAGGTATGTGTCAATATTACATCTGAGGTAACCTTTGGGATGGAGGTGTGTGTCAGTTATTACATCTGTGAGCTTGCCACAGTTAATGGTTCAACAGCAAGACATACTCTTTCTTCTCCCTTAATTGACAGCTGTTATGCAGCTTATCAGCTACAAGGTACCACTGAGTTCCCTCCCTTGCAAGGATTTTGAATAACAGTAGAGCCTGGCCATGCCCTCTTCCCAGCTACTGCAAAAAATTAACTTTAGCCTGGCTGGAACTTGGACATGCACATACAGATCTCACGAGAGCTGTCACTTAGTCCTTGTAAACACATACACATATGGGATAGAGAGCAAGATTATGCAGAGAAATAGTTAATAGAAGATTTAACGAGAATGTATAAAAATAAAATGATAGGACAGAGAGTGGTGATTAGGCACAGGCAAGTGTTTTCTCTGGCAGTTGTCTTTTAGCCCTTCATTCACACATGGATGCATATAATGCTAGAAAAGTAGATAAAATTGTGTCTGTTGAAGACAAACCTTGAACAAACTGATGCCTTGTGAAGGCTGACCTAGAACAGAGACTAGATGGAGCTAAAGAATAAAGTAGGTATTTATTAGGAGGCCTCAGTAGATCCACCTTGGGCAGCACAAGAGCCCAGCCAGGGCTACACCCCAGGTGAACACAAAATGGTCACCAAAATGGACGACCAGTCACGGGGTCTCACACTTTTATAAGTTTTGGTCCATTAACATATTGGAGCTAATTTTCCAATTACAGCTTTAGCCCATGAAGTCCCACCCTTCTTGTTTTTCTCTCTTCAGTCCACTGTGGTTTATGCTCTTGGGCCTGAAATCTGGACGGGTTGTCCTTGGGTCCCCAGCTAGAGAAGGAATTGTTTTGTCTACCTACTCTGTGAAGAGAGCTTACTATCCCCTTATATGAAGCCCAGACCCACACACTAAAGCAGCAAAGAATCTGAAAAATATAAAAGCTAAAACCTGAGGCATCAAAACTACGGCTGTTGCAGCTAAGAACTGGGTTTGTTGGCAGAACCATTGCATTGTATCAACTTGTTCTGTGTCTGCTCTAATTCATGTGGTTGGGTCCCATGATCTCTATATAAATTTGGGACAGAAAATAATGGGACTAGATAACCAGGTGTGGTGGATTTAGTGTTGGTTAATTATTAGTGCATTTATTAGAATGTATTTATATATTTATTGTTGTGAGGTAGGATTAGGAGAAAAGTAAAGTAGGTTTAAAACTTTAAAAGGGTATAAAGAAAAATTTACTATTAGTAACTAAAAGAAGTAATAAAATTAGAATAAGTTTTTAGGACACTTTTCTTTTTTTATATCTTTTTTTCCTTATTGATAATGTAAAGAAATAAAACTTATAATTTTAGTTAGTTTACTACTTTTAGAATAGTTTTTCCTCAGTTTATTTAGGGAGAGAAGTCCTTTTTGTTAATGTAATGGAGATTTTTTTATAAGAAACTGGGGTTTTTTTGTGTTTCTCCTTATGAATAGCAGCTGCCTGGGGAAATCTCTTTTATTTTTTACAAGCTTTTCTTACAGCTGTGTTTATGGCCAATGTCAGCTTTTGGGGTACTCTTTTTAAGATTAGCTGTTCAAAGGCAAAAGTTCCCATTATCTCTCTCTAAAATCATCTTCATCTCTGGGATCAGTGGTCACCTTCTTCTCTCCCTGGGGGCACAGGGTCTTCATTACTCTTCTCTCTCTTCAAACTTCTTATAGATCACAACTACTTTATCATCTGCTTACTTTGGCATGGAGGCCTTGGCTCAATATCAATTTGAACTCTTCATCTCTTTGTGCTTTTATGTGTTACAGGGAAACAGAGTCTGATATATCAATTACATCTTTTTCTACAGCTTTACAAGAGGATTTCAGCCTCAGGATTAGGGCATCTCCTCATCCCTCCCATCTGGGACTTGACTACTCTTTCACTGACTTCGGTGTCTTCATGTTGTTCCTCTTCATTGCCTGCATTTTGTTCTTTTTTTCTTACTTGAAGGAGGACTGAAGTACTGAAAGAGTTAACATTCCGCCCGGGGCCAGTAGATAGTCACCTGACCCCTGCCAGGCTTGGTAGCTTGTGGCGGGAACTGTGGATGGGACTGTGTCAGGATCGGTTACATGGCTGGTTTTTGGTTTTTGCTGCATTTAATTCTAGCCACAGGGCCACTCTGCGCGGGCTGCAGGGCCGCCTCTGGTCTCATACACATGATTTCATGTGGCCGCCATGCTGGGGGAAGGGGACCTGGCAGCAAGATGTTATTAGCAGCAGCCCTGCCCTGCCTCGGCCAGGACCCTGCAGCCTCTCTGCCCCCTGCCTGGTAGCTGCTGGGGCCCAGCCAGGCTGAGATGGGGCCCCATAGGCTCCTCAGAAAGGGGCCCGGCCCCGTGGCAGAGCCAAGACAGAGGCCGGGCCAGGCCTTGTTACCTGTTTCCAGGCCGGAAGGAAAACAGGAAGTTCCTGGGTTTCCTTCATCTTTAATGTGTGTCCTGGGTTCACAAGGAAGTGAGTTTTTGGGGAAGTTGTAGTCAAACCAATCAGTGGTCAGATTTAAATATTGGCACCTGGTGTGGCCACTGGGGACATGGATACGCTTCTGAGAACACAGGGGTTTAAAAAGCAGAGAACTCCCAGGGAAACTTTCTCTTGGTTACGGTTAGTGAAAGAGGTGAAACCTCCCCTGCCCAGCCACAGGCTGGGTGGGGGACGGGAAGACATGTGGCCTGGGTTGAGGTAGGCCAGAGCCCCTACAGAACAGAGGGGTGGAGTGTTATGAATAAAAAAAGGGTTACCCATTTTTTTAAAAGGTTACAGATCTGAGCTAGTTGCGGGCAGAGGAGAGTTCTTTGTTAACTTCATGTTGTAATTAAAAGCCACTGGGGCAACTTATAGCCGGATATCTGGGTTCCTGCAGGATCCGTGTGCCCCAGGCGAGCAGGCAAGCTCAGGCCAGATAGCTCAGCCTTTTGGAGGCTGGGTGTCCAGAAACCCAAGCTGCTCTTTAGCCGCAGCTACCTTAGCAAGCTTAAGTGATTATCAGCTCTTAGTGATTTTCAGCTCTTTTATAGTTTTCAGCTCTTAGCTTGCTAAAGGTGCTCTTGCCTAGCAGTGGCTTCCAGGCAGGCAGACGGCAAGAGAGATGATAAGAGACAGCACCAGTGGTTCCACAGTGAGGTTTTATTGGGAGGTCCATGAAGGGTTCCGGCGACAGCTCTTCTAACCAGAATGGGCTAAAGTAGCCCCTTATATAGGGGTAGAAGGGATCAGAAATTGTCCAATAGCAAGGGTTAGGGAAAAGTAACCTATGAGGTCACAGAGAGATAAGCTAGGGTCTGGAGGACCGGAGAGAGGGCTTCTGCCTTAGTCACTATGACTTTGCATTTTCTTATCTCTAGGCTTCGGTTCTCCACAGGGCTCTTGCCAGCCCCGTGTCTGCTACAACTCTACTTTCTGTTTTTAGAAAAAAGACATTCCCTATAGTTCTTTTGAAACAGTGAACAAGGCATGAGAACATAGCTAATACAATAACAACTACAAGGAGAATCCACAACATTCCCTTAACCAAAGATGCAACCCATCCTGTTAATCCTCATTGACCGAAAAGGTCATTGACCCAGTCTGGGGTTTTTCTACTTTCAAGTCCTTCACGAGTTCTTTCAGTTTCTGGATGTTCGCATGGATGGATGCTGAGTGTGAAGAGAGATTGAAGCAGCACATCCCTTTGAAGTTTTCACAGCTGTGTCCATGGGCAAGCAGCAGGAAATCAATTGCAGCTCGATTCTGGAGTGAAGCATGTCTTGTGGTTTCTTCTTCCTTTTAAGAGATAGCTCAGGGCAGCAGATGTAGCATTAGCTTGTTTACTGAGCCAGCACCCAAGGTGATTTATTTCACCAAGGGCTTTAGCTGCAGCCACCCATGGTACGAATAGGGAGACAGCAATCTTTTTAGGTTTGTTCCAATTGTATAATTTGGGATCACAATTTTCATCAAATTCAGTGTAGGACCTTTTGTGGCATTTTGATTCACTTTCTTTTTTTCCAATTATGTAACAGGGTGATGTTTGGAATGAGGGTAAAAAGTTTTCCAAGGGTACAGGGACCTCCCTGGAGTCGGGAGGGGATCCCAGCCCACACTCTGTCACCACAGATGAGAAACGTTCCCTTGGGTAATACTTTGGGTTGGAGAGAGAACACAGATATCACATGAGCAGTGTAATTAAACCAATCGGAATAGTTATAGGCTTTGGTAATTGGTGATATGTCTTTTCAGTATGTGTTTTTTGTCTGGTCAATTTCTGGCCAATTGTTTTTCGGGCGTCTAAAGTAAAATTTGACACAGTATGTGGCCTTGGAGAACCCCAACAGATCCAGTTCTTGGGGTTCCTCTAGAGCATTGGGCAGCATTTTTGTCCACTCGTCCCAAGTATCTGCCAGGTTGGGTGTCATAGTTTGAGAGGAAGTCAGTTTTTTGGGATGCTGTGGTCAAACCAATAGGTGCTCAGATTTGAATATTGGCACCTGGTGTGGCCACTGAGGACATGGATACACATCTGAGAACACAGGAGGGTTAAAAGCTGAGAAATCCCAGGGGAAGCTCTCTCTTGGTTCCAGTTCGTGAAAGAGAACAGACCTCCCCTGCCCGGCTCCGAGCTGGGCGGGGGAGGGGAAGCCATGCAGCCAGAGGAGGTAGGCCAGGCTTTGGACAGAGAAGGGAGGTGAAAACCCCTGTAAGATGGAAGGGCGGAGGAGCACTGAGAGGCTTCGGGCAGCCCACCCCACCCCCCCGAGGGAGAGAGAGAGAGAGCTGGTGTCTGTGCCCGTGCCACCTTGAAATTTGATAGCACAGCCTATGTGAAAAAGGGGAGGAGGGGTGCAGCGAGAAGGTGCCCGGCAAGGCAGCGTGAGAGTTTTACACAGGCAGAGCCTGAGACTTTTAACCCTTTTCTTGGATGCTAGAAACCTTGCAAATGCTGATTCCTCCTAGAGTTGAATGAGAAGAGAGACAGAAATGAGATAAGAGGAAATTAGCTATTACTGCGGGTTTTCTGAGGTCTTAGGATGAGGGAAGAGACGAGACGTTGACTCCATGTATCAGAAGGCTTTGATTTATTATGATAAGATATATAAGATATAGAAACTATACTAAAAGAGTAAAGAGAAAGGTTTCACTACAAGGCTAAGCTAAGAATAGAATAGGAATGTGTAAACTGAAGTCTTCTCAGCCCCAGACGGGCCGAACAGGTGAATTGTGATAGGCTCTTAATTGGAAACAGTCTGATGGGGCCAATCACAGATTTTCCCGTGGCATTCCACAGCAGCAGATAAGAATTGTTTAGTTTGTTCTGAGGCTTCTCAGCTCCCAGGAAAGGAAAAATCCTAAGTAAAGGATTTTTCATAAAATATGTTGGCAACATCTCACCCTTTTAAGTCTAAAAAAGAAAAAACGAAAAAAGAAAATGAACAATGTGAAAAACAAACATGAACAATGTTCAGTGTCCATTTGCGGAGGAGTCATCAGAGTGAGCACTCGCGTCGTCTGCATCCGAGTCATCACCCGATGAGTCACCCGCTTGATGCCTTTCAGGTTGGTCACGGTTTCCATGTTGCCCGTCGGCCGGATTCTGTCTCTGCGGTCGCAGGTCAGGGCGAACACACTTCGAAGGTACCCAGCGTACCCCAGTATCTGTGGATACACAAGCATACCCGCGCCCCAAAGCGATAAGGTCATAGGGACCTTCCCACTGTTTGGTGACTAAATTCCGCACCCGAACCTTCGCTCAAGGCCGAAGTGCCTCATCCGCAGCCTGCAACGAGAGATGATGGTTCAAAATGACAGGATTATTTGAGTTCTGCGGCACAGTGAGATGATTGATTGTGCACAAAGCTTTTGCCAACCGACTGTGCGGGGTTTCACCCTGCATTCCCCGTTTTTGTTTTTGAAGAACCCACTTCAGAGTACCATGAGCGCGTTCTACAATAGCTTGACCGGTTGGAGAATGAGGGATACCAAACTTGTGTGAGACACCCCACAACTGCAGGAACTGCCGCACCTTCTGTGATGCGTAAGCAGGACCATTGTCGGTCTTCACAGCAGAAGGTACGCCCAGAACGGCAAAGGCCTGCCTCCAGCGGGCAATGACATGACGGGCCTTTTCTCCAGTGTGAGCAGAAGCCCACATCGCAGAGAACGTGTCCACCGTGACATGCACATACTTGAGCCGGCCAAACTCGGCAATCTGGGTGACATCGTTCTGCCAAAGCTCCAAGGCCCTAAGGCCTCTGGGGTTTACCCCTGCCGGCAAAGGCGGAGCAAGCGCGTGGCAGTCGTCACACGACTCAACAATGTCACGAGCCTCAGTTGGCGTCAGCTGAAACTGCTTCTGCAGGGTATGTGCGTTTTGGTGGAAAAACCCATGTGATGCCTTGGCCTGCGCGAGTGTATCATGCTGAGGTGCCACCCACGCTGGGCTAGCCAACTTGTCAGCCCTCGCGTTACCTTCCACTATAAAGCCTGGCAAAGAGGTGTGACTCCTCACATGCAGAACATAGAAGGGATGAACCCGAGCCTGAATGGCACGCCACAAGGTCTTCAGCAAATGAAACAAGGCAGGATTACTGACCTCCTTCAAAACCAAATGACCAAATCGCTGTGCGATGTTGGCCACATAGGCGGAATCCGTGACCAAGTTGAGAGGCTCCTGGGAAAATTTCTCAAATGCCATGACAGCAGCCCTCAGTTCAACCAACTGGGCTGATCCATCCTCATGACCTTCCAAAACCTGCCACTCAGATCCATCCTTCCAGGTAACAATGGCCTTTCCGGTCCTCCCGGAACCGTCAGTGAAGACGGTGGGTCCTTGCACGGGTTCCTGACTATTTTTGGGCTGCAAAGACATTTGTGTGAATCTCGCCACATGCAACAGCTTATGGCTGAGCAGATGATAAGTGATCTGCCCTGAAAAGTTTTCCAGAGCACTCTGCAGGGACACACTGTTTGCAAAGCTCCAGTCAAAATCCTCCCGTTGCACCGGGAGTACCATCTTTGCGGGATCCGCACCCATCAATTGCAAACACCGTTGCCGGCATTTGATTATCAAGCGAGAGATTAGCTCAAACAATGCAGTTGCCGTCTTCTGCGGCTGATGGGGCAGGAAAACCCATTCCAAGATGTGCAAGGAATCGGACCATTTGTCACTCCACTGGCCAATGATACCTGTGGGATGCGAATCTGGAGTGGTGATGAACACAGTGACATCAACGGAGGGATCAATGCGATGAACTTGGCAAGCCGAAACAGCTTGCTGAACCACCTCCAGCGCCTTTTGCGCCTCAGGGGTCAACGTGCGAGGTGACTTTAGATCATTGTCTCCTTTCAACAAATCATACAGCGGAGACAACTGTGCATTGGTCAGTCCCAAATATGGATGCAACCAAGTGATGACACCTACCAATTTCTGAGCATCATTCAGTGTCTTCACAGAATGCACAAATTGCACCTCTTGGTGACAAATTGTCTGTTCCAGAATTTCGACCCCCAAATACTTCCAAGGTGGTTGTTGTTGAACCTTTTCTGGAGCCACTTGCAGCCCATGAGCATGCAAAGCATCCAGCAACCGAGGCTGAATCCTCAGCAGCTCATCCTGGGTGGACGCAGCCACCAAAATGTCGTCCATATAATGATACAGACGTGCATCAGGAAACTGCTTGCGAACTCCAGACAAGGCCTGGGCCACATACCATTGGCATATGGCTGGGGAATTGCGCATGCCCTGGGCAGCGTCCTCCATTGATATCTCTGTGCCGGCTCAGCGTTGTTAATTGCTGGCACCGTGAAGGCAAATTTCGGCCTGTCATTTGGATGCAAAGGAATTGTAAAGAAACAATCCTTCAGATCCACAATGAGGATCGGCCAGTCCGCGGGAAGCATGGTAGGCGATGGCATGCCCACCTGCAATGTTCCCATGCCTTCCATCATGGCATTGACCTTTCGGAGGTCTTGCAACAACCTCCATTTCCCAGATATCTTTTTGATGCAGAAGACAGGAGTGTTCCAGAGACTGGTAGAAGGCTCCAGATGACCCTGGTCCAACTGCTCCTGCACCAGATTTCGAAAAGCGACCAATTTTTCATGAGGGAGGGGCCACTGGTTCTCCCAAACAGGCTTGTCTACCAGCCACCATTTGCGGGGGCCCCGGCCCCTGTGGAAGGAACAGGGACCCCAGACCTGGCTCACAGAACGGTGGGCCAGGTCCCGACGGGGGGAACAACGCCCCCAAACCCAACAGGCGCTGGCCGGGACGCCCAGGCCCAGGGAACCGAGCCAAACGGCCCAGACCCGGCTCGCAGAGCAGGCTCTGTGTTCTCTCAATCCGGCACCCAGCTGCCGATCTCTGGGCAGCATAAGTGACCGAACGCTTCATCCCCGCTGAACCGGCGCAGACCAGCAGCTGGGGAAGAAAAGCTTTCCAAGGGAACAACACCCCAGATGTGGGGGTGCTTCGTCCCCACAGCAGATGAGCGATGCTCACTTTGCACTGTGTCTCCTGCCTCTGCATCGCAAATGCAAAAGATGTTCCCACTTTCTGCCCCTCGGTACCACCCCCACCCCCTGCGGGCAGGGGACCGGAGACAGAAGGCTCAGGAGATCCTTCCCCCACGCCGCAAGGGCGCGCAGGGGGAGTCAGGCATTCCAACCCCCAGCGGGAAACCCCGAACCAGACTCGGGTCAGCCCACGAAAACCACCGAGTTCGAAAGCAAGCAGATGGCCCGAGCTTGCTCTCAGCTGCCCAGCCACACCCCCCACACGGAGGGGCGAGCCTGAGTCCCCTTCCCCTGTCCCAGCTCCCCTCTCAGGGGCAGCCTCGGGACAGCCCGAGAAGCTCGGGGGAGGGTCCCGGCTGATCGCGGGCGCCGCGGCGGCCGCCGCGGTCGGGTCCGATGACGGTCCCGCTGGGAGACTCTCAAGCCCAGCCCCCTCCACCGGCACGGCAGCCAAAGGCGAGGCCGCCGCGGGGGTCGGTGGGGGCGCGGTCACGAGCTCTTGGTGATCGCTGTTGAGTGTGTCGCCTAGCAACTCGGGCGAAGCTGAGGGAGGCGGTGCTTTTGCCACGGGAACGCCGACAAGCTCTGCTGGAGGCGATGGATCCACCCCGGCCGGAGGCGGGCCCACGGGAGGAGCTGTGGGTCCCAGCCCCTCCTCTGGGGCGGGCAGGGGCAGGGCCCTTGGCCCCGGTTCAGATGACAGAGCCAACCCACCTCCCCCCTGAGAGGAGCGAGGGGGGGGCGGTGCCGTCGGCGCGGAATCCAAGGTCGCAGACAAAAACTTCTCTTCTGCCGTGGGCAAAGCGTCGCCCCCCCACTCCGATTCGGGGGGGCTGGAGACTTCCAGGCAGCGGATTCGGACAGGCTTGCCTTTTTCCAGCTCCAGCGAGAAGGGAGACAAGCCCCGTGCATCTGCAATCCACTGATATGTTGAAGCTTTCCGTTTCAAAACTAGGAAGAGAGTTCTGAAATGCTGGTAGATCGAAGGAAAACCGAGTCCCCGGTAGAAAAGACCTCTAATAATGAATTCCATGCATTCCCAAACATATGAGTCAAAGGCATACAGCACATCAGAGAAAAATCCATGGTACTTTGCCCACCGGAAAAACTCATAGAAATGTGCTGTTAGCATAGGAATGCTGTCCTCATCACCCCATTTTCGCCAGAGGCCAATAAGTTTCTCCTCTGAGGGAGAGAATGGAACCTCCGTCTCCGTAGGCACTCTCTGCCATAATCGAATCTGACTTACACGAAGGGCAGCATTTTCAGGAAAGGCAGTGGAAACAGTACCTTGCGACAGTGTGCTCTGGGCTCCAGCAGACTGCTCTGTGCCGCGAAGACACCCAGCCATCTTGTCTCGGAGACTTTCCAAAAGGTTCTCTCTGTGGCCAGCCTCGGCTGTGAACTCAAAGGAAGAATTCTTCTTCACTCAGGGTCCAATTGCGGTGATTTCTTCACTCGAGGCACCATCTGTCAGTTCTGTCCTCGGTGTTCACCTTTCGTGGTGGTGCTCCTTTTGTCACTCGGGGTCACCATTTATTACTGCGGGTTTTCTGAGGTCTTAGGATGAGGGAAGAGTCGAGACGTTGACTCCATGTATCAGAAGGCTTTGATTTATTATGATAAGATATATAAGATATAGAAACTATACTAAAAGAGTAAAGAGAAAGGTTTCACTACAAGGCTAAGCTAAGAATAGAATAGGAATGTGTAAACTGAAGTCTTCTCAGCCCCAGACGGGCCGAACAGGTGAATTGTGATAGGCTCTTAATTGGAAACAGTCTGATGGGGCCAATCACAGATTTTCCCGTGGCATTCCACAGCAGCAGATAAGAATTGTTTAGTTTGTTCTGAGGCTTCTCAGCTCCCAGGAAAGGAAAAATCCTAAGTAAAGGATTTTTCATAAAATATGTTGGCAACAATTAGCCATGAGAGAAGTTGAAAAAATCTTAAGTGAGAGGAAGTGATAGAGTGGCCGTTAGCTGGACTTTTCTTGTATAGCCATGGACAGAACCATTTTTCCTGTGACACAGAGACTGCATTTAGGGGGGAGGCAATGGCTTGGAGCCAAGAGAGTGCAGTGATGTGATGTAAAGGAGTGTGTAAACAGGGACGACGGGTGAGGAGGGTGGTGGTGGTGCCCTCCGTCTTCAGGGAAGAAGAAGATGATCTCTGTTCTCGAGACCCCTCGGCCCCAGGGGGTGAAATTTGGGGGGGATGTGTGTCCCAAAAGTGAGAGACTGTGCTCTTTTTAGAACTAGGCAAAACAACCTTTAAAAAGGAAAACCCTAGAAGCAGCTCTAGTCCATGCACAGTGGTGAGAGCACTAGGCATGGAAGGAAGATGTCACGATAGCAAAATTATCTCCGGGCGGTGCCACGCGTCACATGGAAACACGAGAAGTTTCGACTGTGTTTCCTGGAGATGCCTATAGTACAAGAGGGACTCCTCTCTCCTTGATAAACTGAGAATTAATCATCTGAAGAATAGTGCTAGACTGAGAGTTAGTGATCTGAGGGGTGAATGTATTAAAAATTTAGTGGGGGGGAAGGGGAATGTTTTTAGAAAGTTTTCATCCTGAGTTCTGTGTGTTTTCTTTTATAGTTGTAGGTTAATAAAGTTTTTTTCCCTTTTATTCCTAAGCTAGAGCCTGCTTTTCTCTATTTCTGATCACATCTCAAAGTAGACACCAAAGAAGAAGCATTTTCATGAGAGCACTGGCATTGCGCCAAGCTTAAACCATGACATTTTTGGTTCCCCTGACCGGGAATCAAATTTTGGGCGAGTGCTAACCATGACAATGGCTTTGCAAGGCTTCTCTTTAGTGTTACATTCATCCTTTCTACCTTACTGCTAAATTGTGGTCTCCATGGGTTATGCAAATCCCATTTAATCTGCAAAAATTTCACAATTGCCTGAACTCTTTCTGCAATAAAATGAGGTCTGTTGTCTGATGATATTCCTTCTGGAATATCAAATCTAGGAATTATTTCTTTGAGTAATGTCCTAACTACTTCTCTAGCCTTGTTTTTATGACACAGAAAAGTTCCAGGCCACACAGAAAATGTACCTAACAAAACTAGGAGATACTTATACAGATTGCACCTGTATAATTCTGTATAATCTTGTCCTGGGTAACACAAAATGTTGTTGTAGTCCATATCTATCTGTGTCAAAAAAAATGTTACTGTGTTTTTAAGGCTCATCAGCTCAGCCAGAAATAGAATCTTGAGGCTGGGAGGTGATGGTCTCTTTAAAAAGTCAGGGCACACAAGCTGAGTTCTCTTTTGCCTGGTGGCTTTTGCTTAAGGCAGAAGCTTTGTTTGGTTGGAGGTTGTTTCGAGTAGGTTTTTTCTGGGCTTGCAACAGTAGCAACTCGGAAAAACTGTATTTCACAATCATAAACTGTTTCAGAGTCAACTTTGCAAACCCCAATGGCACAATGAAGTTGAGCTGGTTCAGGGCCGGGCCACCCCACATTGGTGCCAAGAGACTGTTTCTTCCCTCCCAACACACCAGCAGCTTGAAGGGACAGCAGTATCAACACTGGTGGAGTCCAGCAGGTGACAGGAAGAAGTGTCAGGCAACGGCGCTGACCCCACACATGCCAGCACTTCTCATCTGCCACTAGAACTGCTTCATAAACTCCTACCTTCCTGTGAGAGTTCATTTTTGTCTGCCATATTTTCCTTTGTCTCCCAGATTGTGTGGTCACCTGCAAAGGCTGCCACCTTGGAAGGGAGGGGTATTCTGCATTTTAAGTTTCTCTTTGTGCCCAGGGGGGAAAGGTTCATGAGATTTAGCAATTTTGTATCTAGTGATTATTTACTGTTATTTTTTGCCTGTTGCTGTTTTACCTGTTAGTAAACTGTGGGAGGCAAGAAATCCTGTTCACTCTAGCTCAACAGAAAGCACTCTAGGAAAGGTTCAGCTAACAGAGAGGTAAAAACCAGGTCCTGTAACCAGGGTTGTATGGCTGGCATGTGCTTGCCTCGTGCGTGAGGCAGTGATTTGTTGAGGAGACACATGGACACCACATGATCAGAGAGCTGATTGGGTAAAGGGACACATGAACAGTGACACTACAGTGGCAGGTAACCAATGAGTGCTTGTTTTGGGTTAAATTTAGAACATAAAAGGGTTTGGTTTGTTACAATAAATGTTCTTCAGAGAAAGCAAGGAGGTCCCTGTGTCTTTGTTCCCCATTGCTATGGTAAACTGTTGTTT
Source organism: Serinus canaria (assembly GCF_022539315.1). Taxonomy (NCBI): domain Eukaryota; kingdom Metazoa; phylum Chordata; class Aves; order Passeriformes; family Fringillidae; genus Serinus; species Serinus canaria. The sequence continues at coordinate 10,592,412 of NC_066342.1, read as the reverse complement.
TTTCAGTTATATATCTACTCATATTTTGCTTCTCCTTATTGATGGAAAGGGATTGGTTAAAGCTATAAGGGGAGGCAACTCATTCCAGAGTGTCTACCTCTTACATTGCCTTAAACCAAGACAAATCTATTTGCCAGTACTCTCCAGGATCTTGTCCCCTTCTTACTTCTCCCAAAGGTGGCTTTCTTATTATTTTAGGATTATTTTCCCAACACAGTTGACATTTTTATACTATGATATCAGCAAGTCTTTGCATATAGGGTCCCATTGCATATCATTTAATGTTTGCAACCATTACATCAGCTCCCACATGTGATTCATCATGAGTCCTTTTCAGGATTTCCCTTACCATTGGGGTGGTCGCCAACACCTGATTGTCCTTAGTTACCCACCATCCTTTGGCTGTTTTGACACATTCTAGTTGTTTAGCCAGTTTATCTTCATGTTTTGCATACTCTGAGGGTTTCCAGTCTATCATTCCTGTAGGCAATTGAATCCTTTCCAACAGTCTGGGGACCATGCAAGGATTTATCCTGGTCCTTTAATGGCCTCATACAATGGTTTGGCCAATAGGCTAAAGTTTAGTATCCATAGTCTACACCAGCCAGGCATTCTCAGGAATCCTTACAGTTCTTTTTTAGATTTAAGAGGTAATATTCAACAAAAAGCTTCTTTTTGTTCTGCAATCAATGTTCTTGTCCCATGTGATAGTTCAAAGACCAAGTAAATTGCAGTCTTTTTCATTGACAAGGCTTTCTTCTGTGAGACTTGATATCTGGCTAATCCCAGAAAATTGAGTAAGGTGATTGTGGCCTGCTTGCATTCTAGTTCAGTGCCTGGTCTCAACAGTATATTATCCACATACTATAGCAAGGTAATATTAGAATTCTTACCTTGCCATTCTTCCAACTCTTTAACCAGTATATTACTGAACAGCATTGGGCTGTTCTTAAATCCTTGAGGCAACTTGGTCCAACAAGGTTGTAATGATAGTGGCGCCCTGGAAAATGCTAAGATAAACTCTGAAATGTTAAGCCTTGTGTTTTACCTGCATAAGTAGTATAATTGCTAGCTGAAATGATTGTTTAGTAATTAAAATAATTATTGTATAATCATAAGAAGAACAATGAGAAACTGTATGTTCCTAGTCTAAGGTGGCCATGTTTGGCTGAAATTTATGTATACTATAGAACAATGGAAGTTTAATAATTAACATGAAAGCTATATAACGATAGAATATAAAAGCATATCCATCCCGAACCTATGTCGGAGTCAGATTTGGGTTTGTACCCCTGACACCCAGAGCTCTTCAATAAAAGCACCTGCATATAATAATTTCTCGTGATTATGTGTTCCTGAATGCTAACAGTAAAGGGTCTAGAAAAGAAGGCCTATGATAAGTGACTGAGGGAACTGGGTTTGTTTAGCCTGGAGAAAAGGATGCTGAAGGGAGACCTTATCACTCTCTACAACTACCTGGAGAGAGGTTGTAGCAAGGTGGGTGTCACCGACATGTTTTATGAAAAATCCTTTCCTTAGGATTTTTCCCTCCTGAGAAGCTGAGAGGCCTCAGGAACAAACTGTAAACAATTCTTATCTGCTGCTGTGGAATGCAACAGGGGAAATCTCTGATTGGCCTCCTCATGCTGTTTCCAATTAAGAGCCAATCACAGTTCACCTGTCCAGCCGGTCTCGGTCTGGGAGAAGACCTTTGTTTTCACATTCCTTTTCTATTCTTAGCTTAGCCTTGTAGTGAAATCCTTTCCTCTATTCTTTTAGTATAGTTTTAATATATTATCTATCATATAATAATAAATCAAGCCTTCTGATACATGGAGTCAACTTTCTCGTCTCTTCCCTCATCCTGGGACCCCTGTGAACAAGACAACAAGGTGGGTGTTGGTCTCTTAAGTAGCAAGTGATAGGACAAGAGGAAATGGCCTCAAGTTGTGCCAGGTGAGGTTCAGATTGGATATTAGGAAAAATTTCTTCACTGGAAGAGTGGTGAAACATTGGAACACGCTGCCCAGAGACATGGTTGAGTTACCATCCCCAGAGGTATTTAAAGATCTGTAGACATGGTGCTTAGGGACACGGTTTAGTGGTGGGCTTGGTAGTGTTGGATCAGTGGATGGATTTGATGATCTTAAAGGTCCTTTCCAACCTTAATGATTCTGTGATTCTGTGTTTTGCACTGTGTTGTGTGTGTGGGAAGAGATACAGTGCAGGGTTCTTTGTATATCTCAGCAAGAAAGGCCTGATAACAAATTGTGTGATAAAATAGCTGGTTTAACAGCTTAGAAAGAAAATACTGATATAGATAGTGAGAAAATATTATGATGGGTACAATGTACTGTCAGGGGAATGCAAGATCTGTTATCCCCTCTTGTGGGGCTCTCAATACCTGCTGCATTCTAGGGGAGGCATTAAAAGCTAGTTAATCTTTATGGGATTTGTAAGTTTTCCAGTAAGTCACTGAGACAGGGCAGGGTAATTACTTGGTCCTGGCATACACTCCCTTTTTTCACTAAGGATAGGGGGGAGAAAAGCATGTAATTGGTCTATCCATGGTCCTAATTTCCTCTTGTGATCTTTTCCCTGTTAATTGATTATATTTTTCCCATAAATATGTGTGGTGGTGTTCGCAGGGATCCCAGGACAAGGGAAGAGACAAGAATCTTGACTCCATGTTTCAGAAGGCTGATTTATAATTTTATGATATATATATTATATTAAAAGAAAATTATATACTAAAACTATACTAAAAGAATAGATGAAAAGGATTTAATCAGAAGGCTAGCAAGGAATAGAAAGGAATAGAATGATAACAAAATATTGTGACTGCTCACAGCCTTGACACGGGTGGCTGTCATTGGTCATCAAGTAAAAACAATTTCACATGCTGGGTAAACAGTTCTCCAAATCACATTCCAAAGCAGCAAAACATGGAGAAGCTGAAGCTTCTCAGCTTCTCAGGAGAAAAGATCCTAACAAAAGGATTTTTCATAAAATATGTCTGTGACATTTCACCCTTTTTATTTAAATTAAATTAAAAAGAAATGTGTTTGTAATTCTTCTGCTGGGCCCATGCAGAAGAGAGAACAAACACATCTCAAGAGGTTTATCTGTTGCCAATCAAAAACCTCAATCAAGTGCTGATGTGGAATGATCAGAGAGATTCTTTACCTGTAGAACATCCAATTCTATCATATCACTAAGACAAGCTTACAATATAAGAAAATGCAAAAACCCATGCAAAGAATGATCATTGCTTCAAGTCCAAACAGCTGAGTTTCAGGAGAAAGTCCATGGACTGGAGATGCTCCTCTTTGACATCTCTGAAAGTCCCTTTTGGTCCTGAAACAGGCTTGCAGAATCCTTAAACAGAGAACTGCTGAAGAAAATCATCAACAGTTATCAAAAATCCATTGACAGTTATCAAACAATTTTAAGAAAATTTCTGGAATGCCCTTGCCACAGCCCTTTTTTGAACCACTTGGGCTGAGGCTAATTTTTGGCTTTTCAATGCTTTTGAGCTGCTAGCTCTTTCAACTCTTTTTATTTAATTTTTTTTTTTTTTTCAAAAGAGCAGCAGCAGAGAGCCCCTAGGACCCTGTGAGGGCCCTGGCTCTCGTGGATGGATCAAGAATCCCAGACCCGGCCCACAAAATGGAGGCCCAGGTCCAGGAAGGGAGATCAAAACCCCCAAATCCAACAGCTGACCGGGCGGAGGCCCTGGCCAGGGAACCGAGCCAAACGGCCCAGATCCGGCCCGCGAGGCGGGCTCTGTGTTCTCACAACCCGGCATCCTGCTGCCAATGCAATGGCAGCACGAGTGACCGAACGCTTCCTCCCCCCAGCACCACCGGTGCATACGGGCAGTTGGGGAAGAGAAGCTGTCGCGAGAATCTTCATCTCGGATCTGGGGGTGTTTTGTCCCCACAGCAAGCGAGCGATGCTCGCTCTCTGCTGTTTCTCTCGCCTCTGCAATGCAAATGCCAGCGTTACCACTCTCTGCCCCTCGGCACCATCCCGACGCCCTTCGGGCTCGGGGCCGGAGGCAGAACTTCTGGAAGCCACTCCCCCGATGCTGCTGGGGCGAAAGGGGGGAGTCAGGCATTCCAACCCCCAACAAGAAACTCCCGACCAAATGCGAATGGACCCGCAAAAAACGCTGAGTTTGAAAGCAGCGAGCCGGGCTGCGCCCACCATCAGCTGTCGAGCCACGCCCCCTCCATGGAGGGACAGGCTGGTCGCCGGCGCCGCAGCCCTAGCCAGCTACCCCAGGGGCAGACGGGTCAGGGCGCTCTGGCGAACACAGAGATGCCGCCGGCTTCAGCGCAGCCTCTGACGCAGACACTGACGCGGAGGACGGGGTCCTTGAAGGCGGCAGAACCGCCGAGGGGGCCGGTGTGGGCAGCGTGGGTGGCAGGATCGGCTACAGGAGGGGTCCTGCGGGCTCATCGCCGCACTCAGCATCATCTTGAACTGGAACCAGGCTGGTGGAAGGCGGCAGGGCCGCCGGGGAGCCGGTAGGGGCAGCGGGGCCAGCAGGAGCACGTCTCCCGCTGGGCTGAATGCAGAGACAGAAGTCACGGGCGGGGCAGCAGCTTCTGCTCCTGGTTCCGGGATCGGCCGCGCAGGCGCAGTCAGCAGAGCCGGCGAAGCCTGCCCGGGAGGCAGTGGGATAGCCGAGGGGGTGGCGGGGCCGCGGGGTCGGCCCCAGCGCATCCTCAGACGGGGAGACAGCCGCGGAGACACGCCCCCTCTCTGAGACAGGCTGCCGTCGATCACCGCTGCTGTTGAGTGCGTTGCCTAGCAACACGGGAGAAGCCGCGGGAAGCGGTGTTTCCGTGATCGGAACGCCGACAAACTCTGCTGGAGGCGGCAAGGCCAGCCCGGGGGGCGGCAGGGCCGGCCTGGGAGGTGGTGGGGCTGGCCCGGGAGGCGGCAGGACAGCTGGCGGGGAGGGCGGCGCGGGGTTGGCCCCCACCGGCGTTGCCTGCACCGTTGTGAATTCAATTGCCGGCTGCGATGCAGAGGGACCGGGCGGGCTGTTCAGCGCGGGGCGGCCTACCGCCTCTTTCTGTGGAGGCGGGAGCGGAAACGCGCCTTCCCGGAGTGTGGGGCGGGGGGGGGAGGGGGGAGAATTCCGTGGCAGAGCCGGCGGGGTTGGCCCGGGCGGCAGCAGGGCCGTGGGCGGGGCCGTGGGGACCGGCACCTCCCGCAGGGCTGGCTGGGGTGGCGGAGTCAACTCACATCCCCCCTGAGGGCAACGAGGCGAGGGGAAAGCGGCTCCATTTGAGCATGCCCCAAAGGCGCAGAAAAAAACTTTTCCTCAGCCATGGGCGATGAGGGGGGGGCTGGAAAGCAGCAGTTCGTGTCCTTGGACAGGTTTCTCTCCTGCTGGGTCTGGCAGGAAGGGAGCTCACCCCCTGCACTCGGCAATGAGCTTCATCACAGACTCTCCGCTTCAAAACACGGAAGAAGGTTGCGAATGCCGGGTAAATCCTCTGCAATCTAAGACTCCTGTCAAATGCCTCCTCAAAGTAGGAATCCATGCATTCCTATACATTTAAATCGAGGGAATATATCAATTCTGTAAAAAATCCATGGAATTTGTCCATCTGAAAAAACTCATAGAAGTGTCTTGTCACCATATGAACTCTATCTTCGCAACCCCATAACATCCAGAGGGCAAGAACTCTCTCCTCTGAACAAGAAAATGGAACCTCCGTCTCCCTAGGCACCTTTCCCCGAATGTCCACCCACATTTTGCAAACGGCAGTATTTTCAGGAAGGGAAGTTAACAGTACCTTGCAACAGTGTCCTTTTGGCTTCAGCAGACTGCTCTGTGCTGCGAAGATCTCCAGACATCCTGTTTGGGAGACTTCTCAAAAGGTTTTCTGTGGTCAACCTTGGCTGTGAACTCTGCCCAAAATTCAGGGTCTTCGGTTCTTAAGCTCCAGGCTAGAACCCACTACCATGGTCACTTGTGTGGTGACCATCAATGCCACACACTCGGGGTTCACCAAATGTGGTGGTATTCACAGGGGTCCCAGTACAAGGGAAGAGACGAGAATCTTGACTCCATGTTTCAGAAGGCTGATTTATAATTTTATGATATATATATATGTCCTGGTTAAGGGCAAATTTGGGAGAGAATCCCCAAAAAGGGCTTCTCCAAAAGCAAACCCACATGGTCCCTCCCCCAACCGGTTCGGGAAGAATTCCTCGGAGAGAGGTGGAAAGAACCTGTTTATTTGACAAGCACAGCACCCCCCAGCACACAAAATGAAAAATACTGGATGACACCACTCTTCCACTGCTCTGAGAAAGATGACAAATTCAGAAAGTCTCTCCTGGGGGTTTGCTCTTTTATCAGTCCCTCCGGCGCTGAGGCAGCTGCTGCAGTCACAAGGTGTAAACTCTCTCTCCGTGTTCTAAATCCCAGTCCGGAGCAGTCAGCAGGTCCAACGGGGTGGGGAAAACAGTCCAGAAAGGAATTTGGACTGTTTAGCTAAACTAATGAGAAGGGGGAAAAAAAAGCAAGAGCAAGCAAAGCAGAAGCAAAACAGAAGCAAGAGTGAAAGCAAAAAGTAGGGCAAAAAGCAGAAAAGCCGCAACATGCACTGGTGCTATCTGGATGTCCCGCCAAGTGGCTGATAAGAGGCCCAAAACAAAACTCTCACTCTGCCAGTCTTAAAGGCACAGAACATAATATCCAGCATAAATTACATACACACGAATGGGGATAACAGTCACCCTAGGACATTCCACCCCTTATCCCCATATCATCAAACAATTTCATTCTCACCCCACAATCAGATCTCCCTGAGGTACACATCATGTTGTTCCATCTCTCTGCATCACCCACCATGTGCATCCTGGTCCGTGAGCAAAGACAACCCCATGGATGGGTTTGTCTGTACTCCAGGCAGAATTGATCCACACTGTCCTCCCTAACAAACCTCTGACATGTACCACTGGGACTTCATCTATTATATTCAGGGACTCAGACTGGGCAGGACCTGCTCGGTTAGTGGAACCTCAAGTGGTAACTAACGAGGTAGCCTTTGCTAAGTGCTGCTCCCAATTTTTGAAGGATCCCCTGTTTTGCGAAGAAAATTAAAAACTCCACAACTTTGTGAAAGTTGTAAAGCTGGTATGTTTATTGCAGCGCTGGACGCATGCGGGGATTACTCCCCTTAAAAGGCATGCGTACCTCCGGGACCTTCAGGTCCCCTTTTTATCCTTCTCCCCAAATACATATGCATACAATTTCACAATAGGTTCATACATACTCATTTTACACACTTCGGCGTGACATTTAGCGCTAGTTCTTTTGTTATCAGAAAAATTCCTAGGCCAAGTTGACCTGTATCCCCCGCCTTATCTCTGCCCTTCACTGGTGCAATGTTCTGAGTTCAGACTAAACAGCTAAGATTCCAAGGCTTAACTAAAAGATGTACATTTAACTTAAATCAAAAGGACTTCTACCCTGGAACCTGGAAAATTTCTACTCTGTCTCACCCCCACCCAAGGCTTTCAGCTGGGTTTTTAGTAGCCCATTGTACCTCTCTACCTTCCCTGCAGCTGGTGCATGGTAGGGGATATGGTACACCCACTCAATGCCACGTTCCCTCGCCCAGGTGTTGATAAGGCTGTTCTTCAAATGAGTCCCACTGTCTGACTCAATCTTCTCAGGGGTACCATGCCTCCAAAGGACCTGTTTTTCAAGGCCTAGGATGGTGTTCTGGGCAGTAGTGTGAGACAGAGGGTAGGTTTCCAACCATCCAGTGGTGGCTTCTGCCATGGTCAGCACATAGCGCTTGCCTTGGCGTGTCTGGGGCAGTGTGATGTAGTCAATCTGCCAGGCCTCCCCATACCTGTACTTGGACCACCGCCCACCATACCACAGGGGCTTCACTCGCTTGGCCTGTTTGATGGCAGCACACGTCTCACAGTCGTGGATAACCTGAAAAATACTGTCCATGGTTAGATTAACCCCTCGGTCTCGTGCCCACTTATAGGTGGCATCCCTGCCCTGATGGCCTGAGGCATCATGGGCCCACCGAGCTAGGAATAACTCTCCCTTGTGTTCCTAATCTAGGTCTATCTTTGACACCCCTATCTTTGTAGCCCGGTCTACCTGCTCATTGTGTTGGCGCTCCTCATTGGCTCTACTCTTGGGGACATGGGCGTCAACATGGCGGACCTTCACAGGTAGCTTCCCTACCCTAGCAGCGATGTCTTTCCACTCATCAGCAGCCCAAATTGGTTTTCCCCTACGCTGCCAACTGGCCTCTCTCCACCTCTCCAGCCATCCCCACAGAGCATTAGCTACCATCCATGAATCAGTGTAAAGGTAGAGCCTTGGCCATTTCTCTCTCTCAGCAATGTCCAGGGCCAGCTGAACAGCTTTGAGTTCAGCGAGTTGGCTCGATCCACCTTCTCCTTCGGTAGCTTGAGCGACCTGTCGTGTGGGGCTCCATATGGCTGCTTTCCACTTCCGGTTCATCCCTACAATGCGACAGGAAACGTCCGTGAAATGAGCGTAGCGTGTTTCCTCTGGTGGCAGCTGGTTATATGGAGGAGCCTCTTCAGCCCGTGTCACTGGTTCTGGTTCTTCATCTGTGACACCGAAATTCTCACCTTTGGGCCAAGTTGTAATCACCTCCAAAATCCCAGGGCGATTCAGTTTACCTATACGGGCGCGCTGAGTGATAAGGGCAATCCACTTGTTCCATGTAGTGTCAGTGGCATGATGAGTGGAAGGAACCTTGCCTTTGAACATCCACCCCAGCATCGGCAGTCAGGGTGCCAGGAGGAGTTGTGCTTCCGTGCCAATCACCTCTGAGGCAGCTTGGACTCCTTCATAGGCAACCAAGATTTCTTTCTCCGTTGGAGTATAGTTGGCTTCAGAGCCTCTGTAGCTTCGACTCCAAAATCCTAGTGGCCGACCCCGAGTTTCCCCAGGCACCTTCAGCCAAAGACTCCAGGATAAGCCATTGTTCCCGGCTGCAGAGTAGAGCATGTTCTTCACATCTGGTCCTGTCCTGACTGGGCCAAGGGCAACTGCATGAGCAATCTCCTGCTTGACCTGGGCAAAAGCTTGTTGTTGCTCAGGGCCCCAGTGGAAATTGTTCTTCTTGTGGGTGACCAGGTAAAGGGCTCATGATCTGACTGTACTCGGGAATGTGCATTCTCTAAAAGCCTATGGCATCTAGGAAAGCTTGCGTTTCTTTCTTATTGGTCGGTGGGGACATAGCTGTGATCTTGTTAATGACATCTGTAGGAATCTGACGCCGTCCATCCTGCCACTTCACTCCTAGGAACTGAATCTCACGAGCTGGTCCCTTTACTTTGCTCTTTTAATGGCGAAACCAGCTCCCAGGAGGATTTGGATGATTTTCTTCCCTTTCTCAAACACTTCCGCAGCTGTGTTCCCCCACACAATGATGTCATCAATATACTGGAGGTGTTCTGGAGCCTCACCCTTTTCCAGTGCAGTCTGGATCAATCCATGGCAGATGGTGGGACTGTGCTTCCACCCCTGGGGCAGTTGGTTCCAGGTATACTGCACTCCCCTCCCCGTGAAAGCAAAATGAGGCCTGCATTCTGCTGCCAAAGGAATGGAGAAAAATGCATTGGCAATGTCAGTAGTGGCATACCACTTTGCTGCCTTGGACTCTAGCTCGTACTGGAGCTCTAATATGTCTGGCACGGCAGCGCTCAGTGGTGGAGTCACTTCATTCAATGCATGGTAGTTCACCGTCAATCTCCATTCTCCTTCAGATTTATGCACAGGCCAAATGGGGCTGTTGAAGGGTGAGTGGGTTTTGCTGACCACCCCTTGGCTCTCTAGCTCTCGGATCATCTTATGGATGGGGATCACAGCATCTCGAGTGGTTCTATACTGCTGTCGATGCACTGTGGAAGTGGCAATTGGCACCTGTTGCTCTTCTCCCTTGAGAAGTCCTACTGCAGATGGATTCTCGGACAGTCCAGGCAAAGTATTCAATTGCTGGATGCCCTCAGTCACTACGGCTGCTATCCCAAATGCCCACCTGAGTCCTTTTGGGTCCTTGAAATACCCACTTCGAAGGTAATCTATGCCCAAAATACATGGGGCCTCCAGGCCAGTCACAATAGGGTGTTTCTTCCACTCATTTCCCGTCAGGCTCACATCCGTTTCCACCAAAGTAAAATCCTGGGATCCCCCTGTCACACCGGCAATAGAAACAGACTCTGTCCTCACATGTCTCGATGGGATTAATGTGCACTGTGCACCAGTGTCAACCAAAGCTTTATATTCCTTTGGTTCCGATGTGCCAGGCCAACGAATCCACACAGACCAGAAAACACGATTTTCCCTAGCCTCTACCTGGCTAGAGGCAGGGCCCCTCTAAGCCTGGTCATGCTTCTTTCCCTGGGCATATGTCTTGGAGGTTCCTTCAAGGGGATCGGACATATCATCATCGTATCTGGCAGTTCGGCTACGGGCAACTGGAGCTGCTTCCCTCTTGGTGGAACTCTCTCTGAGTTTTGCCTTCCTTCAATTCACGTACCTGTCGTGCCAGGGCAGCAGTAGATTTCCCATCCCATCTCCTCATGTTCTCTCCACTATCACACAGGAAGAACCACAGCTAAGCTCATGGAGTGTACCTTCTCTCTCCATCTGGGGAACGTCTGTATTGGGCACTAGGACCTCTGATCGGTACTGCTGAGATTTGGAGAAGGTCTTCTTTAATATCCTCTCTGAGCTTCTTGTGATTCTCCTCTATCTTATCCTCTAACTTCTGCAGACGTGTTTCCACTGCTGCGATTCTGGCATGTGTTGGGCCATGCACAGCGTCTGCATATGCTCAGAGCTTCTTCGCCATATCCAGCACGGTCTCATCCCTCTCATCCCACTTCATTATTGCTAAAGCAGAAGCATATTCATGTGGCCCGAGTTGTACCAATTTCCGCCACATCACAGACGTGCGTGGTACCAAGTCTGTGTTCTTAGTTGTTACGTAATCTGAGAAGATAATCTCTGCCACTGCCATTTCTCTCAAGTGTTGAATCCCTTGCTCTATGGTCTTCCACTGGGTCTGCTGCATATAAAGATCATCTGCACACAGGTATCTTTGTGCAACACTGTCCAAGACCCGTGCCCAGAGACTGTGAGGATTAACCCCCCTCATCATTCCTTGGTCGATGACAGGATCATGTGACAGGGATCCCAAATGCCTGGCTTCAGTGCCATCCAGAATTGTGGCCTCGCCTGCATCATCCCAGAGACGGACTAACCAACTAATTATGGATTCATGAGGTCGCTGGGTGTAATCCTTCCTTAGGCCACAAAGGTCCTTCAGGGAAGAGGACTCCATATTGGCTTCTGATCTTGCACCTGCTGCTTTGACTTCTGATTTTACATCAGGAGGTGCTGAGGTTCCTTCCCCTGCATCATCATCATCATTATCGCCTGGTTGATTGGTCTTGCCTGTGCATTTCCCACTTCTAGTGCTAGTAGCAACAGCCATTGATTTAGCTGCTGGCTTAGGCTCACTATCTAGCTTGGCTGCTTTGTCTCCCTGCCCCCCTGCCTCTGTCTGCTGGCCAACCGTATCTAGCAACGTGCGATAAGCATATGCCAAGGCCCAGCTCACTGCAATGATCTTTTTCTCCTTAGGGTCATCCTGGTACTTCTCTTTCAGATATTTCCCCACCTCAACTGGGTTCTGAATTTGTTCATGGGGAAAGTCCCAGACTATAGGGTCAGAGAATTCCTTCAGGATTTGGCCCATATTCTCTCATTTCCCACACCACTTAGGATTTTCCAAACCTGGGTCTATTCCTGAGTCAGGGATCTCATCAGCCCATCTAGAAATCTCAGCCCTCATTCTAGAGATGCAGCAGACTATATAGAGCAAGCTTACCAGATTGAGTACCAGAAAGATGGTCTCTTTAACATTCAGGGGAAACTGAACATTCTCCAATAGTGATGCAACAGATTCAGAGGAGAAGAAGGAAAGCAAGGGCTGAAAAGCCTCACCCCCTGCTCTTCCTCTAACAAGCTGGATGCATAACCATAGCCATGAGCCATTCACACCTGGAGCAGACACCAGCATGTTTATAAACTTCTTACGAGCTATTACCACCAAGCCCAGCAGGATAGCTATTCTGGTCACTGCCCCTCTGCTGTAAAAGCTACGTATTAGGGACAATACAAGAGCTGTTTCTGGATAAGAAAATAAACCAAGGGACCATAGAGGTATTAAGATCTCAAAAAACCTTAGGGACCAGAAATGCATGCAAGCCTTCACCCCAATAGACATTATGAATTCAAAAAGCATGTCTATTAACTGCTTTATACTGAAACAGAATAATGGTAACCAAAATGCATTCAAAACACGGTTTTTCCACTCTCTCTCGAACCCCACACTCTGGGCGCCAAAATTTGTCCTGGTTTAGGGCAAATTTGGGAGAGAATCCCCAAAAAGGGCTTCTCCAAAAGCAAACCCACATGGTCCCTCCCCCAACCGGTTCGGGAAGAATTCCTCGGAGAGAGGTGGAAAGAACCTGTTTATTTGACAAGCACAGCACCCCCCAGCACACAAAATGAACAATACCGGATGACACCACTCTTCCACTGCTCTGAGAAAGATGACAAATACAGAAAGTCTCTCCTGGGGGTTTGCTCTTTTATCAGTCCCTCCGGCACTGAGGCAGCTGCTGCAGTCACAAGGTGTAAACTCTCTCTCCGTGTTCTAAATCCCAGTCCGGAGCAGTCAGCAGGTCCAACGGGGTGGGGAGAACAGTCCAGAAAGGAATTTGGACTGTTTAGCTAAACTAATGAGAAGGGGGGGAAAAAAGCAAGAGCAAGCAAAGCAGAAGCGAAGCAGAAGCAAGAGTGAAAGCAAAAAGCAGGGCAAAAAGCAGAAAAGCCGCAACATGCACTGGTGCTATCTGGATGTCCCGCCGAGTGGCTGATAAGAGGCCCAAAACAAAACTCTCACTCTGCCAGTCTTAAAGGCACAGAACATAATATCCAGCATAAATTACATACACACGAATGGGGATAACAGTCACCCTAGGACAATATTATATTAAAAGAAAATTATATACTAAAACTATACTAAAAGAATAGATGAAAAGGATTTAATCAGAAGGCTAGCAAGGAATAGAATGATAACAAAATATTGTGAGTGCTCACAGCCTTGACACAGGTGGCAGTCATTGGTCATCAAGTAAAAACAATTTCACATGCTGGGTAAACAGTTCTCCAAATCACATTCCAAAGCAGCAAAACATGGAGAAGCTGAAGCTTCTCAGCTTCTCAGGAGAAAGGATCCTTACCAAGGGATTTTTCATAAAATATGTCTGTGACAAATATGGGTTGGCTTCCCATGAATTTAGCCTTTTGGAACTCTGGACTGGAGTAAAGCTATGAATATCTTCGTTCAGGTAACTTTTTTCTTTTCTAGTTTATCTACAAAGCATATTTTCTTCTATCCCATTTTGGCTTGGCATTGTCCTAACTGCCCTAGTTCTAGAATTACATCCCAAATCACTTTTCCCTGGGCAACTCCCAAAAGTGATGTCATGGCCCCTTTAAGATCAAAAGGTGTCCCAGGGTAGTGAAGGCATGGTTGTAAACATGCTATAGAATAGCCAATCCTCTCTAAAATGTCCCCCTATTAAACTATATGGTTCTATGTCACTATGCAGTCATTCCAGCTAAACAGAGAGGGGTGCTGTAGCTTTATTGTCCTCTGCAACCAGAAAAATTAGCGTTTGCATTTGCTTGAGCCCTTATTAATCGTGTCACCACTGGATTTTTTCAATTGCTCCCAGAAGTGCTACTTCTTGTGGAGTTAGTTGTAGAATATGCTCTCCTTGGTCCCACATTCACAGTAATCACTGTCATAATCTCTCCTCAGACTTCTGCCCATACTAGTCCATCACATTCTGGAGTTTGGCATGAGTATAGTCTTGCACTGATATTGTATGCTGCGACACTCCAGGGGGTCCTTTTACTTTGCATAAAAAAAGGCAGAGGGACTTGTGGCACCAGCCAGGTGACCGGAATCAGGGAGACAGAAGGAGCCAATGACTCAGCAAGAAGTCCCTAGACTATCACACACATAGACTGGAAGGATATTGTAGCAAGTTGACCTCGTCTGGGTGTCAGCTGCCCACTGTCACTTTATCACTCCCTTTCCCAATGGGACAGGGAAGACAATAAGATAGAGAACAACCAGCAAGTGAGATAAAGCAGTTTTATTACAGTGAAAGAAATGAGCAAGAGTCTGTGCACGAATGAGCTAAAGTAAAAAAAGTCAATTTCTACTTCCCATCAGCAGCAATGTTCAACACTTCCTGGGAAGCAGGACTTCAGCGCACATAATGGTTCCTCCGGAAGGCAAAAACTGAAGAATCATGAATGGCGCCCCCTCCTCCTCTCTCCCTTAGCTTTATATATCTCAGCTGACGTCATATGGTATGGAATATCTCTTTGGCTAATTTGGGTCAGCTGGCGTGGTTGTGTCCTGTAGCAGCGTGGGGTTTAGATGGTGGCTGCTGCTACCTATATCTTATTTCCCAATAAGCATCACCAGTGGAAAAGCTGCTTGGGTAAGCATTCCGGCAAAGCAGTCAAGTCCACACACACCACACTCACCACGGCTAGCTCAGCGAAGGGAGGCAGAAGGGCCTTCTGTATGGTCAGTTCCAGCGAAGTTTATTTCAGCAGGCCAAAGGGAAACCAGGGACAAAAGACAAGACCATGTGCTGTGCACAAGCTTAAGTATGGGAGGGCACAGTGGCAGTACAAAGGGCAGGACAAAGGGCATTGGCCTTCAGGGAAGATGGGGTTGTCCACCAGGGATACCACGACCAATGAAGGAACAGGGAAAGGAGAAACCACTAGAATTTGGGACATATGGGGAAGGGAACAGGAATGGTTTATGGTGTTAAGCAAGAGTCCATGAGGAAGTCCTTTCTGTCCGCCCAGGTGGGGAAAACTCTGTGGTGTCTCCAAGGCAAGGCCCTGGGGATTTCCCTGAGGGGGAAGGATTCAGAGGATTCCACAGTGTCCTGTCCCAGGATCTTGCCCACTCCCAGCCCCTTGATGGGGGAAGGAATGTCAGAGGGACAGCGCTGCTCAGCAGTAGCCAAAACACTGGTCTGTTATCAACACCTGTCCAGCTACTAATGCAAAGCACAGCACTGTGAGGGCTGTGAACTTTACCTCAGTCAGACCCAACACAATCTCCACCCCTTATTCCATACCATTTGAGTCATACTTGGATCCCATCTAATCTATATAGTCCCATTACTAGAATCCTTTCTTATCCACACATACAGCTTAAACTACATCCTTAAACCATCACTATACCAAACATGCATTTTTTAATTAACTACTATCACCTGTCCTTTCACATCCTTCCAGGTGGTCTCCATTCCAGCAGGATGAGAGATCAGGACAGGAGAAGTAGTGCACTTGATGGTTGAACACCAACACTGTCCTGGTTCATCATAGCATTCTTCTTGCTCCTCACAAAATTCTTTCTTCATCAGTTCACATCACTCCTGCTACTTTACCTCCTGCAACATACAACTCACACCATAGATTATTCTTACCCTAAGGTTAAATCTCCTTGAGGTACACACCAGGTCTCCCCATCCTCCTGCATCATCCACCAAGTACACCCAGGTCTTTGGGCAAAGACAATCCCACAAATGGGTTTGCCTTTTCCCATGGGGGAAGAAATCCACACTGACTTCCCCAGCCACATCCCTATGTGTAATGCAGGGACCTTGTCTCCTTCCACAGTGTCTGGCAGAGCCAATCCCTGATGGCTCTGAGGATGGACATGCTGCTCGCCAAGGCTGGGACAACTAGGGATGATAGCATAGTTAAGAAGAAAATCAAAACAAAGTGGGTCACAGTTTTTTTTTTCTAGACAGAGAAGAAGAGGAGGTGAGAACATGTGAGGGAAACAACATGGCGACACCAAGGTATTAAAAGTTCCCCCCAGAAGCTGCTTAAAATATGGTGAACCCAGTCCATTGTTCCTGACTGCTTTAGCTAATTCTTTAACCACTTCATGATCCAGTCTGTCCCATTTCTGATTCTGACCCTGCGCATCATATGTCACTGGCATTGTAACATCTCCCGTGTCTTGTAATAAGTCCTTTTCTTTTTCCAATTCTTTTCTAATGTTCACCCAATCTATTGCTGGTATTGTCGTTTCTTTGGGTACCCGTGTTTCCATGGGTACTTGCATATACATTGCAGTCATTGGAGTCATCGGTGTTGTAGGAATCTGCATCCCTCGTCTGGTTGAAGCCTTGGTCCTTGATCCTAAATCCGGAACAGGAATTTGAAATTCTTGCGCTGTTGTTCCCATTGCTTTGCCTAAATACTGTAAAAGATATTTTGTTGCAGTCCTTGGTATGGTAACTGTTGGCCCCTGGCTGGATGAGCCGGCAGTTGCTGCTGAAAGCATCCATGCTGGAACACCCTCTGAGGCAGTAATGTGTACCGTATCATCCTGTTGCTGTGCCTCATCAGAAGTCTCCTGAGCCTCATAGGATTCATGAGCTGATGAAAGCTCCGCTTGCTGTGCTGAAGCCGTTTTCTTTGACCTGGATCTCTTTTTGTATGTAGTTGGAAAAAATTGTTGCAATGTTACAGTCCCACCACTAGATGGCGCTGCGGCTTGACCAACCAAATCTGGCATAGTGTCCTGCAATGTGGTGGTCCCGCCACAAGGTGGCGGTGTCTCCGGCCTGGCTGGGTCCGCCATGGCGACCATCTGCAAGAATTGCGATCTAGGTTGAGGCTGAGGCTGTACAGTTGGTATTTGGGCTGGTTGCTGCACTTGGATACGTGTCTGCCGCCTTAGGACCGGAGAGGGGGTGGTGCACCAAGACACAACCGCTCCCCGAACACGCCCCTTCTCTGCCTGTGTCGTCACGAGGGAACGAGCATCCCACCCCCAACGGCGCCCGTCTTCTCCTGTGCGCGGTCTCGGGAACGCCCCCTCCTCCCCGAGACTGACGTCTCCACTGTCCCAGTCCCGTTCCGTCTCTGATGTTTCCTCCCTATCTTGATCCCTTTCGGAATCCTCCTCCTCTTCCTCTGACACTGTATCCGCCCCCACGCCCGAACCGCGCAATTCCCGCTAGGCTCGCGCACGTGACGCTTCAGCGATCTGGGCAGATCTCTTTGTTCCTACTTCTGGGTGTGGCGTCATCACCGCGCGCCTGCCGCGCCTAACTGAGGCTGTTGCCCGGGGTTTTTCAACTCTCCCGGCAAAATCAAGCATGCTCGGCGCCGCCGCTGCTCTCTGAGAGCCCTCCCCGCGTGGCTGCCTGTTGCCCGCTACAATTGCCTCATGAGTCCTGCCTCTCGCTCACGTCTTTTACACCGCTCCGTCCGAAACTGCCGCTGCCGCCAGCACCGCGCCCGCGCAAACCGCGTCAGCTCCCGCGCCTCCCACCACCTCCGCGGCCCCCACTGTTATGAACAAAAAAAAGGTTACCGTTTTTTTTTCCTAAGAGAAGGAGCAGCAGAGGAGTTTTTGAGTTGATCTGAGAGTTAACCGTTGGCCTAGAGTTCTTTGTTAGGGAAATGTTGTAACCGCCAGTTAAGTATCCTTAAGTATCGTCATTTGACTCTCTATTGTAGAAAATTCTTGTTTATTTCAGTACCACCCTAGCCTGCTGCCAAGAAGACAACAACCCCCCCCCCATGGACGGTAAGAGGAGAGGGGGATATTTGCATCTCAGGAGACATGCAAATTTCCCCCAAACCCAGACTACCTTAGGACAGGACTTTTACCAAATCCTGGAAAATACCCCAAAAGAGACGAGCCGAAACAGAATTAAAAGGTCAGAGTAGTGTCTGGGCAGCAGGGCTGAAGTCCGAAGCTGGAAGAGACACTTGAAAACCTCGGTCACTCCTCGCCCTAACTACAAACGATGCCAGTCAGACCCAGCACACGGTGGACTGATAACCCAGACCGAGAAACCCTGGGTACACCCGACTGCCTTGTGAGGACAGGACTCTCGGCCCTGCCCCCTTGGGGACAGAGCTGCAAATCCTCCTCTTCTGATTCACTGCTGGGAGCGGCGGCAGAACTCCGCGGATCTGCTCAAACCCTCATCTTCGAGCTGATCACTTTAATAAAAGCATTAAAAGGAGGAGAATCTCCTGCCCTGTTTATTTCACCCACCGCCGGCTCCGCCGCCGCCCCCGGATGCTGCCGTCTGCCCGGCACTGCCGTGGCGCGACCGCGCCTCTCGCAGAAGGGCACTTCCCCCTCCCCCTCGGGTCCCGACACAGCCCCCGCTTCCGCCGACTCCTCTGCTGCCTTTTCCCTACGACCGCTTTTTGGCTTTTGCGAATCGGGCGGACCTGCCTCTAGAAAGGCTAAGTCCAAATCTTCCAATTCGCTAGGGGAAATCTCAACCCTAAGCTCTCCCGGGAGTGACAGAGATGAGTCAGAATCGGTATCTGAGTGTTCTGAGATTTCTGGAGCTCTTGGACGCTCTGGGGGTCCCGTGGACCTTTGAGGTACAGAGGGATTTGGAGGTGATGACATCCCCTCCTGCTCCCCTTCTATGGGAGATATTTCTGTCTCCCCTGGGCTGATTGAGACAATGTGAAAAACACAAATCACTTGTTTTTTTTAAATTTTAAATATTTAATAGTAATAAAATAGTTATAAAAATAGTAATACAATTAGAGTAATAATAATTTAGACAATTTGAATTAAGACAATATGAGACAATAAAAACAAAGAGTTACGGACGTCCGGGTACCTTTTTCTGGGCAGCACAAGCCCGAAAAAGGACACCCGTTAACAAAAGATTAACCCTTAAAAACAATAGCCTGTTGCATATTCATACACTTCATACATGATGCATAAATTCCATTCAAACACCGGATTCAGCCTGGTCATCTTCAACTTCTTCCTCCTAATTCTAACAGCGCCTTCTAGGCGGGAAGAAGTTCGTTTCTTCTGATAAGGGAGCAATAAATTCTTTTTCTCTGAAAGATTTAGGTGTCCTGTAGCTGCTATCTTGCTGCAAATCCTTTCTTTAGAAAAAGTATCCTACATAGCATAGTTTCTATTTTAACAATTTTTATAACCTAAAACTATATTTAACACACTACTGAAGAGAATTAATACAGCATTACTTTCTAACACAACACATATAATATTCATTTTAATATTTGCGAAAATCCAATCATAAAATATGCATTTTTCACAATCCCCACTCTTATTCTTTGTAAATCATTTGGCTTGAGCAATTTTTCTTGTCTACTTGCATCTTCTGGACTATGCTGGCAAAATAAAACAGAGGATTACACAAGGAAGAAATATCAAGAGAAATGAAAAATCTTAATTTCTTCTAATACATTCTCCCCCAACTAGGTTTTAGCATTGTTTTCTAATTTTTGGACTGGTACTTGGGTTATTATATGTATATTTTTTTTTCTTCTTTGATTCCTTTTGCTTGTTTCTAGAATGACTTTTCTGTGATCATCAATTTTCAACAATCTGATATATTAAACTTTCCACAAACACCCCTTTCTTTAACCAATAAATAGTCCAAAGCCAACCTATTCTGGTACACTACAGTTTTTGTTTGGCTTAGCTGACTTGATATTAACTCTAATGTCTGGGCGACTTTATTTGCTATAATTTCTATAACTGCTTGGATTCTTGTTATACGACTCGACATATAATTTGGGGTCAATACAGAGTTACATTGCGGTGCTGCTTTTACCTTCTTGTTTACTAGTTGTTTGGTTTTTTGGGTTTTTTTTTTTGTTTTTTTACCAAATCTTGAACCATATCATTAAGATTAAATGTAAAACAAATCCATCTCTCTCCTTTTGGACATTCAATTCCAAATCTATTACCACTTTTCCCTAAGTTTCTGGTAATCCAGTAATTTTCTCCATTTTGCCTACAGGTTCTTAATTTGGATGGGTTATAACAGTGGCTGTTGAGATAGGCGTGTGTAATAAAAGAGGAACTCTGGTTTCTTTCTATGTGATGCTTTTCTGTAGCATTTGTGACACAATCTTGCTGGTATCCCAAAAGGGATAAGACAACAAATGAGTGCCAGAAACAGAAATAACAGAGGTCCAGTATGGCTTATACTCCCACCTCCCATGCCTGTGAGGTTGCAACCCACAGCAGGTGTATTTGATCTTCTTGGTGGCGAAATACAGAGGCCAATCTGGTCTTGCCCTCTATTTCCTTGTCACTTTCTCTTAACTAATTTCCAGGCAAATTGTTTTTGGCACCCCTTAACTGTGGTTTCCCACCATTCCTCGGCATGTCTCATTCAACAGGCACTGATAATAATTCCCATCCATAAAACAAAGTTATTACTTTAACACTTCTTGCAATAAGAGCATAAATTTTGTGAACTACAATACTAATTATTCCCACAATTCAAGCATTCACTTATAACCCAGCTAGCATGTCCAGTATTGGGATGAATCAAATAAAGTTTACAGTATGATACTGATGGAAGTAGTACTTCCCCTTCTTCCCTGTACAATTCATGGGCTAAGGTCAGAATACAAAAACAGTCTTGACTCCTCTGTCTGAAGTATTCCTCCCGAGGGAGATGTTTTATTCAGGCAGTGCTCGGAACCACTGATATAAGCATTGCCTCATTTCTTAATTAGGTGCTATTCTTTGTACATTTATGGGATCATTTGGGTTTTCCCAAGCCATTACCACTCAGTCCCTATTGGGAAGTCAGTTCGGTATCATCCGGTTTAAATGTGATAGTCCATTCCTCAGGTTCCTTCATAAGTCCTTTGATTCTGCTGGCATGAATTCACCCTCTTTCTGTGATTTGGATTGTTGCTTCAGTAGTACCTGGAAAAGACTTCTTAATAGCATAGTAATAAAAAAAGAACAATACTGCATTTAATTTTACCATTCATTTTTCTTCCAAACTTTCTGGGTTTAGCTAAAAGTTTTCTCCACAGCAGCCTCTTCTTATATCCAGCTGTGCTAATAGCTGCAGAGGCAAATTCTTCTTTCTGTGAGTTGCAGTTAGTTAAATAAGAAAAGCCAGATCACTTTTAACACGAGATTTATCACATCTATTGCTTTTTACTTTTTGGGCAACATTAAATTGTTTGAGCCTTACAAACCCATTCTTCAGAAAAAAAACAACTTCTTTTTAACAGCAAACAAACAAAAAAAAAAAAACAAAAAAACTTCTTACTTAAGAAAAACGAACCACTTTGTGAGGTTTGGAGAGTCAGCAATCTCTGCTTTGATTTTATCTTTTAGTGCTAGCCCCCTCCCCCCTCCCCCTCTTTTCACAGCCTTGCTGTCAATGCTATTCTTCACTCTTCCCTCCTACTGCCACTTCGCTGCAGGGCCAAAGCAGGGGAGAACAGCCTCGGGCATGGGGACCCTGGGGGCATGCCTTGGGTCTCTTTTGCCCTCTCTCTCTCTTTCTCTCTCTTTTCTCTCTCTCTCGGCCCACTTACCAGGGCCGACGCTGCCATCCTGGACTAGGGACCCCAACAGTCTGGGAGCCACCCCGGCAGTTCCCCACTGAGCCAGCCCGCTCCTGGCCGGCAAACCCATGTCATTCACTCCCAGCACCACCGCCGGGTCACCTCCATGGATCGGTCCTCCGGACCCCAGTTCGGCATTGAATAACCTCCTAACAACCATGTGTTAAGACATTTCCATGCCTTTCATGCAAAAAACTCGAATTCACACTTCTGCTCTCTTCCAGCACCAAGATGCTATCATTCCACATTTCAACATCCCAGAGTTTGCTAACCACCCCCCTACTTCTCTCTTTC
The DNA here is from genome assembly GCF_022539315.1 of Serinus canaria. Classification (NCBI taxonomy): domain Eukaryota; kingdom Metazoa; phylum Chordata; class Aves; order Passeriformes; family Fringillidae; genus Serinus; species Serinus canaria. Next base: position 10,570,556 of record NC_066342.1, on the reverse strand, counting down.
CTCTCTTCTTACTTTTTTCTTTGATTCAACTCACCTCCGACGGTACGAGGTGTACCCAACTAATTTACTTCCAAAAGTAAGCTTACAACTTTTTTACTAGGATTGCAGTAGCTGTTATAACTTAAATACGTACTGACTAGCTGTAGCTTACTGGGTCTAACATCTTTGATATATAAGCTACTAGATTTTTTTACCCTTCCTCACTCCTGAATTAAAATTTTATGAGCTACTCCATTTTCTGTATTTATGTATAGATGATAAAGGATTTTTCTAACAAGGGTAAGCTTAAAGCTGGTACCTAGGCTAGTGTTAACTTCAATTCTTAATTTAACAATATCTTCCTTGGTCTGTTTTATATCATCTCCTCTGTCAAATTTTCATACAGAAATTTTACTACCCATGTGTACCCCACAATCCATAATCTATATTATTTCAATAATCTAAATAATTTTCTGATCTCCATCTTTGAAGAGGGAGGGAGGGAAATGATAAAATTCCTGCAATTGTCTCATAGTTGGGTTTCCAGCTACCTTTATTTATTAAGTGTCTAAGATATTTTACCTCCAGTTCTACAAATTATAGTTTCCATTTTGATACCCTTAGTCCTCTTTTCCCCAAGAAAATATAAAAGTTGTATAGTAGCCTCTCTCACTTCAACTTCAGCCTCCTTAGATAGTAAAAAATCATCCACATATTGGATAATTTGTATTCCAGGAGTCGGGAAATCTTGTAGTTTTGTTTCTAAAGCTTGTCCAAACAAGTTTGGGGATTTCTTAAACCCCTGTGGTAACTTTGTCTATCTTAATTGCTGCTTTCTCCCGCTTTTTGGATCCTCCCATTAGAAGGCAAAAATATCTCCCATCTAAATTTTAGTTTCTTCCCTCAATTACCACATCTTTAATGACTAGAACTGTAAAACTTTCTCTTTTTGCCCCTGTTACTTTTCACTGTATATTTGCTCACACTGTAGCCTTTTGGAATATTTAACGGGCAGGTTCTCTCTGCCCATGTCTACTACAAATTCCAATCTTTCTTCTTGGGGAACCACTTTTAAAGTTATCACAGGGTCCAGATGGTATTGGTCCCCTGAAAAAATAGAGTTTATGATCTCCCTATTCCCCCTCTGTGCCCATCTCTTTAAAGATTTTCAGATCTTCCGCTTGCTTAGGACCATTTTCCTATCTCTCTTGAGTTCATCTGTTTAGTTGGTGAAATAAACAGGGCAGGAGATTCTCCTCCTTTTAATGCCTTTATTTAAGTGATCAGCTCGAAGATGGGGGTTTTGGCACATCCTCGGAGTTCTGCCGCCGCTCCCAGCAGTGAATCAGAAGAGGAGGATTTGCAGCTCTGTCCCCAAGGGGGCAGGGCCGGGAGTCCTGTCCTCGCAAGGCAGTGGGGTATACCCAGGGTGTCTCGGTTTGGGTTATCAGTCCAGCGGGTCCTGGGTCTGACTGACATCGTTTGTAGTTAGGGCGAGGAGTGACCGAGGTTTTCAGGTGTCTCTTCTAGCTTCGGACCCCGGCCCTGCTGTCCAGACACCACTCTGACCTTTTAATTCTGTTTCGGCTCGTCTCTTTTGGGGTATTTTCCAGGATTTGGTAAAGGTCCTGTCCTAAGGTAGTCTGGGTTTGGAGGAAATTTGCATGTCTCCTGAGATGCAAATATCCCCCTCTCCTCTCACCGTCCATGGGGGGGGGGGTTGTTGTCTTCTTGGCAGCAGGCTAGGGTGGTACTGAAATAAACAAGAATTTTCTACAATAGAGAGTCAAATGACGATACTTAAGGATACTTAACTGGCGGTTACAACATTTCACTAACAAAGAACTCTAGGCCAACGGTCAACTCTCAGATCAACTCAAAAACTCCTCTGCTGCTCCTTCTCTTAGGAAAAAAAACCGGTAACCTTTTTTTTTTTTGGTCATAAGAGTTGGAATTCCTTCTTTTCCCTCTAAAAAGCTGTCCCTTAAAACCTTAAAACCTTTATTTGCTTTTTGCCTTTGATATGCTGTCTCATTTATTCCCTTGATTATGTAATTACGATAATTATTCATGTGTTTACTCCCCTCATTATTTTGACCCCACTCAGGAGATACAGGTAGCATTTTGTCTTCTCCGGGGGTTCCTGCAGATCATATTTTCTTTTTTTCCCCCAAACTTTTATTCTAGCTATTCTGATTCATTGCTTTTCTCCCCGAGAAAACTATTATTTTCATTATAGACTGCACCCCTTCTAAAGCATAAATTTTTGGACCTAAAAGTTGGTCTAATTGTTCAGCTATACCTATGGGATCCTCCAAATATCCCTTTATTTATTTATTAAAATCTCTGACCTCAGACGAAGCCAAAGGAGCACTTACCAACCCTGGTCCACCCCCTCCTATGGGAACCTTTCTTAATGGAAATAGAGCAATCCCTTTATCCCATTCTTTTTGGATTTTATCTTCTATAGCCTTTCTCCTGTATTTTTCAGAAAGAATCAGGAGAGGGCTTTCTTTTAACTGAACTTTAGTGTTTCGACAAGGTGATTCCTTTAGAGAGCTCCCCTGACCATCCGGAACTGTGGTTACCAAGGGAACGGAGCTCGGGGCAAGACGGGTGAGACTCGGCACAGCACTGAGTCTCTGTCCTCCGAAGGCGAGGTCTGCAGGCGGGATCGCCCGAGGGGTGTTCCGGTGCAGACCGAGCTGGAGCGCGGATTGCCCCCACATGGCCAATGGTGACTGATCTGGCAGAGACAAAGCTGGCGACAGACCCCGGCTGCAGCGGCCGTAGCCGACCAGAGTCAGGGCAGCCGGGGATGGGACAGACGGGACCCCCACGTCGGTGCGGTCAGCGCGGCGACCACGGTCCGCACGGCAGGACCAGCAGAGCGGCCGCGGGCGGGCGGCCGGACTGGGGCACACGGACTGTGCCCGAGCCGGCACAGGGGCTGGGGGGTGGTGCAGCCGCGAACGAGTGGGGAAACAAACGGGAATGGATGAGGTAATCTTTTGTTCCAAGCCTTTTTCTTTCACCGTTTCTCTTTTATTACTTTGTAAAGATGTTATTTTCTTACGATCTCCACCCCCCCCCCAGCATGTGGTATATTCGTTTTCTTCTGGATTAAACGGTTTTTTACAAATAAATCCAGAGCTTAACGAAGCTAAACTTCTGCTTGGATACTTTGAAATGGTCGACGAGCTAACTCACGACCTTCTCATGTTGTTTTTCTCATCACCTTTTTATTTATCCTCTGGCAAATTGTACATTTTTCAGTTACTTGTTTTTCTACTCCAAAAATCCTAAGTCACCCATAGTTCCTTAAAAAATCACACAAAGCCTGAGTATCCCACTGGGCTTTTCGATACATTTCATTTACTGTTCCCTAGTAAGCATTTTATTATCTAATTGTCTTCCATCAAGATGTTTCCATTTCCCCATTTATTTTGTTCATCACCTACCTTAATTCTTTCTTTTTTTTTTTTTTAATCTGCTTCCCTAAACTTTGGAATTTCCAATTTTTCCTCATTTGGAGTTAAATTAACTCTTTCAGCTCTATTTCCTGCTGCATCTTTAGCTTCCTGATCTGCCAAAATATTTCCTCTTATTTCTAGGGTCTTTACCTTTTGGTGTCCCCTAATATGTACTATAGCTATCTCTCTTACGTAATTTTCTTACTGCATGTGCTGCTCTAAAGGCATACCTTGAATCAATATAACTCCGTTCTTTTGTGTTAGATATTCTAGTGCTCTTTTAAAGTATATAATTCATAAGTTTGAGCCTTCTAATTTAAGGTTAATTGGTTAATTTCCCTTTTTCCATAGTTTGCATGTTTCTCTTATCAACTTCTGCATACCCTGTATTTTGCAAGGAATTGTATTTCTGTTAGCTAACTTAACTGCCAAAGGGCTATCTTGGGGTATCTCTTCTGGTATGCTTTTAGTCCTGCTTTTTTTCCCTGTATCCAACTTACTGGTTTTCTGTTCCATTTTCAAGATTTTATCTATTCATCCCCTGCCTCTGTTTCTCACTTTCACAACAGCTTAAACACCACTTTTCTTTTAATCACTTACGCCCAAAACAAACCTTTTTCCCACACTACTTTTCAATACAAAACACTTCCCTCCAAGGAGGGTAAAATGCACAATCCACATTACCCATACTTTCATTCATCTACATTCACTCACTTTTATTTCTCATTCACCTTCACACCCTCAAGACACAAAGTGGATTCTTACCACCAAAAAATCACAGGTCTCTGTGGCCCCCCTCACTTGGTGTTGGCCTCAAAGTCTCAATATCTCCGGGCCTCTTGGAAGGGCCCTGACTGGTCGCCTCCGGTGCCCGTTCACCTGCGAGGCTGTTTGCGTGTCACTCACACTCTTCAGCTACGGCTCTCCCACACACCCAGGAAGCCAGCCTGATGCACAGGTCACCCAAACTCTTCGGCTAAAACCCCCACCTGTCCGAGGGAGACAGCCTGATTTGCAGGTCCACTGCCCCCCCCCTTCCCACCCGCCTGGGAAGTTGAGGCTGACTTTGTGTGTGACTCTCACACACACAACAAGACAACAATAAGGTACCTTTTACTTTCACATCACCTATTACAAGTTTAGGTGTTTCTGGCCAGTCCTGGTGCTATTGGATATCCCTCCATCCAGCCGTGTTGTTCAACCCCAGATGCTCTTGGGTATTTTCCCTCAATCCTGCCGTGTTGTCCAACCCCAGATCCTGTTGGGTATTTTTCCCTCAATCCAGCTGTGTTGTTCAACCCTAGATGCTCTTGGGCATTTTTCTGTCCCTTAACTCAGCGGTGTGGCACAACTACAGATGCTCTCAGGCATTTATTTGGTTGTGTTGTCCAACCCCAGATCCTGTTGGGTATTTTTCCCTCAATCCAGCTGTGTTGTTCAACCCCAGATGCTCTTGGGCGTTTTTCTGTCCTTAACTCAGCGGTGTGGCACAACTACAGATGCTCTCAGGCATTTATTTGGCTGTGTTGTCCAACCCTGGATGCTGTTGGGCAAAATTTTCATCCCTCAATCTATCTGTATAGTCCAACCCTGGATGCTCTTGGGTATATCCTCACTCCAGCAGAATTCTGCTCAACCCTGCTCTTGGATGCTCTTGGAATGCAAATCCCTCAACCCAGCAGGTTTTTAGGGGCCCCTCCTGTCCCGTTTCCTAGTGGATTGGGCTAGGAAACCTTGCTCCCTTCTTCTGAGGGGTCCAACCCCTCCCTGAGACCCAGTCCCAGTTACCCCGGGGGATTCTTTCACTCCTCTTATCACTCACTTCGTCTCTTTACTGGCCACTTTCCTCGCGGAAAGTCGGAAATGCAGTATGGGACACTCATCACTCACTTGGCAGGTCTGGGACAACCAGCCTGCCTCTCATTCACACACATTCATCTCCCCCACTGCCCCCCCGAGAAATACTTGTCAATCCCTTTTCCTTCCTGGGTTCTTCATGCGCACTACTAGTCTTAGGGGGCCAATTACCGCGGTTGTAGGGAACCTTTTTCCCTTCTCTTTGTTTTATTGCCTCCTTTTGTCCACTGATAGTAACCTGCGTCTGTCGGTCACTCCAGGGGAAACAGAGCAAGGCTGCCAAATCAGGCAGGGCACGCCTTCCCACTCTGACTCTCCCAAAGCACCACCAGCGAGGTGTGTTAACCATCCTCTGCTACCAATTGTGAAAAACACCAATCACTTGGTTTTTTTTAAAATTTGAAATATTTAATAGTAATAAAATAGTTATAAAATAGTAATACAATTAGAGTAATAATAATTTAGACAATTTGAATTAAGACAATATGAGACAATAAAAACAACGAGTTACGGACGTCGGGTACCTTTTTCTGGGCAGCACAAGCCTGAAAACGGACACCCGTTAACAAAGGATTAACCCTTAAAAACAATAGCCTGTTGCATATTCATACACTTCATACATGATGCATAAATTCCATTCAAACACCGGATTCAGCCTGGTCATCTTCAACTTCTTCCTCCTAATTCTAACAGCTCCTTCGAGGCGGGAAGAAGTTCATTTCTTCTCATAAGGAAGCAATAAATTCTTTTTCTCCGAAAGATTTAGGTGTCCTGTGGCTGCTATCTTGCTGCAAGTCCTTTCTTTAGAAAAAGTATCCTACATAGCATAGTTTCTATTTTAACAATTTTTATAACCTAAAACTATATTTAACACACTACTGAAGAGAATTAATACAGCATTACTTTCTAACACAACACATATAATATTCATTTTAATATTTGCGAAAAGCCAATAATAAAATACGCATTTTTCACAGACAACAAGTGCAGCCCTCTGCTGCTGGCTCTGCTCCCCCGCTTCAAGCCCTGTGGGAGTATCAACAACCTGCTGCTGCTGACTGGCAAGCTGCCCACTTTTACTTGTGGTTGCTTCCAGCATTACCCGTGCAGATGGTAGCTGTTTCATAGCTGATTTATCTTTTCTCGTGGCTAGATGATAAAGGTGTCTGTTGATCTCCTGCCAAAAGCCTACTTCGAACAACAGACGTGTCTCTGAGTGCGGATATGTACAGCGCACCCACAATAATAAATCTCTGAGTTCTTTTTCTGAAATTTCCACTGGATGAGTGGCCACCAGACCTTGTAAGGCTGACAAAATCCTTAACTGTTCCTGGGAGCATGTACCCCCCCATGTTCTCAAATCTCAACCTTCTTACCAAATCCAACTCATCAACGAGGTCGGTCCAGAGGTCGCCCTGGTCACTGGCAAGCAGTTCAGAGGTGAGAGGTCCCAGGCGTGCTTCTGGTCCCCCTCCGGGTCGATCTGGATGCAAGTCTGTTCAGCAGAAGCTGGATCTTCTCTCTGGGTATTTTTTGAGAGTGCCTGCTTCTTCCCGGGCTGTTCTGGCCGCTCACCAAGCTCTTATCAGCGAGCCCAACAAAGGGACGCCACTTGTCGAATGGCCGCAGGGTTTACGACCCTGACTTGTATTAAAAGTCTCTGCTTCAGCCCGTGTGTTCAAAGGATGAGTCGAAGCTCTTCAGTTTTTGGTCTCAAGGTTGTTTATTGTATCTTATCTGTAAAATTTTCTTCCTGCCTAGCCGAGGTCCGCTCAGCAGGACAGTCAGAGGCACTCTGTCTGCCCCCAGGGTGGTGTTATCTTTATATACTACAAACTACATATGACATGTTTACAATTATTTTCCAATACCTATCACCTATGTTAGACAGTGAGCTTCTACTCTAAACCAATCTAAAAGTGCCAACATCACCAGTGAAGATGGAGGTAAAGAAGAAGAAGAAGAAAGGCTAGACACGCCCAAATAGCTCCATCTTGTCCCCAAAAACCCTTATACTAAAAATCACAAAACCTACATTTGCACCCTGTGATTACTTTATTATTACACTGCTTAAACTGCTGTGGCTTTTATCTCTTCATGTAAAGGTGGCAATTTGCTCCATGGTTCATAATCGAACCCACTGGTGGTTCTGGGCTGTGTGCCAGGGTCTCCGAGCACCCTGGCAAGGGTCCCAGCAACTCCGGACTCCCAAAGGGATGTCCTGAGTTCCGACACAAGGTCAGTGAAGAAGGAGGAGGAAGAGGTGCTCCAGGCACCTAAGCCGAGATTCCTCTGCAGGCTGTGATGAAGACCATGGTGAAGCAGGTTGTCCTGCATTCCATGGAGGTCCATGGGGGATGCAGAGATCCACTCAAAACCTGTGTGGGAGGTGCCCATGCTGGAGTGGGTGGATTGATGCATTGTTCACAGGGATCTTAGGATAAAGGAAGAGACGAGAAAGTTGACTCCATGTTCAGAAGGCTTGATTTATTATTTTATGATATATATTATATTAAAAACTATACTAAAAGAATAGAAGAAAGGATTTCATCAGAAGTCTAGCTAAGAATAGAAAAGGAATGAATAACAAAGGCAAGACAGTCTGGACATGTGGACTGTGATTGGCCATTAATTAGAAACAACCAGATGAGACCAATCACAGATCCACCTGTTGCATTCCACAGCAGCAGATAAGAATTGTTTGCATTTTGTTCTTGAGGCCTCTCAGCTTCTCAGGAGGGAAAAATCCTAAGGAAAGGATTTTTCATAGAACATGTCAGTGACAGGTGGATGCCTGGGAGAGGCTGTGATAGAGTAGAAGACCCGGTGGAGAGAGGGGTCCCCTACTTCCAAGCTGGAGTATCCTGTCCTTGGAGGACGGCACACCATGGAAGAGTGACCCACACTGCAGCAGTTTTGGGAGGACTGATGCTCATGAGATTGGAACCACATTGGAGAAGTTCATGGAGAACTGTCTCCTGTGGGAAGGAGTCCCATGGTGTAGCAGGGGAAGGACTCCTCTCCCTGAGCAGCAGAAGAAAATATCAGGCGACAAACTGACCAAAACCCCCACACCCTGTCTCTTGTGTTATCAGTGGGAAGGCAGGAGGGGTTGGGGGAAAGAAGTGTTTTAAAGGGTTTATTTTACATCTCAATACCCTCCTCTGTTGTATTGCACTGAGTAGTTTATTCAGGGTTTTTTTTGCACTGGGTTATTCGAATTTTGCACTGAGTAGGTACTCTTTTGCACTGAAGTAGTTTGTTTGTATCACATGGTTTGTTCCATTCCCCCCCCCCCCGCCAAAATCCTGTGGTGGTGGTTTCCCCCTGGGTTAGTTCCTCCCTTCGCCCCTCCCATCAGTTGAATCCCATTGGCTTTAGTCCCTTTCCTCCGCCCCCCTTCCCCTGGATTTAAAATCTCCCGCCATGAGGCATTCTCTCTCTTTCTTCTCCTGGACTCCTCCTTCTTCCTTGGACAGCTCCCTTTCACAATAAACTGGGACTTAGGTCCCGAGAAGGAAGAACGCCTCTCGTCTTTTGCTTTTGTCCTTGTCAATCTCGCAGGAATCCAGAGCCAGCCAACTGACCCCCACGAGGTGAGAAATCAGCAGCTGGCACCCAGAACGTGGGGCGTCCCGCAAGGTCAAAGACCCACGCAGTAGCTGGATATCTACGTGTGGATTTTATATGCTTTTGGACCATCAGCTTCCTCGCAGTTGTCTGCCGCTTTTGTATGGTGGCAACTCACGAGGGAGGACTGGCAACCCACCCTAGTCCAAGGACTTCCTTGCAGCAGTTCCAGCCAATTGAGGTCCCCAGGAGGGGTAAGTAAACCCCGCGAGTGTTAGTGGGGACCCTGGAGTGACCCCAGGGTGGTGGGGGTTAATCTCCAACACAAGGGAAGGGTGTAACCCCTTTTGGAGGGGTTTGTGTGCACAGGCATCAGCGCAGCGCCAGCAGCATGGCTCTGGGCTGCGCGCAGTTTCTGCGGCGCTGTGGTGCCGTGGCTCCGAGCGCTGGGGTTTCTGTGGCACGGCGAGCAGCAGCGGCTCTCAGGTGTGCGCGGCGGGGAGGAAACCCCAGCTCGTATCACATGCAAATGGTGGTGAGCAGTGGGGACAGGTGCGGGTGGCGCTGATCAGCGGCCTGCCCCGGCTCGGATGGCTGCGTGGTGTGGCGGAGCCTGTTTAGCTGCCATCAGCAATTTAAAAGCCACGCAATTTTGAACGCATGCAGTTTTTGCTTCTTACCTCAGAGTTGTGGGAGGGAAAACTGCAGACACTTCCCTAGATTGGCTGTGAACACTGTAGTGCTTTCAGTTCCTGTTGGTGCTTGTTGCAAAGGAAGGTAGATTAAGTTGTGCAGACTGTGTGTAACATCAGAATGGGCTCTCAGCTTTCTACACTACAGAGGGGCATTTATACACAAGTTCAAGATACCCTAGGTAGTGGAAACGTTAAAGTTTCCAAAGGACTATTAAAAAGGTTTGTTCACTGGCTGTCTTTCTGTGAAAAATGCATATTTTATGATTGGCTTTTCGCAAATATTAAAATGAATATTATATGTGTTGTGTTAGAAAGTAATGCTGTATTAATTCCCTTAGGTAGTGTGTTAAATATAGTTTTAGGTTATAAAAATTGTTAAAATAGAAACTATGCTATGTAAGATACTTTTTCTAAAGAAAGGACTTGCAGTGAGATAGCAGCCACAGGACACCTAAATCTCTCAAAGAAAAAGAATTTATTGCCCTCTTATCAGAAGAAACGAACTTTTTCCCGTCTCGAAGGCACTGTTAGGATTAGGAGGAAGAAGTTGACGATGACCACAACGAATCTTTTGTTTGAATGGAATTTATGCATCATGTATGAAGTGTATGAATATGCAACAGGCTATTGTTTTTAAGGGTTAATCCTTTGTTAACGGGTGTCCTTTTTCGGGCTTGTGCTGCCCAGAAAAAGGTACCCGGACGTCTGTAACTCTTTGTTTTTATTGTCTCATATTGTCTTAATTCAAATTGTCTAAATTATTATTACTCTAATTGTATTACTATTTTTATAACTATTTTATTATTATTAAACCTTTAAAATTTTAAAAACCAAGTGATTGGTGTTTTTCACACTTTCCATTTCCCTCAGTTTACCCAGCAGAATGTACTTTCTGTCTCTGCCTGGGACAAAAATGGAGAATTTTTCACATCCAAAATAGAACAGGGAGACGTAACAGTATCCAAATCTCTCCCAGTGTTCCTTTCAATTCAGAAAGAATTGATTAAGAGGGACGTGAAGGGACAACCACAGCAAGCCTCCCCTTCTGTGGCTTCCCCTACCCCTCCTCCCAAACCCTCTTCCCCTGAGCTGAGAGGGACACACAAGCCACCCTGAGAAATGCAGAGTTCCTGGCACGGCCACTGTTTCCCTGGCCTCCCACCTCCTGCTCAGCACCCTGGCTCTGGCAGTTGTGCGCAGGCTGACAGAGCACCTTCCCTGCACCCCTTTAACCCAGTTGCTACTCCCCAAATTTTGGATTCTGACCCCCCCATCCCCAAAATGTCAGCGACCGTGTGGCCGGGATCCAAGATGGCGAGCCCTCCAGCTTACCTTTCTTTTTCCCACAATCCCTTTTGCTCACCTATCCCCTCCTCCAACCCTTTCTGGTCCCACAACCCCTTCCTTCCCTCAGACACCCCTCCCCCTTCCTCCTTGTTCCCTTCCTGCATGACATCATCCTGCCACCCCGCCCCTGTATGTGGCAATCTAGGTTCCCATGGCTGCACCACCTCCCCACACAGCTCCACCCCCCTTCCTGTTCCTGTTTTCCATGCCCCCCCCGGGGTGGGACCGGGGAAGGGGGTGGTCCCCTTCCCGGTTCCCACAGGGGGTGGGACCGAATGGGGGAAACTCTGGGGATCAAAACCGGGGGGAGGAAGCCATACCCTCAGCTGCTCCTGTCTCATATACTGGTAAGGGAAATGGAAGTAGAAACTATCAGCCTTTCTCCTACCAAAGCAAAAGAGAATTATGCAAGGCCTGAGAAGAATTTGGCTGAGACAGTGAGATCTTTAGATGCATGATGAAAGCCGCTTTAACATCTCTTGAATTCATTCTGGCCAACCTCCGAGATCTCTTCCGATGTCTCCTAACCCCATCAGAGTTCGATCTATGCAGAAGCACCTGGAAGAGATCCCTGAATAAACTCCTAGAGGAGCTTGAGGAAAGCACCCAGGGCGCACAAGATTTAGAAGAAAATGATATCACCTATGAATATCCATGCGGCGAGGGGGAATGGGCTGACCTTGAGGACCAAGCTCGGGTGTTATCCAAATTCATTCCTAGATAAAATCTTGGGAGCTTCAGAAAAGGCTTTTAACTGGTTGCCAGCAGTTGAAGCTAGGGGTAGTTATCTTAACATTAAACAGTATATTTCAGGGAATTTCTTGCAGTTTGTTGACCATCTTTGTGCACAAATAGAAAGATAAGACCCTGTGGCACAAGCAGAGTTAATTAAGGAGATGGCTCAGAGAAATGCCAACGAAGTCTGGTGCAGGGTGCTCCTAGGACTGCCTATCAATCCTGCACCTACACTAGCCCAGATGATAGAAGCGTGTGCCAAGAAAGCAGAACTGTTTGATGCAAAAGAGACAAGGTCAGCAAACCCAAGGACTGTAGCAGATGTATCACCAGGAATGAGGAGGCATCAGATGTCACCAAAGCAGCTCCAGCATATCTGCTTCCAGTGCAAGAAACCAGGACACTGCCAGAGACTGCCCTCAAAGCCAGCAGCAAAAGAAGAAAACCAACAAACAAAAAAACTTAGTCTGGAGCCTGAGCCCACCCCGCGCCACTATATAAATGTAGCGGGCTCCACAGTGGGGAAAACCTCTCTCAGAAAAGGGGGAGGAAGGGAGGCGAGGTGTGGCAGCAAAAGAAATGTTTGTATACCAAAATCTTGCAGCCTCAGAAGTGTTTCAAGCTTGTAACCACCAAAGCTTCTTTTTTCAAGTCTACTCAGTGGACAGTCATTGAAGTGGACCTGCCAGAGGACTCACGGGACTTGATGATACATCACACAGGACTGGACAGTGAGTACTTTGGTTTTGGGGACTGTGGTATTATCCACAAGGGTCCCAAGATGAGGGAAGAGATGAGAAAGTTGACTCCAGGTTTCAGAAGGCTTGATTTATTATTTTATGATATATAATATATTAAAACTATACTAAAAGAATAGAAGAAAGGATTTCATCAGAAGGCTAAGCTAAAAATAGAAAAGGAATGAATAACAAAGGCTTGTCTCTGACCGAGACAGTCTGGGCAGGTGAACTGTGATTGGCCCTTAATTAGAAACAACCAGATGAGACCAATCACAGATTTCCCCTGTTGCATTCCACAGCAGCAGATAAGAATTGTTTACAGTTTGTTCCTGAGGCCTCTCAGCTTCTCAGGAGGGAAAAATCCTAAGGAAAGGATTTTTCATAAAACATGTCGGTGACAGGGGACACCGCACACACAACCGTGGAGATTGAGGTGGCTCCCATGACCATCAAGGGAGACATACCTAACCTCATTCTCCTGGCACTCTGCCCTCAGCCACCCTTCTATTTGGCCAAGGGGAAAATCATCACCCAGGCCATTCCTGTTTCAGAGGAAATCCCAGTAGATGACAAAGCACCTGGCATCTACTAGGCAGAAGTAGTTGGTGAGGACAAACCCATTATGGGATGCAACCTAACCCCATGGAGCAGACCATCTCCATGTGAAAGGGTTGCTTGACACAGGGGCAGATGTGGCAATCATACCCTAAGTTTGTGGCCGTCACATTGGGACTTGCAACCTGTGGCTGGCAAAATCCAAGGTGTAGGAGGAGTCATATTGGCAAAAATCTCAAAAATTGTAGGGCCAGACGGAAAATTGGCCAGTGTCCATCTGTCACCAAGTACAAAGGTCCCCTGGGGGCAGAGACACCATGTCCCAGTGGGGGGTCAAATTGGTTATCTCTAAGACACCTCAGGATTTTTAGAGGCAGCCACTGTGGAGCGCCCTACCCACAAGTTAACATGGTTGGATGATACCCCAGTCTGGGTATATCAGTGACCACTCAGCAAGGAAAAGCTTAAGGCGCTTGAGGAGCTTGTAGAAGAGCAATTGCCCAAAGGCCACATAGAAGAGACAACCAGCCCTAGGAATTCCCTGGTCTTTGTAATAAAAAAGCCAGAGAAGGAAAAGTGGCAGCTCCTCTATGATCTACGGGAAATAAATAAAGTAATTGAGGACATGGGGTCACTCCAACCAGGGATGCCCTCCCCAACGATGCTGCCCCGAAACTGGCAATTGGCTGTCCTGGACACCAAGAACAGTTTCTTCCAAATTCGTCTACACCCAGAAGAGGCCCCATGGTTTGCCTTCTCGGTTCCTACCATCAATCAAGAAGCCCCAATGGAGCACTACCACGGAAAGTATTGCATCAGGGCATGAAATGCAGTCCTTTCATCTGCCAGTGGTACGTGGCTTCATTGCTGTCCCCAGTGCACGCCCAAAAAAGGGAAGCCATCATCCTCCACTACATGAAAGAATGTGCTTGTGTGCACCCCGGAGACACTATACTCCAACACACACTTGACCTAGTGGTTAAAGTTCTAACCTCTGCTGGATTCCAACTGCAGGAAGACAAAGTTCAAAGGATGCCACCTTGGAAGTACCTGGGCTTGGAGATCACTGCGCGGACTGTTGTTCTGCAGAAATTGGAAATCAATTGTGATCCCAAAACCCTAGGAAATATCCATTCCCTGTGTGGGTCTTTGAACTGGGTCAGGCCCTGGCTAGGTCTCACCAACGAGGACCTAGATCCCCTCCTCAATTTATTGAAAGGGTAGAGCTAGCTTCTCCCAGGGAACTGACCCTAGAGGCAAGAAACGCAATCCAAAAAGTTCAGAAGGCTTTGACCGAGAGGCAGGCTCATCATTATCAGCCCAAGCTGCCTTTAAAATTCATTGTTTTGGGAAAGCTACCACACTTACATGGCTTGATATTCCAATGGATCGAAGGGCAGAAGGATTCCCTCTTAATCATAGAGTGGGTTTTCCTCTCCCATCAGTGATCCAAAACCATCACACAGCCACAAGAGCTAATAGCTCAGCTAATCCAGAAGGCCAGGGTGAGACTGCGTGAGCTGGCTGGTTGTGACTTTCAGTGTATTCACCCCCCAGTCAAACTTTCTAAGGAGGGAAAGAACTGTCCTGAGAGGTTGACCAAAGAGATGTTCGAGCACCTGCTCCAGAGCAATGACAGCCTCCAGCTATCTCTGGACAGCTACAGTGGACAAATATCAGTCCACGCCCCATCACACAAGCTGTTCAATGAGGAATTCCACCTCATTGCTCCTGAGAAAAGGAGTCATAGGCCACTCAAAGCACTCAGTGTTGACTGACACATCCAGGGCATCCCACAAGTTGGTGATGACTTGGAAAAATCCCCAGACCCAGCATTGGGAAGCTGTTGTTGAGTTTGTAGAGGGGTCGCCCCAGGTTGCCGAACTGGCCGCAGTAGTAAGAGCCTTTGAGAAGTTCTCGGAGCCAATTAATTTGGTTACCGACTCAGCCTACATTGTGGGAATAGTGTCCAGGGCGGAGCAGGCAGTTCTCAAGGACATTAAGGATGAGCATCTCTTCAGGTTGCTCTCAAAACAAATCTATTTGGTTCTATGCGATGCCCGTGAGGTCACATACCAATTTGCCAGGTGAAATCACAAAAGGTAATAGCAAAGCAGATTCCCTTGCCGCCCCAGCAGAAATGGCTCACCTTCCGGACATCTTCCAACAAGCAAAGCTAAGTTACCAACAATACCATCAAAATGTACTGGGTCTAATCCGCCAGTTCCAGCTAACACGGAGTCAGGCTTGAGCCATTGTGGCCACCTGTCCCAGTTGCCAGCTCCAGGCCGTGCCATTGCTGGGTATTGAGGTTAACCCCCGAGGCTTTGGGAGCTGTGAAGTGTGGCAAACAGACATTACAAACACTCCCTGTTTCTGTTGCCTTAAACATGTTCATGTCAGCATAGTCACATTCAGGTGCAGTTTATGCCTCTGCCCACACAGGGGAAAGGGCTGCACATGCCAAACAACACCTGGTGCAAGCCTTTTTAGTGCTGGGGATCGCTAGGGAAATTAAGTCTGACAGCAGTCCAGCGTATGCATCCAAGGAGTTCCTAGAGTTTGTCCAGCAGTGGGGAGTGGAGCATAAGACAGGCATTCCCCACTCCCCCACGGGTCAAGCTGTAATTGCGTGTGCCCACCAGACGCTCAAACAAGTCCTGGCTAGGCAGAGCAATTCAACAGCATGGATGTCACCACAACAAAAGCTCTGCATAGCCCTGTTCACAATTAATTTTCTGAATTTTTCATTTGAAAATATGAGTCCTCTGGTGGTATGTCACTTTCACAGTAATAATCAGTTTAAGTTGTCGCAGCATCCACCAGTCCCAATTAAGGACCCAGAAACTTGGGAAACCAAAGGGCGTATCCACCCCCACAGGCCCGCATTGGATACCCCAAAAATGGGTAAAACCTTTCGTCCCCAAAAATCCTGCGCCAGCAGAACAGGATGAAAAATTTGCAGCTGTCGCTTCAAAGAGAAAATGCCTCCGGAAAAAGAAGAAAAAAAAAAATCTTACTAAAAGATTTGGCTACATTCCAGCAGACCCCTGACTTTTAATGGGCTTTAAAATGTTTGTTTTTCTTTTTAAGAAAAGAAACCTACCTCCCACTCAACCTCGCAATGAGCCCTGTCCAAGTTGTCATCCTGTTCACACTGAGCAGTTTGACAGCTGTGTGGATTGTCCCTCAGCCATACCAAAACATCTGGGTGACCCTGGCACAGACGCTCGAACAAGAAAATATATGCCTGTCAACTGCAGCAACCAGACATCCTATGTCTACCTGCCTGATAGGGATTACATTGCTATCTGGAGAGTATCCAGCCACTTTAGATATATCTATGCCTGACCTAGGTCCCAAATCGTACCACATCCAACAACACAAAACCCGTCAGCAGTGGGCTGTAATAATTCAGAACTCCATAGAGGAGTGGCTACCAAAATTGCCCAGAGCAGCTCAGGAACCCCAAGAATTAAAGCTATTGGGTTCCTCCCCAACACCATACTGCATTCACTTTACCCCATTGTCTAATACTAAACCCATTAACAACCTACGGCGGTATCGAGAAGAGTTCACCGCCAAAAGGTGGTGTATTAGTCCAAGCCACGTTACAGCAGACAACCCATACCATTCACATCCCAAAAGCCTCCTGCTCTGGTTTGAAAGCAAAACCAGCGAGAGACTCCAAATCAGAAATACAATTTATTAGGAAAAGGGAAAAGAAATCCAAAATACATGCAATAATGCAAAAGAAAAACCACTGACTAAGTCAAAATACAACCTGACACCATGTTGGTCAGGGTGTTGATAGCAGTCTAGTTGGATTGGTGGCTGCAGTCCTCCTGGAGTGGCAAATGTGGTTCTGTTGGGGCAGTGATCCTGTAGAAAGGGTGTAGTTTTCCTCTGAAGATCCAGTGGAAAAGACAGCTGTTCCTCTTGGAATCCAGTGGAAAGACTGACTGCTCTGTCCCAAAACCCAGATTATATCCAGGTGGGGATGCTTAGCTCCTACCCCCGGGACAGAGCATCTCACAATGGGCTGTTATCACTCTAATGAGTCATGGGATGGGTCCTTGATTGCCCATTAAACAGAAATGGCTCCCGGAGGGAGTTATCTCTGAGTCATGAGGCAAGACATTGATGGGCCCATTAACAGGAGATAAGGAAAAACAATGCCGCTCCTGGTTTCAACAGCTCTTGAGGATGGGAATAGAATATATTTTTATATTGCAATTTAGGACACCTCGCTAAGGGTCTGTTTGTAATTTGTGGAGATCGGGCATGGGCAGGAATCCCATCTCAGCTTTTAGGAGGATCATGTACCATTGGGTGGTTGTCCCTGTTGGCACCCAACCAAACCTTGATTGGTGAATGGATTTGAAAAAACAATTAGGCCAGCAAAATTCAAAAGAGAAGTGCTGACAATTTGGACCCAAATTGCGATTCAGAAATTTTTCATTGGGCCAAGTCAAAAAGAATTGCTGCATCCCTGTTCCTTCCATGAGTCACAGCAGCCAAAGCTCTAGGTGAATTAGGCCACCTAGACTGCTGGGTGGTCAAACAGGCAAACTTGACATCCACCACCATCAGCTCCCTCCTAGAGGACGAGGAGATTACCAGGCAGGCCACACTCTGAAATCGTAATGCTGTAGACTTCCTTCTGCTGCTGCATGGACACGAGTGCCAGGAATTTGAAGGACTTTGTTGCCTGAACTTAACCTCGAAAGCACCCAACGTCCATGCAGCTCTCCAAGAAGCGAAAAGCTTGGTCAGACAAGTAAAGCAAGAATCCGAAGACTGGTTCAGCAGACTCTTCAAGGACTGGGGACTCTTGGGGTGGTAGACTTCAATAATTAAGACAATTCTGTTGTTTTTTGTTGTTCTTTTCCTAATTGTGTTAGCAATTGGAATTCGACGTTGTTTGATTTTCAAAGCCGTCAACAGTTTAATCCCTACTACCTCAGAAGTCAACCACACAGAGTTCGTGGACCAAAGGCAAACTACCAGGCCCGCAAATCATAGGTGGTGGACAAATTCATATTCTGAATCAGAATAGGCCCATCACCTTTCTTTTAACTTTGATTTACCAGAAAAGGGGGAGGTATTGTATTGCACTAAGTAGTTTATTCAGTTGTTCTTTTGCACTGGGTGATTGGAATTTTGCACTGAGTAGGTACTCTTTTGCACTGAAGTGGTTTGTTTGTATCACATGGTTTGTTCCATTCCCCCCCCCCCCCCGAAATTCTGTGGTGGTTTCCCCCTGGGCTAGTTCCTCCCTTTGCCCCTCCCATCAGTTGTATCCCATTTGGCTGTAGTCCCTTTCCTCTGCCCCCCTTCCCCCAGGTTTAAAATCTCCCACCATGAGGCATTCTCTCTCTTTCTTCTTCTGGACACCTCCTTCCCTGGATGGCTCCCTTTCACAATAAACTGGGACTTAGGTCCTGAGAAGGAAGAGCACCTCTCATCTTTTGCTTTTGTCCTTGTCAATCTCGCAGGAATCCAGAGCCAGCCAACTGACCCCCATGAGGCAAGACCCTGTCACTATGCCTTTTATACCCCTAGCCCCTCCCAAGGTCAGCTTCTTCTTTGCCGTCCCATTGGTGGAGATTACTTTCTTACAACTTGATTGGAGGTCAGGTGTTGTCATGCCATGCCTCCTAGTAACAAGCCTTCCCTAGTACATGTTCTCCCTCTACATGTCCCCACCAACTAAAACTGTCCAGTGTCAACAATTCAGGGGGAAAAGAGACTACAGAACAGAGAATGTCCAAACAATGAACCACAGTAACATAACTATACCTCATTAAAACTTCTCTTAACATATAGACAATAATCATCCTGTAATTGTGAGAGCAAATCATCACATGACCTATCTATAACAAACAACTCTTTGAGTGTGGCTGTCCAGCCAATTCCTTATCCACTGAGTGGTCCATCCCTCAAATCCATGTCTCTCCAGTTTAGAGACAAGGATGTCATGCGGAACAGTATCAAATGCTTTCCACAAGTTCAGGTAAATGGCATTAGCCACTCTTCCCTTATCCATCTCCCCAGTAACCATAATCCTCTCATAGAAGACCACCAAATATATCAGGCACTATTTGCCCTAAGTGAAGCCATGTTGGCTGTGACCAATCACCTCATTATTTTCCACATGCCTCAGCATAGTTTCCAGGAGGATCTGCTTCATGATTTTGCCAGGCACTGAGGTGAGACTGACCGGTCTGTAGTTCCTGGGGTCTTGCTTTTTTCACTTTCTAAAAATGGGGGTTATAGGTTTCCTTTTGCAGTCAGTGGGAATTTACCTGGACTGCCTCGATTTCTCAAATATGATGGATAGTGACTTAGCCACTTCCTCAGGGTTGGAGGTTAGGATTTTTTCTTCCTTTTTGTTTTGTTTTTTTTCTCTCAACGAATTTTCTCTCTGGTACCTTTAAACCAAACCCTGTGTAGCTTTTGCTGCACCTTACAGGCAGGTTAAGTTAACACCTTTAAAGTAAAGAATGTCTTTTTCTTACCAGGGGTCTTACTCCAATTTCCTTTCAACCAGGGATTTAAGGTTCTCCCCCAGAATCCCTCGGTGCCAGCTGGGGGTTTTGCGATCCCTTGGATCCATTAAAATTCAGGAGTATGTCCCATCTGGGTGGCCAAAACCATTATGAAAAATTCAGTAAAATAAAAAAAACCTCAACACCAATGTAGCATTAAGAAGCAGGCATTCTTTATTCGGCTGGATGCACAGGGGCATAGCTCCTCCCAAAGCTGTGCATGCTGTGTCGCGATAGAGCACTAAGACTCCATCAGAAGGGTGCAAGAGAGGGATTTATTATAACAACATGTTGCTTTTAAAGTTTTTCAAGATATTTACATTTACTTAACAGACACATTCACTGCCCATTGGTCATAAGAAAGAAACAAAGTTCTCAGTAGGTGATCAAGGAGCCACATCATTCTGTGAGCCAGCTAGAGTCCATATCTTTTAACTTTCTCTCCTTCATCATGTCTCCATGGTGAAAACCTTGGTGTCTTCCTCGGGAGAAATACGGGGCTTTCATTATCATCAGGAGGCCTTTGCTGGCTCACAAGAACAGCACAAAATGCCTTTCCTACATGCTGAGTACAGGAAACTTTCTGTTTATATACTGTATTCTACATTGTCTTAGGGTGACTTTATGGTGCTTGTATCCCCAATCTGCTGCTCCGTTTATGCTGGGTATTGAATTCTGCACCATTAAGACTGGTTCTGAGAGCGAAGGGAAGGAGAAGAAGCACGCAGTTTGTCTGCAGAAACTGCACTTGCTCCCTCGCATTACTCGCTCGCTCTCATGGACTGTGTTGTCTGCAGCACAGACAGCAGGAGAGAGCTCTTCTTTGCTTTTAGTTAGATTTTTTTAGCTAGCTGAGGCAAAGAAGTTCCCCGGACTGTGGCTTTTCTTTTTTTTTGGAACTGTTCAGCTATTGTTCGGTCCTGGAATACCAGGACTATCCTCCTGGGGCTCCCCAAGGCACACTGCAGCTGGGACACCAGACCTAAGCCTCAGAGAGACATAGAAAAAGCCAAGGACACACCCAGGAAAAGGACTCTCTCTCTCTGATTCACAGAAGGACTTTCTCATTTTGCCATCTCTTCAGAACAACGAGAGGTTCCATTGTTTAATATTATTCATTTTTTCATGTTTATGAGTACTTTGCTTGTAAATAAACAGGTTTTTCCACTTTTCTCAAAGGAAATTTTTCCAGAACCAGTTGGGGGAGGGGCTGCTTGAATCTGCTTTCTAGAGGGACCCCTTCAGAGGTTTCCTCCCTAAATTTGCCCTAAACCAGGGCATTCATACATATTCCTTGATTTTCCCAGGCTAAACATCATGTGATAATCATTTCCCTGAAATCATTAACATATTTCCCCTCCCCTTTACGTATGCATTCTTCTGTCCTGGGGGTCTCTCTAGTGGTCCCTAGTGGTCATACACCCCAATATTTCAGTTGATCTGACTGAGTTGGCAGGGCACTGGGGCTGGTGAACTTCCAGTTCTCCTTCTTATGCAATGGGCATTGAGCAGTTCCATTAGCCAGTGGGGTTTGGTAGAACAAGCACTGTGTTAGTTCATCAAGTGTAGACAATTTATCCTCTTGTAACACTACTGGGGGCAGTTCTATATTTTCCCAGTCCCTGCCTTTGCCTTCTGAAACTAGGGCAGTGTAGCTGGAGCACTTGCCAGTAGAGACTGAGGCAAAGAAGTTGTTGAGTACCTTAGCCTTTTCCATGTCCTGGGTAGCCTGGTCTCCCATTTCCTTGCAGAGAGGGCACACATTTCCCCTAGTCTTCCTTTAATCACCAACTTTACTTAGAAGCTTTTTTTGTTGAATTTGATGTCTCTGAACAAGTTTAATCCTGTCACAGCTTTAGCTTCCCTAACCGGATTCCAGGCTGCTTGGACAATCTCTCTATATTCCTCCCAGGCTACCTGTCCCTGCTTTAACCCTCTGTAGGCTTCCTTTTTGTTTGAGTTTGTTTGTCCAGGAGCTCCTTATTCATTCATTTAGGCCTCCTGGCATTTTTGCCTGACTTCCTCTTCATTGGTGTCACATGAAAGGGGAAGATTTTTCTCAGCCCTTAATGTTTTATTTGTCTGTCAGCTCCCCAGAAAAGCCAAGAACTTTGTGCTCAACCAGTCTGTCAGTGTCCTGTTATGGGGACCCTTCACTGAACAGGCCTGCTGGATCAGAGGGCAATTTGACTGACATTCAGGGACAGACACCAACAGCATAAGAGAGACCCATCAATGGGTCTTCAAACTTTATGACCCCTCAGCAGGTCTTCCACTCTATTTGAGTATGGTACCCGCTGCTGGAGACTGCCAGTGCCCAGGAAGGACTCACACTAACAGTTTATAGAATAACACTATTAATGTAATATTGTGACAGGTTGAGGTTTGAGGATTGCTGATGATAGTATGTGACTGCAAAAATGTATTTAAAACAATATACAGACAAGGTCTAATTCCCAATAGAAATATTCAGTGTGCATAGAATATGGTTCTGACCCAATAGATATTCCTATGGGGGTCTCCCAGGTTCAGCCCATCAACTGATCCCAGTAGTTTCGATGGAGTCTTCCCTAATTTTTCCTCATTCTCAGCTTAGTTTTATACTATTTATTTATGTTAAGTGGAGCTTGAGTGACTCAAGTCATATATACCTTTGTTAACAATTGGTGTAAAATTCTCTCTTTGCTCTTAGAGGTATAGTAAATAAAATATAGAGCACGTGCCCAGTGAGGAGAGGTCATACCTTGGAGGTGAGTAACTCTGAGATAGTGGTGCGTGTTAATGTTACAATTAGGTTAGAATGAGCCAAGTTCATCCAAGGAGGGTGATTTTGCCACAGATGATGCCTCAGCAGCAAGACATCACTTATCCCCCCTGGGTAACAGGTGCAATGTGGTTTCTCGGCTGCAAAGCACCATTGAGTTCCCCTCCCTGCAAAGGATTTCTACAGAGCTCGGCCACCGTGTCTTCACTCCTCACCACACTCCATTCCATCCCCCTTAGCAGGTGCTGTGGTTGCAGATTGCGGGTGTAGGGAATCCTCATGGTATAGGTTTCGAGCGTGCCAACTGCATTCCTTGCAGGAAGTAGCAACTGCATTTTACCATATAAATCCAATGCCATTAAAACCTCTGTTAGGATGTGAACATAACTTTCCAGTTTCCTCTAATTTTACGCCCAGCCATCTTTCCACATTCAGAATGTGCTGCAGTGTGATGTCATGGTTTGCCTCAGATATCCCGGGTTTCTCCCTGATAATTCCCCGCCAGGTGTGTCAGTCATCTCTCCCTCCCCCTCCCCTGCACCCTGCCGAGTACTGTCTGTCAGTCCTGGCATTCCAGAAGGGTGTCGAGTGATTAGCAGAATTCAAAAGATGCCCTCTACCCCTGGGGGGACATTGGGCCATCCAGGTGTCCTTTGTCCCTTAAGACCTCCTATCATGTACCTGGTTGGTGGGATTCCTACTCCTTCCCTCCCCCTCTCCCCTGCATAAAAGGGCAAGCAAACCACACTGTCGAGAGTTCTGTTGGAGCTGTTGCTGGATTCAGAGGCCTGTGGGCCAGAATAAAGCTCTGGATCGAAACCCTCCATCAGAACCTACTCCTTTCCTTCACCATTGCCTTAAAGCTTCTCTGCCAGAGGTAAACCTGAGTGTTGTATTGCACTAAATAGTTTATTTAGTTGTTGTTGTTGCACTGGTGATGGGCAATTTCTACTGAGCATGTTGGGTCAATTAGATGGGTTTTCCCCCCCTCATTACATGGTCTCACCCTCACACCCCCCCTGTCATACACACCTGGCCTGTCCCATAGGTAATTCGCTCCTCCCCAATGGCATCCCATTGGCTCCAGTCCTCTCTCCCCCACCCCATCCCCTAAGGTATAAAACCTCCTGTGTGAGAGTTCCACGCGCTCTTTTCTACCTGGGTGACCCCATCACCTGTGTCCTGCCCCAAGCCAATAAACAGGATACTTGCACCCACGTGGAGAAGAGCGCCTCTCATCTTTTACTTTCATCTATGCGGGTCCGTGTGGGCTAGAGTCTTAAGCTAGCCGGATTCTACTCATATAAGGCCCAGGAAAACCACGGATTACCGCAGGTGGCGCTCCACGTGTTTGTCTCCCACGACGTCCACGAAGGAGCTGGTAATTCCACTAGTGGATTACGTTAGCTTTTGGGACTTTCATCTGCTTCTGA
>NC_066342.1:10453128-10546357 GCF_022539315.1 Serinus canaria | reverse complement strand
TCCTCAGCCACGCCAAAAAATCTGGGTGACCCTGGCACAGACGCTCCAACAGGACTGTGCTGCATGAACCTAGCATCAAAAGCACCCAATGTCCACGCAGCCCTCCGAGAAGTAAAAAGCCTGATCGGACAAGTCAAGCAAGAATCCAAGGACTGTTCAAGGACTGGGGACTCTCAGGGTGGTGGACAAATTTATAATCAGCAGCAGAAATAGTCCAACACATCTCCTTTCAATTTTAGTTAACAGAAAAGGTGGAGGTGTTGTATTGCACTAAATAGTTTATTTAGTTGTTGTTGTTGCACTGGTGATGGGCAATTTCTACTGAGCATGTTGGGTCAATTAGATGGGTTTCCCCCCCCTCATTACATGGTCTCACCCTCACACCCCCCCCGTCATACACACTTGGCCTGTCCCATAGGTAATTCACTCCTCCCCAATGGCATCCCATTGGCTCCAGTCCTCTCTCCCCCACCCCATCCCCTAAGGTATAAAACCTCCTGTGCGAGAGTTCCACGCGCTCTTCTCTACCTGGGTGACCCCATCACCTGTGTCTTGCACCAAGCCAATAAACTAGATACTTGCACCCACGTGGAGAAGAGCGCCTCTCATCTTTTACTTTCATCTATGAGGGTCTGTGTGGGCTAGGGTCTTAAGCTAGCCAGATTCTACTCATATAAGCCCAGGAAAACCACAGATTACCGCACCTGAGGACAACCTGAGCTCCTGCAAGCCTGGACTTGTCTCCAAGCGCCCAGCTGCAGCATCCAGCTAGCCAAAAAGTGTCTCTGGGGTAAAACACCACAGCTGCCACTATTTGGTTCAGCAGCAAGGGCCAGACAAGCTCAGGCACGTCCCATCCGGCTATACTGGTAATTATTACAATATATTGGCGCCACAATTTGCGGCAGCTTTGACCCTGCAGCCTGAAGAAGACACTCCCGAACTCCCGGAGCCTCAGAAGACCATGTAGAGACTTTAAGGCAGCTTAGAGTCCACTGGCAGGGCTTTGACGGCATAGCTCTCCAGCAGAGACTTTGGGATCCATCGCACAGAAGCCTTGGGGACGTTCTGCGCCTCTGGAAAGAGCAGCTCCTTTTTGGTGAGCAGACCTTTTGAGAGGGAGAATAGGGTAGCTCCTTCTGCCCTAAGGAGTTGTATTCAGGTTGAAGAGAAGACCCTGCCAGACCATGGCACCAATTGCACCCATTTGGGCTGAGTATTTCCACTCCATGGTGGGGGGTGGAAGCTCAAAATACAGTCTCCGATGAGAGACTTGTTCTTTTTCGCTCTTATTCAGAGCACGGGGAAGGCTGCACGACCCCGCGGAGCGGGAGCGATAGTGCGTTAGTCATAGTCCCAAGTGGCCCGGCTCCGCTGTTTTTAGATCTCACGTGGCAGCGAGCTCACAGGGTCAGAGAGAACGGGAGGCTATCCCTGCCCCTCCCCTGAGCGCTGGCTCGGCTTTTGGGCTTACCCACACGGCGCGGGGGGGCTCTCTCCTCAGCTTTTGGGCTTTCCTGCCCAGGGCAGCATGACTTTCACGACTCTGGTTTGCAGAGCGGTGCAGTCGGGGGGCTCTGTCTATCTCTCGGTGCAGCGTGGTGAGTTCCGATTCTGTGCCGCTGCCGGTGGCACTTTTAAAAGCAGCACAGACTGCTGCGCTGTGCAGGGCTAAGGATCTGTGTGTTTTCACTTCTTACCTGCAGCTTTTGGAAATCGGTAGCTGATTTGGTGTTGTTTTCGGTCAGCGGGCAATTGTGCTGTGCCTTTTACATCTAAAATGGGCTCTAAGTTAAGCACAGCACAAAAAAGGAGTATATTATGAGACTGTTGGAATTTTAGTAAGTGGAAATGCAACCTTTTTTAAAGGAAAATTGAAACGGTTTATAAGGTGGCTTTTTCTACACTTGCCACAAATTTCTTCTGAACAAGTCCACAATATGCAATTCTGGGACAAAGTAGGGCATGAATTGATAACCTTGGGAAAGTCTGGGGACACGTCCTCAGCTAAATTTGTGTTTTGAAGTTGATATAAATTATCAGATCGGCAACCAAATTTATAAAAAAAATTAACAAAGATTTATTAGATCAACAACAAAAATAGGATTTCGAAAAACCACCACAGCTAAGGCAGCGTCAACCCCGGAAGTCGGCGCTGGGTGAACCTGGATCTGACTGACAGAGTGCCAGCGTCTCCTTTAGCGGTTCACCCCGAATGCTTCATGCAGCTGGCTTATATCCCGTTTATTTGGCCTGAGGCAGAAATGACGGAAGGTTCTTTGGTGTCCCTTCACATGTATAACTGGGACCATACAGATGCAGAAGGGTACAAAAGCCGGTCCAGAGGTCCAGATGGCTGTCTGGACTTCTTCAGAATAGCCTTCTTTCACATGTAACAGAGTATTGCCGGTGCTTGAGCTGGTAGATGTAATCTCCCCAGGTGCAAGTTTTCATGAACGGCTCAGACATTCCTGGGAAATCAGCGCTTATGGCCTGGGAAGGTTTCATTCTTACGTTAACGGACTTGATATTATCTTAACGATGTCCGGGAACTAGCTAAATAGAAATAAGACTCTGCCCCCAGCCAGGGTGGTCAAAGCCATATGTTGGATCTCACAATATTTTATATACATACACAGCATGAAATATCTCTACTATATACTACAGAGCTTACAAGTTCGATCAGCTTTGCTCAAGCAAAGGGAAGTGAAGGAAAAGCCATATAATAAGGATTGTACCTCTGCTCTTCCTATTTCTCCCCCCCAAGCTCTGAACCTCGTACCCCAAAACTTGGTATTTTAAAGAGAGCAGACTCTCCTCACACCTAGGGAAGCCAGCTCCCTGAGCATCTTAAAATGCCTGAGTTCAACTGCCCACAAAGTCCTGGCCAGACCGTGTGGAATTGTCCCCAAACCCCTGTGTCCCCTGCTCAAAAACCCTGAGCACGTGCTAGCTTTTCAGAGGGAAGTGACCCCCACAATGTCTCCCAGTCCCCAGGGAGCCAAGAAAATGGAGGATGCCACATGGCACCATGCCCTGCCTAGTCTCGAACTTCCCATAATTCCCCTAAGCATCCCAAAAATCCTTCCTCACCCCCTACCCACCCTGATCCACGTGACACCTTCCCTCCCCCCACCTTACCTGCCATACCCTCAGCTCCGCCCCTCTACCCCTCCCAGTGGGCATCTTGATGTCACCAGGCGTCCCTGCCCCCGCCAACCCCCTGTCCCTGCCCCCTGTTCCTATGGTGTCCCCGCCCCTTCCCCAGGTTCCCAGGGTGGGGGCACGCCCACTGCTTGTCCCTCTAGCTGCACCAGTGATCCCAATGCTTCCAATTCAAAGGATACAGAGCAGGGAACTGCAGACCCAATACAGGGTCCCACTTTGTCATTCGCCCCTGTTACATGTCAGCATGCAGGGCAAGGGGGAGGAGCCCCAACTGCTAATTGGAAAGTTTTTTCACAACAAAGAATGAAAGAGGTCTGCAAAGCACACAGAGTATGGACCACATAGCCCATATTACTGTGGTCTTTTAAATGCCAAACTTGGTAGGACTGTAGTAGTCCCACATGATTTAAAACAGCTTTTTTCCTGCCCCAGGACCTCTACAGAATTTAAATTATGGGAATTTGCATGGAAACAACTGCTAAAAGAGGCTCTCCCAGACTTGCATGCTGATCCAAACACAGGAAAAGATGCCAATGGCTTGCCAATTACCATTGAGCATCTCTCCGGTGAGGGCCAATGGTCTTTGACCCCAATCCAAGCTGCAGTAATCCCTGAAGAAGTCCTTCAAAGAGTCAAAGATGCAGCTGAAAAAGCCTTCTTTACCCTCCAACCTGAAGACTCATTCAAGCCATATAGTAAGATCAAGCAGCTACCATCAGAGCCTTTTGTGAAAATTGCAGAAATGTTAACTAGAGCTATTGAAATCCAAGTGAAAAAAGAGAATGCAAGGGAAGAGGTTTTAGAGGAAATGGCATTTACAAACGCAAATGAACAGGCAATTTTAAGCTTACCTTAAAAACCCCCTCTATACTAAAAGATATGCTTCTAGTTTGTAACGGGAAAGTGCCTCTGATGAGTGTGGCTCAGGACACCAGACCAAAGCTGCTGCCAAGACCACCACAGCAAGTCGCTGTTGCCAGCCCTGCCCCCATTCCCTCAGCACAGCGGCACACTGGGCAGCAGCGAAGACCAGCAATGGTTGACCCCACAAAGCCATGCCTGCTTTGTAACAACCTTAGGCACTGGAGTAACCAGTGTCCCCTGAAAAAGCAATTTGATGAATTTAGAAATAGCAGGGAAGGAGAACCACAAGCACTCCCAGGGCATCAATAACAGCAAAAAAACTGAATTTGGAGCACTGGCCTGTCGGGCGCACAGACACAAAAGGAGCAGGCCAAGGGAATGAGGGAAACAAAAGAGACCAAGTGCGCAGTAACATCCCTATTCCTCTAAGTGAAGCAGATGCTCCAAGGACCACTTCTGCTGGTCCACCACCGGACATGACACCAAATAACCTCTATGACTTAAGCGAACCTATTCTAACCAAAACTTCTGTCAATGAGCCTTGCAGGTTGCAGCTGACAGAACCATTTCACCTGAAAGACACTGATTGGCATTTTGTCTGCGTCAACCCACAACAGCAGGGTACTTGGCACCAAAATTGTTCTAAGTACATCCTCATTAGGGACACGAAACACACACCTCAAGAGATGGAAATTGCTCCAGGAATGATAATGTCAGGTCCTGAGCAATTCGTTCTCTGGCTGCACTGTTTCCACCCACCCCTGTTTCTTCCCAAAGGACAAATCATTGCACAAAGCTGTTACGGTGCCGAGTTTACCTGAAGGCACCGAGAAACAAGGGCCCACAGTGGCCTGGGTC
Organism: Serinus canaria; assembly: GCF_022539315.1. Classification (NCBI taxonomy): domain Eukaryota; kingdom Metazoa; phylum Chordata; class Aves; order Passeriformes; family Fringillidae; genus Serinus; species Serinus canaria. Next base: position 10,541,467 of record NC_066342.1, on the reverse strand, counting down.
CAAGCTATTGGGAAGGACAAACCCAAAATCAGGTGTAATGTCAGTGGGGGTGGGGAGTCAAAACGCATTGAGGTGCTCATAGACACAGGTGCAGACTGCACAATGATCCCAGCACAGGACTGGCCAGCACAGTGGCATTTGCAAAATGTGGCTAATCACATTTGAGGTGTAGGGAGCATGCAATTGGTGAGACAATCCAAAAGCATTGTCCAAATCGAAGGGCCAAACGGACAATTGGCAAATATACGCCTGTTTGTATTAGATTATCTGGAATCCATGTTAGGGAGAGACCTAATGACTCAGTGAGGAGTCACAATTGACATTCCAGACTCCCCACAAGATTTTTGGGCAGAGGTCACAGAAAAGTGCCCTACCTAAAAACTGAATAGGAAGACAGATGCACCAGTCTGAGTAGAACAGTGGCCACTCAGTAAACAAAAACTGAAGGCGCTCGAGGAGCTAGTGGAAGAGCAACTGAAAAAGGGTCACATTGTGGAGACCACATCTCCTTGGAACTCTCCAGTGTTTGTCATCCAGAAGGTTGTCAAAAAGAGATGGCGGCTCCTCCAGGACCTCCGACAATTTAATAATGTCATTGAAGATATGGGCTCTCTCCAACCTGGTATGCCATCCCCAGCGATGCTTCCCCAAGATTGGAAATTGGCTGTTATTGATATAAAAATTGTTTTTTCCAAATTTCCCTACACCCTGACAATGCACCACTTTCACATTCTTGGTCCCCACTATCAACAGGGAAGCCCGGGAGAAAAGGTACCATTGGAAAGTTCTTCCCCAGGGACTAAATGCCTTGCCATTGATCTGCCAGTGGTATGTCTCTTCCTTACTGTCCCCAGTGCATGCAGCCGCAGGAAAGGCCATCATCTACCATTATATGCATGATATCCTTGTGTGTGCCCCCAATGATTATTTACTCGCCCACGTGCTTGACCTAATGACCGATGCATTGATTGTTGCAGGGCTCGAGCTCCAGGAAAGGAAAATTCAAAAGATGCCACCTTGGAAGTATTTGGGCTTAGAAATTGGAAAAAAGACCATTTTTCCTCAAAAATTAGAAATCAAAACAAAGATCGAGACCCTTGCAGATGTCCACAAGCTGTGTGGGTCTTTAAATTGGGTAAGGCCCTGGCTAGGTCTGACCAACAAAGACCTTGCCCCTCTTTTTGATTTATTGAATGGGGGAGAGGACCCAAGTTCTCCTAGGGCTATTACCCCAGAGGCACAGAAAGCTCTAGAAAAAGTTCAGATAGCAATGTCCACAATATAGGCCAACCGATGTTGGCCTGACCTGCCATTCAAATTTATCATCTCAGGTAACTTGCCACACCTCCATGATCCAAACACAGGAAAAGATGCCAATGGCTTGCCAATTACCATTGAGCATCTCTCCGGTGAGGGCCATGGTCTTTGACCCCAATCCAAGCTGCAGTAATCCCTGAAGAAGTCCTTCAAAGAGTCAAAGATGCAGCTGAAAAAGCCTTCTTTACCCTCCAACCTGAAGACTCATTCAAGCCATTATAGTAAGATCAAGCAGCTACCATCAGAGCCTTTTGTGAAAATTGCAGAAATGTTAACTAGAGCTATTGAAATCCAAGTGAAAAAGAGAATGCAAGGGAAGAGGTTTTAGAGGAAATGCATTTACAAACGCAAATGAACAGGCACTTTTAAGCTTACCTTTAAAACCCCCTCTATACTAAAGATATGCTTCTAGTTTGTAACGGGAAAGTGCCTCTGATGAGTGTGGCTCAGGACACCAGACCAAAGCTGCTGCCAAGACCACCACAGCAAGTCGCTGTTGCCAGCCCTGCCCCCATTCCCTCAGCACAGCGGCACACTGGGCAGCAGCGAAGACCAGCAATGGTTGACCCCACAAAGCCATGCCTGCTTTGTAACAACCTTAGGCACTGGAGTAACCAGTGTCCCCTGAAAAAAGCAATTTGATGAATTTAGAAATAGCAGGGAAGGAGAACCACAAGCACTCCCAGGGCATCAATACAGCAAAAAAACTGAATTGGAGCACTGGCCTGTCGGGCGCACAGACACAAAAGGAGCAGGCCAAGGGATGAGGGAAACAAAAGAGACCAAGTGCGCAGTAACATCCCTATTCCTCTAAGTGAAGCAGATGCTCCAAGGACCACTTCTGCTGGTCCACCACCGGACATGACACCAAATAACCTCTATGCCTTAAGCGAACCTATTCTAACCAAAACTTCTGTCAATGAGCCTTGCAGGTTGCAGCTGACAGAACCATTTCACCTGAAAGACACTGATTGGCATTTTGTCTGCGTCAACCCACAACAGCAGGGTACTTGGCACCAAAATTGTTCTAAGTACATCCTCATTAGGGACACGAAACACACACCTCAAGAGATGGAAATTGCTCCAGGAATGATAATGTCAGGTCCTGAGCAATTCGTTTCTCTGGCTGCACTGTTTCCACCCACCCCTGTTTCTTCCCAAAGGACAAATCATTGCACAAAGCTGTTACGGTGCCGAGTTTTACCTGAAGGCACCGAGAAACAAGGGCCCACAGTGGCCTGGGTCCAAGCTATTGGGAAGGACAAACCCAAATCAGGTGTAATGTCAGTGGGGGTGGGGAGTCAAAACGCATTGAGGTGCTCCTAGACACAGGTGCAGACTGCACAATGATCCCAGCACAGGACTGGCCAGCACAGTGCATTTGCAAAATGTGGCTAATCACATTTGAGGTGTAGGGAGCATGCAATTGGTGAGACAATCCAAAAGCATTGTCCAAATCGAAGGGCCAAACGGACAATTGGCAAATATACGCCTGTTTGTATTAGATTATCTGGAATCCATGTTAGGGAGAGACCTAATGACTCAGTGAGGAGTCACAATTGACATTCCAGACTCCCCACAAGATTTTTGGGCAGAGGTCACAGAAAAGTGCCCTACCTAAAAACTGAATAGGAAGACAGATGCACCAGTCTGAGTAGAACAGTGGCCACTCAGTAAACAAAAACTGAAGGCGCTCGAGGAGCTAGTGGAAGAGCAACTGAAAAAGGGTCACATTGTGGAGACCACATCTCCTTGGAACTCTCCAGTGTTTGTCATCCAGAAGGTTGTCAAAAAGAGATGGCGGCTCCTCCAGGACCTCCGACAATTTAATAATGTCATTGAAGATATGGGCTCTCTCCAACCTGGTATGCCATCCCAGCGATGCTTCCCCAAGATTGGAAATTGGCTGTTATTGATATAAAAATTGTTTTTTCCAAATTTCCCTACACCCTGACAATGCACCACTTTCCACATTCTTGGTCCCCACTATCACACAGGGAAGCCCGGGAGAAAAGGTACCATTGGAAAGTTCTTCCCCAGGGACTAAATGCCTTGCCATTGATCTGCCAGTGGTATGTCTCTTCCTTACTGTCCCCAGTGCATGCAGCCGCAGGAAAGGCCATCATCTACCATTATATGCATGATATCCTTGTGTGTGCCCCCAATGATTATTTACTCGCCCACGTGCTTGACCTAATGACCGATGCATTGATTGTTGCAGGGCTCGAGCTCCAGGAAAGGAAAATTCAAAAGATGCCACCTTGGAAGTATTTGGGCTTAGAAATTGGAAAAAAGACCATTTTTCCTCAAAAATTAGAAATCAAACAAAGATCGAGACCCTTGCAGATGTCCACAAGCTGTGTGGGTCTTTAAATTGGGTAAGGCCCTGGCTAGGTCTGACCAACAAAGACCTTGCCCCTCTTTTTGATTTATTGAATGGGGGAGAGGACCCAAGTTCTCCTAGGGCTATTACCCCAGAGGCACAGAAAGCTCTAGAAAAAGTTCAGATAGCAATGTCCACAATATAGGCCAACCGATGTTGGCCTGACCTGCCATTCAAATTTATCATCTCAGGTAACTTGCCACACCTCCATGGAATCATTTTCCAGCGGGAGCAGAAACAAACACCTAAGGCAAAGGAAACCTAAAAAAGGCCAGGACCAGAGAGACCCTCTCTTGGTCATAGAGTGGGTTTTCCTCAGTCACCAAAGGTCCAAGAGAATGACAAAGCCCCAAGAGCTGGTAGCAGAACTGATCCGGAAAGCTAGGACCTGGTTTAGGGAGCTGGCAGGATGTGACTTTGAGTGCATTCACATTCCAATCGGGTTAAAATAGGGCAAAATTACTGAGGCAATGTTGGCACATTTGCTTCAGGAAAATGAGGCTCTGCAGTTTGCTCTGGATTCCTACTCAGGACAAATTTCTATCCATTGGCCTGCCCACAAAATTTTTGAACAAAAAGTTCAATTGACTTTGAAACTGGGAAGCGTTCCAAGTAGGAGACCTTTAAAAAAGGCTCTGACCGTCTTTACAGACGCATCCGGGAGATCCCACAAGTCCGTTATGACTTGGAAGGATCCTCAAACTCAGCAGTGGGAGACGGACATTGCTAAGGTGGAAGGTTCACCTCAGGTTGCTGAGTTGGCTGCAGTTGTTAGGGCCTTCAAAAAGTTCTCAGAACCATTCAATCTAATTACAGACTCTGCATACGTGGCAGGAGTAGTATCCAGGGCAGATCGAGCAATACTGCAAGAAGTGTCTAACATCACACTTTTTGAATTGCTCTCAAAACTTGTAAAGTTGGTCTCCCACTGAGAGCAACCATTTTGTGTGATGCATGTCAGGTCACACACTGACTTGCCAGGTTTTATCACTGAAGGCAACAAAAGGGCAGATGGTCTTGCTGCGCCTGTAGAGATGGCCCCTCTGCCAAATGTTTTTAAACAGGCAAAAATCAGCCACCAGCTTTTCCACCAAAATGCTCCTGGCCTAGTTCATCAGTTTCACATCACTCGAGAACAGGGCAGAACAATTGTGACAGTGTGCCCCAATTGCCAACAACATGCACTCCCTACAATAAGTGCGGGAACAAATCCAAGGGAGTCGAACAGTTGTGAACTGTGGCAAACAGATTTAACACACATACAATCATTCAGATGGCAGAAATATGCTTATGTCAGTGTAGATACCTTTTCTGGAGCAGTCTATGCCTCTGCCTTCACGAGAGATTCATCTTCTGATGCCATAAAGCACCTCCTACAGGCTTTCTCTTTCATGGGCATCCCCAAGGAGTTGAAAACTGATAATGGGCCCACTTACAAATCCAAGGAATTCAGGAGCTTACTGCAGCAGTGGGGAGTAGAGCACAAAACAGGCATCCCCTACTCCCCTACAGGTCAAGCCGTAGTAGAAAGGACTCACCATGATATCAAAAGAGTCCTGGACCAGCAACATCAGGTCCTGAAAGTGGAACCTCCCCACATCCGGTTGTCCAGACACTGTTCACAATCAATTTTCTGAACTGTTCTTTTAACCGCCTGAATCGGCCCATCGTACGCCACTTTTGGGGGAGCAGTCAGATGTCAGTGAAAGAAAAGCCTCCAGTCTTAGTAAAGGACCCTGAGACTTGGAAGTCAGTGGGACCTTACAAATTGGTTACATGGGGACATGGATACGCCTGCGTGTACACCCCCTCTGGTTTAAAGTGGGTTCCATCCAAATGGGTAAGGCCCTACATCCCCAAGGTCTCAGGGAAGTCTACAGAAGCACCCCAGGTTGCTAATGTTGCCTGGAGAAGGAAACGCTGCATGTGTTTCCTGGAAGAAATTCCATGTACACCTCCTATCTGGAATAGTTTGTAATATATTTCTATCTTAAGTTTCCTTTTACTGGTTTAGATCCTGCTGTTGGTGTGCAGTCTCGAGACACCATGAGACTGAGTCTGCTCCTCGTCCTACTCGTGATCATTGCACCAGTGATCTCCTGGATAGTCCCTCAGCCCAAAGCAAACGTATGGACCACCTTGGCCAAAGCCCTTGGACAGGATCACATCTGTTTCTCCCCAGCGACAGCCTCTGACCCCCTGTCAACTTGCCTGGTGGGAGTTCCTTTTAAATCTGCAGAGTCCCCAAATGAAATGTGGCATGCTTTAAATGAAGTCAACTCACTCGCACCTCCTCCTGGTCGCTACCCTGATGACAATCCTTTACTGTTATGGCAGGGGTGGGCAAAACAGTTACCGGTGCCAAAAAGGGAGCCACAAGAATACCATCTCTTGGGCTCCATGAATGCAACTTTTTGCATTCACTTTAAATTCAATTCCCAGTTACCATATTATGAAGTTAAACTGGACCCTAGCAACCCACACTACACAGACAAAAACTGGTGCAAAAATTTAGTCCTAGTCATGCACTCATCAAGTGATGATTATAAGACCCGTGAGCTCCCAAAAGGTGTGTTTTTAATATGTGGAGACAGAGCATGGGCAGGTCTCCCTCCTCGTCTGCTTGGAGGTCCATGCACCTTTGGCAAGCTGAGCCTGTTTACCCCAAATCAAACAAATGTAATGCACTGGCAAATAAAAAACAATACACATAAATTGGCTATCCAAAAAAGAGACCTAAAGCAATTGGACCCAGACTGTAATTCAGAAATTGTTCACTGGTCCAGACTTAAGGCCACTGCAATTACAGTCCTTCTGCCGTGGATCTCGGCAGCAAAAAGCATGGGAGAATTAGGCCAATTGGAATGTTGGATTGCAAAACAGGCAAACCTCACTTCTACTGCCCTGAGTGACCTCTTATCAGACGAGGAAATTACCAGGCAAGCCACCATTCCAAACAGGGCAGCCATAGACTATCTGCTCCTCCTGCACAACCATCACTGTGAAGAATTTGAAGGTCTCTGCTGCCTCAACTTGTCATCGAAAGCAGAGAACATCCATGCCATGATTGACAAAATTAAAACCATGATGAACGAAATCAAGAGAGAAACAGATGACTGGCTGAGTGGACTGTTCAAAGTCTGGGGACTCTCGGGCTGGTTTGGATCTATTCTGAAAACTATGGTTTTAGTGCTGTTTATTTTAGTTGTTAGCATTGTTTTTGGGCTAATCAAACACATGGTTTACAAACTAATTTCAAGCTCATCTTCCCCTCCTGAAGTCTACCATTTGGAAGCCCCTAGTGCTCCGATGGATGACAGGGAAGCCTCAGTGGAAAACACTGACCCTCCTGAAGAAGAAAAACCAATTTACCAACCTTGGTTTGGCGAGCATTCTGCCCCCCAAACCCAGTCCTCTTGATTTTAAACAAAAATTGGGGGATATGTTGCAGTGTGATGTCATGGTTTCCCTCAGATATCCTGAGTTTCTCCCTGATAATTCCCTGCCAGGTGTGTCAGTCATCTCTCCTTCCCCCTCCCTTGCCCCCTGCCGAGTACTGTCTGTCAATCCTGGCATTCCAGAAGGGTGTCAAGTGATTGGCAAAATTCAAAAGATGCCCTCTACCCCTGGGGGGACATTGGGCCATCCAGGTGTCCTTTGTCCCTTAAGACCTCCTATCATGTACCTGGTTACTCCTTCCCTCCCCCTCTCCCCTGCATAAAAGGGCAAGCAAACTACACTGTCGAGAGTTCTGTTGGAGCTGTTGCTGGATTCAGAGGCCTGTGGGCCAGAATAAAGCTCTGGATCGAAACCCTCCATCAGAACCTACTCCTTTCCTTCACCATTGCCTTAAAGCTTCTCTGCCAGAGGAAAACCTGAGGACAACTTAAGCTCCTGCAAGCCTGGACTTGTCTCCAAGCACCCAGCTGCGGCATCCAGCTAGCCAAAAAGTGTCTCTGGGGTAAAACACCACAGCTGCCACTATTTGGTTCAGCAGCAAGGGCAAGACAAGCTCAGGCACGTCCCGTCCTGCTATATTGGTAATTATTCCAATAAGAATGCATTGCTTCTGAGCTTGGAGGAGGTGATCCTTGAATATCAACCAGCTTTCTTGGGCTTGTCTTTCCTTCAAGGCTTAATACCATGGTACTCTACCAAACAGATCCCTGAAGAGGCCAATGTCTGCTTTCCTGAAGTCCAAGATAATGAGCTTGCTGTGTGCCCTCCTCACTGCCATAAGGATCTCAAACTACACAGTTTCACGGTCACTGCAGCCCAGGCTGCCCTTGGGCTTCAAGCTCCCCACTATCCCCTCCAGGATCCATCATAGCACCATTCCTTGTTGGCTTCTCTGTCATTTGGAGAAGGAAGTTATCATCAATGCATTCTAGTTTGCTTAGCAACTACTGTGTTGTCCCTCCAACAGATATTGAGGTGGTCAAAGTCCTCCATGAGGACCAGGGCTTGTGAACATGAGGCCACTCTTATCTATCTATAGAGGGCCTCCTCAGCTCAGTCTTCCTGTCCCATAGCAGACACCCCCACTAAAATGTCACCTCTTTCCTCCCTTTAATCCTAAGAGCTTGATCAGTTCCTCATTCCCTCTCCCTTCTATGTGTGTTTTATTAACCCTTCTCTGTGTCATTGAGGAAGTTTCTGGATGTTTGTTGTGGGCTGTAGGTTCACTGCAGACGGCTTGGAACCCGCTATCCCGCTCCTTCTCTGCCTCCCTGAAACTACACAGTCTTCTCACTGCCTCCTATAGCTCAGCACTTGCTGCAGGAGATCTTCCACCTGGACACACCTTTTGCAGGTAGTTCTGCTGCCTGTCCATGCACCAGGAGAAAGGTCTAGGTGTTTTCTGCAGTCTAAGATCTTCACAGCAGCCTGTCCCTTCATCAGGCCACTGCCAGGGTAGATGGTACACACCACCAGGTGGGAGCTACAACCTTTGCTCTCAGATGAGTACCCAGTGTATGGAAAATCACACTATGAAAAGCCAGTGTCCATAAAGGAGACAAAGGGGTCCTTCAACTTTATTTGAATAAAGGGAGAGAGTCCACTGGGGCACATGTCTGCAGGGTTTTCTCTCTCCACAATCGCCTGAACTTTTGAACTTTGGGGTAAAAGGACAGGTTCAAGACGGGATATGTGGTAGGCAGTTCGGGAGGGCTGTACCTTCCTAGTACCTCAGCCAATGGGGAAAGGAAGAGGGCAACATGTGGCCAGGAGTTTATGATAAAAGGAGGCTGAGCCCTCTGAAACCTGGAGACAGAAAATCCCTGTGGGTGTGTGCCCTGATAGACTCTCTCCCTTTATTCTAATAAAGTTGCAGGACTCCTCTGTTTCCTTTTTGGACATAAACCTCTGGCATTTGTGGATTTTCCTGAAAACTGTGGGCTTTGCGTTAAGGATCTTTCCACTGTCTGAGTCTGGCGTATGGCAACATGAGCTGGAGGCACACCTCACCCAGTTTTTGTGATCAGCTCCCTTTGGCCCTGGCTAGCACCAGGTGATTGATTGGGTTCCCAAGACTTTCCAGGAGACAGATGAGAGATAAACCAGGGTTGGGGGGGGGGGGGCGGGGGTTGTGAATAGTCCACAGGATATGTATGCCCAAAGGAGGCAGTAAGGGAAAGTTGAGAAAGGGTCTTGCCAAATCTCACTCACTGGTCAATACAACTTTGGGGAACAAAACATGGCAGGAAGCCCAGGGTGGGCAGCAAAGGAAAGTCAAAAATGGCCTCAACTACAGGGATGATGATCCCAAAATACCTCTGAAGGGTCCTTTGGGAGAATGTTGAGATGGTTTGCACATTCTCCCAGAGGTAGTTAAGGACATGGATGACCAGAGGGGGCAGTAAGAGGAAAGGGGACAATAAGAGGCAGCAAGAAAGGGTCCCGGCAACTGTTATAGATGAGTAATGCAATGGTTGGCTCTCACAATTAAGGGATGAATATTATGGGTATGTTAAGAGAAGTTTTACTGATGTATAGTTATGTTATTGTGATATGTTGTCCCATGGTCCTCTTTCCCCTCCCCTTTTATTGTTGTCACAGGATGGCCTTGGTAGTCGGGGCATTTGGGGAAGGGCAGGCTTGATACTAGGAGGCACAGAATGGCAACACCTGAACTCCAATCAAGTTGCAAGAAAGCAGTCTTCACCAATGGAGAGCAACGAAGAGTTAACTGACAGATTTTGGGAGGGGCTAGGGTTACCTAATGCAACACCAAAGGTATAAAAGGTGGAGCAGCCATTCTGCAGGTGAGCCCATGGCGGTTTAGTTCCATGTTCCTAGTGATGTAATTTTTCCTTGTTCAGTCTTTTTTTGTATTTTGTTAAGGTTCAATAAACCTTTGAAATTTGACAAGTGAGTGTCGTTTCTCACAAATGGGAACTCGTCTGAAATAAACACCTCTTCTCTGTGGCCCCTAGGAGATTTCAAAAGAGAAGTGTGTCCAGCTGCAAGTTCAGCAGCTCAATCAGCTTCTCCTGGGACCATTGGTGATTGCAGGTCAACACCCCAGGGACAGTGGAAGACTGAATAACAAAAAAGAAGAGGGGGAAGGTACCATCCTCATATTCATTTTGGCCAGGGTAGCCCATAATCTGAGTACATGAACCCAGCTTCAGGCAGTACTGCACAAGATCCATACTGGAGTCCGTTGAAGCTTAAGGACTGGACAGTTGGGCAGCTATACGGCAGGATGTGTAGTAGAGGAAAGCGAGGATCCATGGACAGCAGGACGCGTGGGATAGAGGGATAGGAAGAAGCCGCAGCATGGGGTCACCGCCGGTGGGGCTGAATGCAGTTTGCTTGCAGTGCTGCTAAGGGTCAGAGGCTAGCTCGGTTGTGCAGGGGTCTCATAAACTGCAGGCAGGAGACCACGGGGGGGCTTTAGGCAGTTTCCCTAGCACACTGAAAGGTTCCTGGGCACGGATCTGGCACCAGCGGTGGGAGAACCGTCGCTCAGGGGAAACTGCATGTGTCAGGACATTCCCAGGTGCAGAGCTGGCACTGGCGGTAGGGGTACCTGCTCAGGGGGTACCGTGCTCATATAGGAGGGTTCCGGGGCACGAGGCCAGCCCCAATGGCAGGAGAGCCGCCGCTCAGGGGAGCACTGCACTTGTATCGGAAAGTTCCTGGATGCAGAGCCAGCACCCGCAGCAGCAGTGGAGACCAGAAAAACTAGGCAGAGGGCAAGCGGAGACCGCAGACAGGGAGCTGTGTGGGGTTTATCAAGTGGGGACGGTGGCGGGGCTGCATGGGTGGCAGCGACTGGCAATGCCAGCAGTCAGAGACCAGCCCAGTTGTGCAGGGGTTTCCCAGACTGCAAGTGGGGGAGTGCAAGGCGGTGACCACGACCCTAGCAGGGTAGGTCAGGGGAGAGAGGGAAAGCAAGAGGGAAATGAGGCATGGGCCTCACCCCCCCCGCCTCGTCCCCCCCTTCCCGGGGCTTCCTCCGGCGCAAGCAGATGTCTGCGAGCTTCCTGCTCCCAGAGTGAGCTGCTTAGGCAGAGCTTATCCTTGCCTGTAGTCCCAGCAGCTGGGGAAGACCCCGGGAGACGCCACTGTTAGTCAGGATGGGAGGAGCCAGCATCAGAGGTGGGCTGTGGAGCCAGGCAGAGATAACATAAGACCATTGCAAAAGAGACAGCGAGCCACAGTCTCTTGCCCATTCTCCTCACCAGGCTGTTTATTCACTTCTGCTTTCCAAGAGGAAAGCTGGGGTTTTTTTGGTTTTTATCTTCTTTTCTTTACTTTTTCTTCTCCTGGCTGTTAGAAAGGCAGGCCTTTTGTAACGAAGGGCTGCTAAAAGGATAGGACTAAGAACCAGTAAAAAATCCCCAGGGAGAGAGAAAAATGAGGGGATGCCCGTGGGCAGCCCCCTGGGGGAATTAGCCTGGTAAGAGTATGGCCCCAACACCAAGAGGGAGATTGGGTCCGGTCATGTGTGCTGGCTGTGGTGTAGGTCAGATAGGGAGGGAGTGGAGGTGTCAGGTTTTAAACATCCATATAAAAAACTGGGGAGCAGCCCCAGTACTGATCAGAGAAAAGGGGATCTCTTACTGAACAACCCTTCTAGTTCTGGCCTCTCAGTCCTGAATCTCAAAGGAAACCTACTCGGCACCCCACTCCGTCCAAACAGAAAATCCTAGACTTGAGAAAAACACTGGCTTAGAGTTTGCTTTGTTTTCCTCCTCCCTTTTGCCACAACCTGCTGCCTTCTCTCTCTTGGTGAGCACTAATTTTTGATCAGGTGTAACACAAAACAGTTATTCTCCACTCACATTTAACGCTAACAGGTACTACTTCTCCTTCAAATTAAGAGAAGAGCTTATGTATCAAAACCTTAGCTATTTCTAATAAATTACCTTTCCTTCTTTCAGTCGGAGATAAAATCTTGACAAAAGGAACAAAGAACTCTTTCAAGGTCACTGTCACCTCTTCAGAGAGGCTTGGTGCTTTCCTTAAGGTGTGTGCCAGCACAGATTCTCTGTGTTGTTTGTACTAGGAGGGAAATTTCTTGGTTGCCTTTTGTTTCTTCATTAAAGGTGAATGACAGTAGGCCGAGCTGCAGATCTCAAAAGGCAATGTCAAAAATAGTTGTTGCTACAAGAGCTACCTGTGAGCCCCAGTCAGACTGAAGATTAAGTACCTGATTGATATTAAGAATATTGCTTTATTTAGAAATTTCCATTAGCAAATTGTTTAAGCATGTATATAGGCCTGAACACCTCATGGAATTATTTGTAAAACCTGTCATAATGTTTTTATAACCTGTTGTGAACATGTGGAATGTGTTATGGAGATCCGTTTACCAAAGGGTGGTTTCTTAATTAGCCAATGGTGATGGTGTTTGGATTGGAGGACCAATCAATTCCACCTGTATCGTAACTGTCTATGTGAAAAATGCCATTCACTTGTGTTAAAATTTTAGAAGATTAATAGTAATAAAATAGTAATAAAAATAGTAGTAAAAATTAGGGCAATAAAAATTTGGACAATCAAAGTTAGGAAAATAAAAGACAATAAAAAACAAAGAATTACAGACGTCCGGGTGTTTTTTTCACTCTGCCACAAAAGCACGCTTTGCTAACAAAGGATTAACCCTTAAAAGCAATAGCCTGTTGCAAATTCATATATCTCATACATTATTCAAACACTCTTTTCAAACAAAGGGTGTTTTCTGCTTAATTTCTGCCCCCCCCCTCATCTTATAAATCAATTTCTTGGTTCCTCGAAGTCTGGGAGAAGTCTGGAGCTTCCCGATAGGGAGGCAATAATTCTTCTCTTGAGATTTTGGTGTCTTGTTGCTGTTATCTCTATGCGAAGAATTTCTTGATTAATCTTATCCATTCCTTGAGCTAGTTACAAAAAGTATCTTACATCACATAGTTTCTATTTTAATATTATGTATAGCCTAAAAACTATATTTACCACACTACTCTAAAAGATTAATTCAGCACTACCAAAAAAAAAAAAGGATTCATACAGCATAACTTTCTAACATAACACATATAGTATTAATTTTAATGTTTGAGAAGAGCCAATCATATAATATGCATTTTTCACAGTCTATAAGAGCAATGGGTTTCTTAATAAAGATTATTATTGATCAGCCTTCTGTGAATCATGGAGTCAATGCTAATTATTACCTGGCTGGGGGCCCATTACGAAGACAGTAACCTGCCATACGGTCTACACTGTAGATTCCACAGCTCATGTTTAAAACCAAAAAGGCTTTTCAGGCCTTTTGTAATAGAATCTGTATAAAGATGGGAGACAAGGTGGAGACTAGAGCACAAGGTGTCGAGTCCGGCTGTTTGTCTCTGTCCCCACACACGCTTAGGCACTTTTTCTTCGGCCCACCTTTGTCAGTTGTTGGGGTCTCTCTCTCTCTAGCTGGTCAGAGTGACCCTGAAAAAGTTCAAAAGGTTCTTTTCCCAGCCCGGTACTTGAAGAAGGAGTCAGGGCTCTTCATTTTTCGGTCTCAAGGTTATTTATTACATCTTATCTATAAAATTCTTTCTCCCTGTCCAGCCAAGATCCGTTCGGCAGGACAGTCAGAGGCACTCCGCCCTCCCCCAGGGCGGTGTTATCTTTTTATACTACAAACTACGTGTACAATATTTACAGTTATTTTCCAATACCTATCATCTACGCTAGACAGTGAGTCTCTACTCTAGACCAATCTAAAAGTGCCAACATCACCAGACAGGATGGAGGTAGAGAAGAAGAAGAAAGGCTAGACACGCCCAAATCCCTCCATCTTGTCACCATAAACCCCTATACCAAAAATCCTAAAAACTACATTTACACTCTGTGAATACTTTATCCCTATACCATCTAAACTGCCATGGCCTCTATCTCCTCATGCAAAGGTGCCAAGCTGTTCCATGGCCCGCACTCGAACCCCATGGTGTTCTTGGGCTGTGTGCCAGGGTCTCTGAGCCCCCTGGCAAGGGTCCCAGGAAACTCCAGACTCCCAGAGGGATGTCCTGAGTTCCGACAACAAGGGGGTAGCCTGTAAATGCCTAAGGTTCTTTCTGTGTTTAGCCAGCCCCAATCTCCAGAATGACATACCTGTGCTGATGTGAAGTAACTCTTGCTGGGGCCACTTCCCAGAGCATAGTTAGCATAGACACCCTGCCCTTGCATTCCGCACCTACCTAGAGCTACAATCTACACTGGCATATATAGAGTGAGATGAAGACAGAAACATGGTTAGCTGCAACTGAGACCATCAGAAGAAGTTAATCATCCCATTGTCCTCCCTCTGAGTCTCACCAGAGGGAGATAACCAATAAATTGTCTCCAAAAACAAGGTCTGTGTGGCCTTGTGTTGCCTGCAAAGACACCAGACCTATTTTAGGTTGTGTGGGGAAGAAAGTTAAAAAAGTGAATAGAATTTATAGTGGCATGTTTTAACTAATTGTAGGCACAATTAACTGATTAAGTGGTATAACAGATGGTAAAGAAAATTATATCACGATGTCCCACCCACCCATACTCTCCTCTCCTGTCCCCATCCCCACTGTGTCATGATCCCACAGAGAGACACCTGCAGGGTGGTCCGGGTCAGGAAGGCTCTGGGAGAGTGTTGTGTATGTGGGTGCCAGTGTGCATGGCTGCATGCACAGGTGTTTTCTGATGTGCCCAGATGTGAGTGTACACGTCCTGCTGTAAAAAACAAGGTTCACTCTCCTGGTAAAATTTAAAAGTTTAATAAAAGACAATAGGATACAAAAATAAAGATTAATGGGCAGGTGCTTGGCATTCAGCCAAGAGCACACCTGCTATTTCGGAGACACCTTTTACACACCTTTGCTATTGCATCAGCCTATTGCATATTCATAAACAATTATGCATATTTAAACTTTTCCCCAAACTAGTTTACATGTTCCAAGAGCTGTTTTGCGTGCCTGCTCCTCGGGTCGGCCTTTTAAGAGCATGCGCATTTCTTGGCTGTGGTTTTAGTCCATTCTTATTATCACCTCCAGCTTGGGCTTTGGTCCATACTTTCTACAGATGGTAGGTGCTGATAGTTGGCATGTCAGCAGCAGGGGTCTTCATCATATGTTCATTAGATGCTATCCCAGCCAAGCTGTCGGAACCCGGGATATTCCTCTGGCTGCCCTGGAGGACTCAAGACCCTGGCAGGGGGCTCAGAGACCTTGGCATGGAGTCAAAGACACCTGTGCCTTCAGTTTTAACCCATGGAAGCAATTACCAACTTTGTGTGAAGAGTTACAAGCCACAAGGGTTTGAATAGAATGATAGTAAATTTATCACAGGGTGAAAATGTAGAATTTTGAGGTTTTAGAATGGAGGTTCAGGGGGCAAGATGGAGGAATCTAGGTGTGTTTTGTTTTTCTCCTTCTTCTTCTTAGCCTTCATCTTCTGCTGTGATGGTGGCATTTTTGAATTGGTTTCGAGCAGAGACAGACTGTCTAACATAGGTGATAGGTATTGGAAAATTATTATAAATAAAGTACTCATAGTCTTAAGTGTAAAAAGATAACACTGCCCTGAGGGCGGTCAGTGTGCCTCAACCCGACCTGCTAGACAGACCTTGGTGGGTCAGACAAAGAATGTTATAGATATGAAAAAATAACCTTGAGAACAAGAGCCAAGGAATCCCATCTTCTTCTTTGGCCTCGGGGCTGGGAAAAAGAGACTTTCTAACACCTCGGGGTCATCTTGACCCCAGAGACCTCATCACCAAGCAGGCAGTTTAATTACCACAAGCATAACTATTTCAGCTATTTCACTACTATGTCTAAGTTTAGTTAACAGCAGAAATAAAAACTATATAGTAGAGTTACTTCAACATTATTCATATAGCATCCATTTTAAGAATTGCAAAAAGCCAATATTATAATATTTATTTATGACAGTCCTCCCTCTTCTTTTTTATAAATCATTTGGCTTGAGCAATAATTCTTGCTTTCTAACTTCCATTATTCTCTCATTTTTTTCACAAATCAATTTTGCTTCTTCAAAGGGGTCTTCCATATCATTTTGCTTCTTTAACACCATGATTTTTTGTGCCGTTCCAGATGTAGCCAATTTTGGGTCCATAGGCATTGTTACCACTTGAATGCCTTGGACTATGCTGGTGATTAGCTGAATAAAACAGGGGATCAAGCAAGGAAGAAATATCAAACCAGCTGTAGCGCATAAAAGGAAGAAGCCTAGCTTCTTCCACCATTCTATTCCCAATATGTTATCCCACCAGCTAGTTTTCAGCATTGGTTCCCAATTTTGGACTGGTACATGGGCTATTTTTCTGATATTCTTGGCTATATCCAGGACGGCATCCCCATTGTCATTTATTTTTAAACAACAATCTGAGGTATCGAATTTTCCACAAACACCTCCTTCTTCAGCTAATAGATAGTCTAAAACCAACCTATTCTGATACACTGTAGCTCTTTTTTGGCTTTGTTGCCCTGATATTATTTCTGTTGCCCAAGCAGTTTTATTTGTTATTATCTTTACAACTGTTTGGAGTCTTATAATACGATTCAGCATATAGATTAGGGTTTGATATCCCCAACTCCCATGTGGTGCCCAGGTGGTTGGCCTGTATGTTTCCAATATGCGTTCAGGAGGCCATTCCTCGTCTCTCCATTTTTAAGTCCTCCAATCAATTCCCTTTTATTTCTTTTTAGGTCCTCAAAAACAAGTACTCCTAATTGATCTCCATCTAGTCCTGGTGTTTTGGGGAGAAAATCAAAAACTCTAAAACTTTGTGAAAGTTGTAAAGTTGGTATGTTTACTGCAGTGCTGGACCCATGCAGAGATCACTCTCTTTAAAAGGCATGCGTATTTCTAGAAACTTCAGGTCTCTTTTTATTTCTCTCTCAAATACATATGCATACAATTTCACAATAGGTTTATGCATATTCATTTTTACCAATTTCAAGTGACATTTGGCGCTAGTTCTTCTTTATCAGAAAGAATTTCTAGGTCAGGCTGACCTGCTCTCCTCAGCAGTCTCTGTCTCTCTCTATCTCTCTCTGTCTCTCCCCCTGCTTATCTCTGCCCTTCGCTGAAGCAGTTTCTCTGAGCCTAGGCTCTTTGTGAGAACAGGCAGTCAGACTAAATAGTTATGTTTTCAAACTACAGACTTAAGTTAAAGATGTACATTTCACCTAAATCAAAATGGATTTCTACTCTGGAAAATTTCCCCCGTTTCCTAGAAAATAAGTAAATTTTTTTATTTAATGCAAACTTGTCATAATAGAGTACGACACGGTACAAAAGTACACAACACCATCAAAAGGTGCAACAAAGCGATTTATTATTTGCATCATTGCTTTTATACTTTTCAAGACACTTACACCCATCCAGCATACACATTCAATGTCCATTGGTCATATAAGAGAAACAAAGTTCCCAGTAGGTTACTGGGGAGCCACGTCACTCTGTAAGCTAGCCAGAGTCCTTATCTCCTAACTTTCTCTCCTCCACTCTGTCTCCATGGTGACAACCTTGGTCTTCCTTCAGGAGAGATATGGGGCTTCTCCTTTTCTTCAGGAGGCCTTTGCTAGCTCACGAAAACAGCACAGAATATCTTTCCCACACAAACTCTTACAACAGTAAGTGTCTCTCAATGCTTTACTATGTATATTTCATAGGGAAGTTAACATAGCTACTTGCTGTAGTATTCTCTAATTTTAAATTAGCAATATAATGGATAATCTTAAACTTATTCTAACTAATATTAACCAAATTACAATGGGATAACACAACTTATTAAAGATTTTATTTGTAGTTGGCGATTACTCAAAGATCATATCTCACTAGCGATGATCTCCATTTTGTTTTATTCTTTGTAGAATTCTGTTTTGGTTTTTTTTTTGTATCATGTTGGACAGTAATTAAGTTTTCTTTCTGCTTTCTTGGATTTCTTTCCAGATTTCCAGTAGGTTTTGGTGCTTAATTAACTGTTTTATTAATGTAAGATCTATTTCAATAGGAGAAGGTGATAGTCTGTGATACATTGTGTAATTGGTTTTGATTAATTGGTGGGATGTCACTGGAGCCAAGTACGAAAAATCACACTTGATAATTGTCCTAGGTTGACTATATGATGCTTTTATCCCAAATCATCTTGTTCTGTTTATGCTGAATAATAAGTTTTGCACCTTTAAGACTTGTTCCAGAGAAGGAAGGGGGGAGAAAAGAAGCGAACAGTTTGTTTTCAGACACTGCTCTCACTCCTCCACATTCCTGCTTCTGGACTGTGTTGTCTGTGGATGGACAGACAGTAGGACAGAGCTCTCTTTTGCTTTTAGTTAGTTTAGCTAGCTGAGGCAAAGAAGTTCCCTGGACTGTGGTGTTTTTTTTCCTTTTTTCCCCTTTTCTTTGGACCTGTTTAAACCTGCTCTGGACTGAACACCCAGAGGAGCACCAGCAGCTCGCATTTGTGGCCCACCGGGCTGGGCCTGGGCAGCAGCATTTCCAGCATCGGAGGGACTCATGAGAGACTGAGTGAGCTGAACTGGAATCTGGGGAGGGGACTTTCTGGGTTTGTCATCTCTTTTGGAGCAGGAAGGGGTTTTATTGTTTAATATCTTTTAGGTTTTACTGTTTAATAAACAGGTTTTTTCCCATTTTTCTCCAAGGAGGTATTTTCTCCTGGACCGGTGGGGGGGGGGGGGGGGCGATTGAATCTGCTTTCGTAGAGGAGCCCAAATTTGCCCTGAACCAGGACAATAATCTTGTCACCGACATGTTTTATGAAAAATCCTTTCCTTAGGATTTTTCCCTCCTGAGAAGCTGAGAGGCCTCAGGAACAAACTGTAAATAATTCTTATCTGCTGCTGTGGAATGCAACAGGGGGAATCTGTGATTGGTCTCATCTGGTTGTTTCCAATTAAGGGCCAATCACAGTTCACCTGCCCAGACTGTCTCAGTCAGAGACAAACCTTTGTTTTTCATTCCTTTTCTATTCTTAGCTTAGCCTTCTGATGATATCCTTTTAGTATAGTTTTAATATATTATCTATCATAAAATAATAAATCAAGCTTTCTGATACATGGAGTCAACTTTCTCGTCTCTTCCCTCATCCTGGGACCCTTGTGGACAATACTACATAATCTTAACAAAATTAGAAATACAAAAATTAGAATGATTTTTGCTAGACAAAATAACATTGTTGCTATCAATCTTTACAGCAGTACAAGCAGTTCTCAGGTACACACAACTTTTACTAGTATATACGAGTACAGTTTTCTGATCAGTGACTAGATGAATTTTGAAGTGGCAAATACTCTGTTCAGTGTCTAGATACACATCTTGGGCATTAATAGTATTGCTTTTATAAATGCATTTCAGTTGTTCTCTAGTAATGCAGGATTTTAAGTTTATTGTTTGGGCTTTTCATTCACTTTTTGTGTTTACACAATGTTTTGAAGGGTAGAGCACTGTTTTATTATGATTTAGTCTTAGTGCAATGATGGAGTGGATAGTGTAAACAGTAGCATTATGTATAGTAAGCACAAAGGTAGTGGCTACATTAAAAGCAGGATCATAGGTAAAATTTATTATAGTCTACTAGGATTGTAACTTTTTTTCAAAATTAATTGCATTATTTTAGATAATTTTCTGAATTTCAGCTGGAAAATTACCTTCACCCCCTTCCCATATGATCAGAGCCACTTTTACTTGCATCTATAACTGTGTTTGTATACAACTGAAAGCTAAAGATACATTATTTTGAACTCTACTAAGTGCTTTTACTATTAACTTGTGGTCTTGGTCTTTGGCTTTTTCTCATTTTGGCAGTACTTCTGGAAATTTGCTACTGGCTAGTTTTTAATGCTAATAGAGATGATTGTAAAGACTGCCTAAATTTTGTTAGGATACTTGTTGCAGTGGCTAGCTTATTTATTAGTATTTTTGAATCAATTTTATTTAAAACTTTTAATCTTGTCTTTAATATCTCAGTTAGATCTACAGTTCTTGTTCTTGTTACTCTTGATCTTTATATACTTGATTTTTATGACTTACTATAGTGGATAGGTTTAAATCTTTTATTTCAGAAAATTTTCTCACGGATCTAGTATACTGATTAAAAATTTGGGACTAAGGCTATTCAGCATTGCTTTGAATAGAGGTACTCTAATTTTAAGACTTCAGTTATAATTATATACAAAACAATTTTGTAAGTGAAAGTATGAACTACTCTTGACTGCAATATACTCATTTTGCTTGAGTAAGTTTTAGTCTTAGTTCATTGTCTCTTGGTGTTACTCTCTGAGGGGGCTTCTGGAGCTTTTTTCACTTGAGAGTGATGGATCTAGGCATTTTGCTCTTTGATCTTAATTGCAGAGAAGGTGATGAGAAGTACTTGGAATGGTTTCTTTTACTGTGGTTCTAAAGTCTTCTCTGTAAGAGACTTAACATATACATAATTTCTAGGCTGTATATTACGTACTGGCTCATCTAACTCTCTGCTTTGAGTTCTAGCTACATGTTTTTTAATTTTTCTGAGTTGTTTGTTTAAAGCTACTATGTAGATGGTTAGTGTTACTTCCTTAATGTGTGTCGTGGTTTGAGAGGAAGTGAGTTTTTTGGGATGCTGTGGTCAAACCAATAGGTGCTCAGAATTGTATATTGGCACCTGGTATGGCCACTGAGGATATGGATACGCCTCTGAGAACACAGGGGGTTAAAAGCTGTGAACTCCCAGGGGGAAAGTCTCTTGGGTTCCGGTTCGTGAAGAGAACAGACTTCCCCTGCCTGGCTCCAAGCTGGGCAGGGGAGGGGAAGCCATGCGGCAGGAGGAGGTAGGCCGCCAGGCTGGGCCTGGGACAAAGAAGGGAGGTGAAGGCCCCTGCGAGATAGAAGGGTGGAGGCGCACTGCGAGGCTTCGGGCAGCCACCCTCCACCCCCTACCATCCCCCCCCCGGAGAGAGAGAGAGGGAGACAACCTGTGCCTGTGCTGGTGCTACCTTGAAAATTGATAGCACGGCCGTCGTGAAGGAGAAGGGCGGGGTGGGGGTGCCCGGCAGGGCAGCCAGCCATGGGAGTTCATGGACAGGCAGGGCCTGGGACTTTTTACCCTTCTTGTGGATGATGGAAACCTTGCAAATGCTGATCCTCCTGGAGTTGAATGAGGAGAGAGATAGAGATGGGATAGCAGGATAACAGGAAATGGGCAAGTGTGGTGCAAGCTGGTGCAAGTGAAAGAGGTTTGAGAGAAGCTGAGAAGAATCCTAGGTGGGAGAAGATGATGGAGTGGCCTTTGGCTGGACTTTTCTTGTATAGCCATGGGCAGAACCACTTTTTGTTCCTGTGACACAGAGACTGCATTTAGGGGGAGGCAATGGCTCAGAGCCAGGAGAGTGCAGTGATGTGAAGGAGTGCATGAACAGAGACGATGGGTGAGGAGGGTGGTGATGCCCTCCGTCTTCAGGGAAGAAGAAGAGTAAGATGATCTCTGTTCTCGAGACCCCTCAGCCCCAGGGGGTGAAATTTGGGGGGACAGGTGTCCCAAAGGTGAGAGACTGTGCTCTTTTTGGAACTGGACAAAGCACCCTTAAAAGGAAAACCCTAGAAGCAGCTCTAGTCCATGTGCAGTGGTGAGAGCACTGGACATGGAAGGAAGATGTCACGATGGCAAATGTTCTTTGGGCGGTGCCACGTGCGACATGGAAACACGAGAGTTTTCAACTGTGTTTCCTGGGGAAGTCTGTGGTACAAGAAGGACTCCTCTCTTCTTGAGGAACTGAGAATTGACTATCTGAAGGGTGGTGATGGACTGAGAGTTAGTGATCTGAGGGGTGGTAACTGAATTGAAAATCCAAGGTTTTGTCTTACTGTGATGTGTTGAAAATCCGGTGGCAGGGGAGGAGGAGGTTATTTGGAAGGTTTTCATCCTGTGTTCTGTGTGTTTCTCTTATAGTCCTAGGTTAATAAAGTTTTTTTTCCTTTAATTCTTAAGCTGGAGCCTGCTCTGCTCAGTTTCTGATCACATCTCACAGTAGATACCAGGGAAAGAGTATTTTCATGGGGGCACTAGCATTGCGCCAGGCTCAAACCATGACAAGGTGGGTGGACTTTTTTTTTTTTTTGTATTTTATATGGTCTTTTATAAAGCATTTTAAAAGGACTTAGCTTTTTTTTAGTTTGAGGTTCGGTTTGAATTTGCAATAGTGCTAGTGGAAGAGCTTGGGGTTAGGGTAGATTAACTTCTTGCTTGAGTTTTAAAATCTGTTGCTTAATTAAATGATTTATTTTCTTTACTTGGCTGCTTGACTGGGGGTGGTATGGAGTGTGAAATTCTCAGTTTTTGCCCAGGTGGCTACTAATTTGTTGCACTATTTTGGAAATGAAATGTGATTTTCTATTTGAGGATATTGTGGCTGGAACTTTGAAGCATGGTATTGTTTCTTGTAATAATACCTTGGTCACTTTTCGAGCTTTGACAGTTTTGGTGGGGAATGTTTCTGGCTACTTTGAAAATGTGTCTGTCAATACTAATAAATACTGATACCCCCCTTTCCTTGGGGGTTCTGAAAAGTCAATTTGCTACTGTTGTCTAGGCTTATGGCTTCTCTTCATCTGACTGAGTTTTGGCTTGGGGGTATTCTTGGGGTTAGTCTGGAGGCAAAGATCACACTGTTGGGTCACTTGAGTGATAGTGGTATATAAATTTTTATTAATGATTCTTTCAATCAAGTAGGTGTATAGGGCATCTATTTTCTAGTGGGCTTTCTGGTGTTCTTTTTTTACTAGTGACTACAATAAATGGGAAGGAATTACTAGCTTCTTTACAATGGTAGTTTACTTTTCTTGGTTATATGTCTCTTTTTGATTTTCAATTAATTTTCTATCTTTCTTATTATATTCTGGCTTACTTCTAAGGGAAATTTGTTTATCTGGAATTAGGGCTCTTTTAATAGTTACTTTACTTTTTGCTGCTTCTTTTGCTTCTCTATTTGCTAGATTATTTCTTTCTTCTAATTCTGAGCTCACTCTTTGGTGTGCTTTAATATGCGTAATTGCTACTTTTCAGGCAGCTGAACTGCTTCTAGTAGCTGGATCATTTCTTGTGCATGTTTGATGTTCTTTCTCTGTGAGGTCAGCAGTCTCTTTCTAGATGGTTCTATGTTCATGCACGACTCTGAATGTATACTTCGAGTCTGTGTAGATGTTTTTGGGGGTGTTTTTTGCTATTTTTAAGTCACGGGTCAGTGCAATTATCTCAGCCTTCTGTGCAGAGGTGCTTGTTGGTAAGGGTCTGGATTTTATTACTTTTCTGCAGGTGATTACTGCGTACTTAGTATGTTGCTTTTTACTGGCAATGTAGCTATTTTTATAAGTGAACTAGGTCTCTGCATTGTTTAAAGGAGTGTTTTTAAATTTGGGCGGCTGGAGTAGGTAGCTTCAATGGTCTCCAGGCAATCGTGGTGTACTGCTTTCCTTTGATTTTTACTGATAAAGGAAGCTGGGTTGACAATGGTTAGTTACTACTATTTCTACATCATCTTGCTCTACTATGATGGCTTGGTATTTTAGGATCTTCTGTGGTGAAAGTTAATGGTTACTTTTTACTTTCAGTACTGCGGACACTGTATGGGACACTAGCACAGCCATTTTTTGTTTTAGGGTGAATTTGCGTACTTTCTGAATATTCAGCATGACTGCTGCTACAGCTCTGAGGTAATTTGGCTATTTTTTGGCTGTTGCATCTAGTTGCTTGGAGAAGTAAGCAACTGCTTTTTGGTATGGACTCAAGTCTTGAGTCATTCTCAAGGTAATTCTCTGTTTTTCATGGGAAAATAGAAAGAATGGTTTACTTACATCTAGAAGTCTCAAGGCTGGAGCTGACATGAGGGAACTCTTTAGTTGGTAAAAGGTTTAGAATGTTTTGGGGAGAAAATAAAAAACTAAAACTTTGTGAAAGTTGTAAAGTTGGTATGTTTATTGCAGCGCTGGACCCATGCAGAGATTACTCTCTTTAAAAGGCATGCATATTTCTAGAAACTTCAGGTCTCTTTTTATTTCTCTCTCAAATACATATGCATACAATTTCACAATAGGTTTATACATATTCATTTTTACCAATTTCAAGTGACATTTGGCGCTAGTTCTTCTTTATCAGAAAGAATTCCTAGGTCAGGCTGACCTGCTCTCCTCAGCAGTCTGTCTCTATCTCTCTGTCTCTCCCCCTGCTTATCTCTGTCCTTCGCTGAAGCAGTTTCTCTGAGGCTAGGCTCTTTGCGAGAACAGGTAGTCAGACTAAATAGTTATGTTTTCAAACTACAGATTTAACTTAAAGATGTACATTTCACCTAAATCAAAATGGATTTCTACTCTGGAAAATTTCTACTGTATCTCACCGGTTAAAGAAAAAATCCTGGCTGTATGATTCCCAGAGTATAACTCCCTTTCCACCAGGACGGGAGTCTTGGGTATGCTCTTTTCCCACATATCCAAAATAAACCATCTGGTGCTTTCCAATAATCATTTTTTCTGTTGATTTATATTCTCCCAAAATTTGGATATTTCTCGGATGCCAAAATAAGGATTCTTGCCTGTATCATTACATTGGAAAAGTCTGATTTTGTTATTATATTTGCAATTTTTTTCTTTTGTTTTTCTCTGAGTTCAATACAGAGTTGATTCCTCTGGGATCCACCATGTAAGAGTTCCATTACTAACTTTATATCTCTTATGGGGAGTATTTCCTACTAAGAAAATTTTTCCCAGTGTGCCAGAGACATTCTTCTCCTATCACTGTTGAACTTAAAATCCACCCTTCTGGTCAGTTTTCCCCCATTATATTTGTCCAGTTCCACTTAAAGAGTTCAACCAGGCTTATCTATTGCCTTTCCATGTCCATTCCTCTGTCATCAAAGCCCCTCCACAGACCCAACAGTTGGTTAAGTTCCTTACTTATTCTTTCCCCAATTCCACTAAGAGGTTTTTCCCAAATCTTGAGATATCTATTTCTTTTTCTAATTGATGTTTAAGTTTTGTATTCAAGTCTTGATGTAGGGTTGATACAGAGTTAGATTGCTGTGCTGGCTTTGCTTTTTTGTTTACTAATTGTTGTTCTACCAAATCTTGGACTCTACCCCTAAGGACAAATGTGAAACAAACCCATCTCTCCCCTTTTGGACACTGACTTTCCAATCTATTACCACTTGTTCCTAAGTTTTATGCAATCCAATATTTTTTCCCGTTCTGCATACAGGTTCCTAATTTGGATGGGTTGTAACAGTGACTGTTGACATGGGTGTGAGTAATAAATAAGGAACCTTGGGTTTTTTTCCATGTAAAGCATTCGGTAGCATTTGTGATGTGATTTTGCTGGTATCCCGAAAGGGAAAAGACAAAAAATGAGTGACAGAAAAAGAAATAACAGAGGTCTGGTATGGCTTATATCCCCCACCTCCCATGCCTATGGGGTTGCTACCCACAGCAGGTGTATATAATCTTCTTGGTGGTGAGTACAGTGGCCAACCCGGTCTTGCCCTCTATTTCCTTGTCACTTCCTTTTTGCTAATTTCCAGGCAAATCGTTTTTGACACTCCTTAACTGTAGTTTCCCACCATTTCTCAGGTATCTCCCATTGAAAAGGCACTAGTAATTCCCATCCACAAAGCAAAGTCATTATTTCAGTTGTTCTTAGTTCTATCTGGATGGGGAAGAGATTTGGCACGTGACACTTTATGCAACAAGAGCATAGATTTTATGAACTATGATACCAATTTTTTTTCACAATTTAAACAATTACATTTAACCCAGTTACCATGTGCAGTATTGGGATGAATCAGACAGGGTACATGGTATGGTACTGATGGAAGTTGTAATTCCTCCTCTTCTTTGCATAAGTCACAGGCTAAGGCCAGAATATGTGAACTCTCTGACTGAAACAGTCCTGATCTTCCTGTTTGGAGTGGAAGTATTCCTCCCCAAGAGGGATATTGGAGGTGTCTCAGAACTTGTCCAGGTGGCACTTGAAACCACTGATATAAGCTTGACCTTATTTCCCAATTAGGTGTCATTCTTTGTACATTCCTTGTATCATTTGGGTCTTCCCAGTTCATTACCACCCAGTCCCCATTTAAGAGTCAATTTGGTATCACCCGGTTTAGATTATATAGTCCACTCTTCAAGTTCCTTCACAGGTCCTTTAATTCTGCTGGCGTGGATCCACCCTCTTTCCCTGGTTCAGATTGCTGCCTCAGTCATCAGTAATACCTGAAAAGGACCTTCCCATTGTGGAGTAAAGATTGTTCTTTCCATGTTTTCACTACTACCCATTCCCCTGGATGAATATCATGGATTTTAAATTCTAAAGGTGTGGTTTGATGGATTATCCCTTTCAACCGCAAAATTTCAAGCGTTGTTGTAATTGTGGTGACATATTTTCTAACACTCATTTCCCCTACTTCATAAGTAGCAGTTTCATGTTGGATGGTCAGAAAGGGTAATTCGAGCATCATCTCATAGGGTGACACTCCCAGGTCTGACCTGGGTTGTGTTTGGACCCTCAAAAGAGCCAAAGGTAAATATTTTACCCACGACATTTGGGTTTCAATCATTAATTTTGTTAAATTCTCTTTAAAGTCTGGTTCATTCTTTCTACCCAGCCCAAACTCTGTGGATGCCATGGGGTATGTAATTCCCGTTTTATTCCCAAGGCTTGAATTATTTACTGTAAGACTCTTGATGTAAAATATGTTCCTCTATCTGAGTCTATTCTATTAACCATTCCTTACCTGGGAATAATTTGTTCCAAAAGGGTTTTACATACCACATTAGCTGTAGCTCTGACAGTGGGAACATCTTCTACCCAATTAGTTAAATGGTCTATTACTACTAATAAAAACTTCCACCTCTGCTCTTGCCGAAGTTCAGTAAAGTCTACTTGGATACTTTGAAATGGTCGCAGAGCTAACTAGCATCCTCCTAATGTTGTTTTTCTCATTACCTTTTTATTTACCTTTTGGCAAGTTATACATTGCTCAGTTATTTGCTTTGCCAATCCAAAAATTCCAATGCACCCATAATTCCTTAAAAAGTGATCACACAAAACCTGAGTACCCCAATGAGTTTTTTGATGCATGTCTTCTAATATTTTCCTAATAAGTGGCTTATTAAGTAACTGCCTTCCATCAGGAAGTTTCCATTCCCTAGACTGATCTCACTCTCCTCCTATCTTACTTAATTCCTTTTCTTCTGCTTCACTAAACTTTGGAACTTCCAATTCTTCCTTGTCTGGGGTCAAAATTAACATAACCCTTTTGGTCCCGTTCTCTGCTGTATCTCTAGCCTCTTGATCTGCCAAATTATTCCCTCTTATTTCTGAGGTCATTACGCTTTGGTGTCCTTTAACATGTACTACAGCTATTTCTTCAGGCAATTTTATTGCCTCTAAAACCTCTAAAATTAGTCCTTCATGCATCAATCCCTTTCCTTTTGAACTTAGTAACCCCCTTTCTTCCTAAATTTTTCCAAAGGTGTGTACTAACCCAAAAGTATACTTTGAATCAGTATATATGGTTCCTTTTCTTGTGTGCTAAATATTCCAGTGCTCGCTTTAGAGCATATAATTCACAAGATTGAGCCAACCAATTTGAAGGTAATTTTCCTTTTTCAATGGTCTGCATCATTTGCCCATCAACCAAGGCATATCCTGACATTCTTTTTCCTTGTAAGCATCTGGATGAACCATCAACATATATTCTTTCCCCTTCTGGGAGGGCATGTTCTGCTAGATCTTCCCGAACTTTAGTTTGGTATTGGATAATTTCTAAACAATTATGCGTTAAGTTACTTTTTGGTTCCCCATATAAAAATTGAGCTGGATTCAAACTTTTGTTTACTTCTAGTGTCAAGTCATCACTGTCTATCAAAATTGCTTCATATTTTAACATTCTAGAGTCTGTCAACCATTTTTCAGCTTTTTGATTTAACATGTTTTGAACTGCATGAGGTGTACACACAATTAGTTTACTTCCAAAAGTAAGTTTATGGTTCTCCTCTACCAGAATAGCAGTAGCTGCTATAGCTTGAATACATACTGGCTAACCATGGCTCACTGGATCCAACAATTTTGATAAATAAGCTACTGGTCTCTTCACTCCTCCCCACTTCTGGACTAAAACTCCGTGAGCTACTCCACCTTCCACATTCATATACAGATGAAAGGGCTTTTCTAATGAGGGTAAGCTCAAAGCTGGTACCGACGCTACTTTCAACTTCAGTTCTTCTAATATATTATCATCTTCCCTGGTCCACTTTATATCATCTCCCTCTGTCAATTTTTCATATAAAAATTTTACTGCCTGCGTATACCCTTTGATCCATAGTCTACCATATCCCAATAAACCAAGCAGCCTTCTAACTTCCTACTTTTTAGAGGGAGGGGCAAGAGATAAAATCTCTGCAATCCTCTCAGGATTTAGCTTTCAGCTACCTTTGCTTATTAAGTGGCCAAGATATTTTACTTTGGATTCCACAAATTGTAGTTTCCCTTTTGATACTCTTAATCCTTTTTCCCCAAGAAAATTCAAAAGTTTTATAGTAGCCTCTCCAACTTCAGCTTCCCCTGATAATAAAAGATCATCCACATATTAGGTAATTTATATTCCAGGAGGAGTGGGGAAAATTTGTAATATTTCTTCTAAAGCTTGTCCAAATAGGTTTGAAGACTCAGTAATTCCTGTGGTAATTTTGTCCATCTTAGTTGCTGCTTTCTCCCAGTATTCAGATCCTCCCATTCAAAGGCGAAAATATTTCGGCTTTCCCCTGCTAATGGGCAAGCCCAAAAAGCATCTTTAGGATCCACTACACTAAACCACTGATGCTTAAGTGGGACTTTACTTAAAAGGGTATAGGGATTGGGTACCTCTGGGTAATGGGACCCATGTTAACTTACGGGGTATTGTTTTAAAGATGAGTTGTTCAAAGGTAAAGGTTCTTATTATTTATCTGTAAAATTTTTTTTTTTTTTTTGGGGGAATAAAGGTCTTCTTCTCTCCCTGGGAGTATAGGGTTTTCATCAGTCCTCTCTCTCTCTTAAAAATTCTCATAGGTCATACCTACTTTATTATCTGCTTGTTTTGGTATGGAGGCCTTTGCTTGATATTAATTTGAGCTCTTCATCTTCCCATGTTTTCATGTGTTATAGGGAAACAGTGTCTGATGTATCAATTGCATCTTTCTCCATAGCTTTACATGAGGATTTCAGCCCCAAGACTAAGGCATCTCCTCATCCTTCCTATCTGTGACTTGACTTCTCCTTCACTGATTTCGGTGTCCTCACGTTGCTCCTCTACATTGTTTGTATTTTGTTTTTTTCTCTCACTTGAGGGGGGATTGAAGTACTGAAAGAGTTAACATTTCGCCTGGGGCCTGCAGATGGTCACCTGACCCTGGCCAGGCTGGGTAGCTTGCAGCGAGAATTGCAGATGGGGCTGTGTTAGGATTGGCTGCATGGCTGGTCTTTGGTTTTTTGCTGTGTTCAATTCCAGCCACAGGGCCACTCTGCGTGGTCTGTAAGGCTGCCTCTGGTCTCAGCTGCATGATCTTGTGTGGCCGCCATGCTGGGGGGAGGGGACCTGACAGATGTTAACAGCTGCAGTCCCACCCTGCTTTGGCCAGGGCCCTGCAGCCGGAAAGGGGCCCTGTTACTTCGTTTTGAGGGGTCTCAGGATGAGGGAAGAGACGAGAAAGTTGACTCCATGTATCAGAAGGCTTGATTTATTATTATATGATATATAAGATATAAAAACTATACTAAAAGAAGAGAGAGAAGGATTTCACTACTAAGCTATGCTAAGAATAGAAAAGGAATGTCCTCCCAGACCGAGACGGCTGGACAGGTGTTCTGTGATAGGCTCTTAATTGCAAACAGTTTGACGGGGCCAATCACAGACATCCCCTATTGCATTCCACAGCAGCAGATAAGAATTGTTTACAGCTTGTTCCTGAGGCCTCTCAGCTCTCAGGAGAGGAAAAATCCTAAGTAAAGGATTTTTCATAAAACATGTCGGCGACAGGGGCCCAGCCCAGTGGCAGAGCCTGCCCATCCCGGCCCAGCTGAGACAGAGGCTGGGCCAGGCCTTGTTACCTGTTCCTAGGCTGGAAGGAAAAGAGGAAGTTCCCATGTCAGAACTCAGGACATCCCTCTGGGAGTCCGGAGTTTCCGGGACCCTTGCCAGGGTGCTTGGAGACCCTGGCACACAGCCCGGAACACCAGTGGGTTTGAACAAATTGCCACTTTTACATGAAGAGATAAAAGCCACGGCAGTTTAAATAGTGTAAAAATAAAGTACTCACAGGGTGTAAATACAGGTTTTAGGTTTTTTAGCATAGGAGTTTTTGGGGACAAGATGGAGGGATTTGGGCTTGTCTAGCCTTTCTTCTTCTTCTCTACCTCCATCTTCACTGGTGATGTTGGCACTTTTAGATTGGTTTAGAGTAGAAGCTCACTGTCTAATATAGATGATAGGTATTGGAAAATAATTGTAAATATTGTACACGTAGTTTGTAGTATATAAAGATAACACCGCCCTGGGGGCAGGCAGAGTGCCTCTGGTTGTCCTGCTGAACGGACCTCAGCAGGGCAGGGAGAAAATTTTATAGATAAGATACAATAAACAACCTTGAGACCGAGAAATGAAAAGCTTTGACTCCTTCTTCAAGCGCCGGGCTGGGAAAAGAGACTTTTGAACTTTTCTCAGGGTCACTCTGACCAGCTAGAGAGACTCCGACATTCCCAGGTTTCCTTCATCTTTAACATGTGTTTTTCACAGAGGCATGTACAGCTTTCCAGTGGCTGGAAGCTGTGCATCACTTCCGCAAATGCCTCCCAGGCAAAACCACCACAAGACTTTAGCAAAACATAAGACATGAAAAGGCTTTTGTGTAACTAAGAAAAACAGTGCAAGGTCACCCACTGACTGACCCATCCACGTGATAAGATAACAGTGACACAAGAAAGAGCACCAGAGTAGACTGGGGAAGAGCTCATTAACTCCTCTTTTCAGAAAAAGTGTGAAACAACAGGGATGAAATCATGGGAAGGAATAAAATTTATTGACTTGATCTCAGAATGTCATACAGATAAGTCAGGATGGGAAACCTAAACACTAAGAGCCCCTGCAACATCAAAAGCTCTCGGGAATATTTGAATAATGTATTAGCTAATGAATATGCATGTAACCCCAGCAATGTAACCGTATATAGAGAATATGATTTTAAGTTTTTTAGTGTGCTCTTTGGCCGTTCATCAAAAGCACCCCAGTGCTGGAAATATTGTCCTTCTTTTATCCTATTATTAAACTTGAAAAAATTCTAAGGAATGAACTCTGTTTTTCACAATTTGTCAGTTCCATGGAGATACACCTCGAGTCTCCATGGCTCCAGGGTTCCTGGGTGGGAGGTTCACCACTTAAAATTACAACAGCCCACCTGGGCTTTTCCTGCTGCTATGAGAGACCGCAGGTTAACCCTTGGTCTGTAGGATAAAAAGGACAAAAAGAGAAAGGGGAGTAAACCTCCCTAAGAAACCGTGGCAACCCCTAAAACCGATGCACGACAAACCTAGATGGGTGAGTATATCGCAAAAAGGGGATTGCGAAAAATCCAGGAGTGTGTGTGCGTGTGTGTGAGACACAGACGAGACAGTCCCCGATCTGCAAAGTGAGTGTGGAGTCTTCCTAACTGCTTTTCCATCTCTCCATGAGGGGCCTGACCCGTCACGAGGCAACGCAAATGTTAGAGACTGAGTGATAGCCTGGAATGGGGAAGGATTAGCTACCCTGGGGTTAAAACAGGGATTAAGGAAACAAAGGGGACTAAAATTGCCTGTAATTTCAACTGCAGGAATCCTAATTCTGAGGTACTACTGTGCTTGACCCATATCTGACTGCCTGTAGGAATCTTGGCTATGTTGAGGGTTGGGTTGGTACTAAGTCTGCAAAAAGGTGAAATGCAGAAAATCTGAACCCCCAAAATACCCTTGAGGTATGAATGGTTAGGCTGATGGAAGTGTTAAACTGTTGAGCCAAACACACTAAGGAAGCTGATTAGGTCCACTTGATAGCAAAGAAAAAAGTGAAAGCTTTGTAGAGGGGCCATTTTAAGTTTTGTCTATGTGTTGTTACATGGCTGGGGTTTTATAATATTTGGGTGGTGAGAGAAAGGGTTTAACTTTGGGAAAACTTTGAGGGGTTTAAGACGATTTTTGGGAAGTAGGGCATTGTGCAACTAATAAGCATTTGTAAAGGAATACTAGAACCTAACTCAACAACAAGAGTACCTTATTATTGTGTAAATGTTTGTGGGATGTATGCGTATGTCCCTCCTTTCATGTGACTGAAGTGTATAGCTGCTGAATGAATGAGGCGTCCTATTGGTGCAAGGTGAGTGAAGAGCCTGGATTCACGGGAGAGGGGCGAAGAACTTATTGTGTTGTTTTGTAATAAAAAAATTTTTGTTGTTTGTATGAGTGCAATTTTGTGTTTGAGTTGTGGACCTGGGTGTGAGCCCTGGGTCTTGTATGAGTGTAAAACCTATCATAAGAGGTGGTACTGTACCACCTCTCGCAGGAATGCCTGGTGTCAGGAGTGTTGTAGGGCAGAATTAGGAACCAGATTTCAGGCAATAAATTTTTTAATTTCTGTAGGACACGAAGAAGTAGGTAGCCCAAGGTTAGGAAAAGCCTGGAGGGAAGCAGAAGCTGAATCATGACAGGCAGAGATCAGTAGTGTGTGGAAGACGGTATTTAGTTCCCAGGATTTGGACAATATCTGAGGAGAATTAGGAGAAAACCTGTAAAGAATGTGTAGTTAGATTCTCTTGGAAACTAAGAAAGAAGAAAGGCCACCATGATGGTGTGGGAGGTGCTGGGACAAGCAAATAAAAATGGAACATAAAGCAAGTAAAGAGAAAGCACCGATGGATATACCTCCCCATAGCCCCCCAGGAATAACACTGGCACAGTGGGACCATGAACCTGACACAAATAATAAAAATAAGATCAAAATTATATATTATTGTATGATAGAATGGACTAAAGAAGATATAAGATCAGATCATTTATTTTAGCCTATGCATGGCTCCTTCGAGGAGATGTGCCAAGCTTTGAATATTTATGTGAATGCTAAAGAAGCAGTCAGCCAAGAAGAGAAAGACTATGCTGCCTGCTGGGTGGGGAAAGCCTTTCAAGTGGAAGTAAACACCTTTAAAATAACAGAAACCAAAAACTGGGACCCTGTTGGAATGTTGGGGGACACAAGACAGATGATGGACTTTGGACCTGGTTAACAAAAGAGATTTGATAACAGGATGCCTTGGCAAAAGCAAACAGAACTTTGAAAATTAGACCTAGATTGCAAGAAGATTAAATCAGATGGATTTACCAGAAAATGTCATTAAACTCTGCAAGCAAGAGATGTTGTTATATGCATGAGTTTGTGTATGTGATTTTAACTTAATCATTGTAGTACACATTACTAGTCTCCCTAAAAGACTAAATTAGCATTTGTACCCCGCAATAAAATCGGATTCTGATCACCAAGTCAGTCTTCCCATCTTTCTCCATCACTGACAATTGGTACCTCCGTGTGAGGAAATGAACTGGCCTGACTGGTGGCAGTCAGTGAGCCCCTGGAACTGATCATGATGGTGAAAGAACCACGTCTGGGCCCACAATCACCTGTCGGCTGCGACTGACAGGTGAGCCAGGGGAACTAAAAATATGGAAAAGGATATGTCCAAAGAGAGAGACATCTATGAAACCATGCTCGCCCTTCTGGACAAGCATGACTCCCCCATGCCAAAGCAGGACCTTAAATCCCTTTTACTCACATCCTGGAGAATACTTTTTAAGACATTGAAAAAGCAAGAGCAATCTCATCCTCTGCAGATGCCACTGGCCCTCTGCGTCGCTCTGACTCTCCCTGCCCACCTGAAACTGGCATCTCTGTTACTGAAGAGCAGCCGCAGCCATCAGCCTCACCACTGCCCAGACAAAGGAGGGGAAGGCATCCTTTCTCACGGTCGTTAGCAGTTTATATCGCTAGCGGCTCTAGCAGTGACAAGGGGGAGCCCTTCAATCCAGGACCGATAGATTCAGATTATGAGACTGATCCATTCCCTCCTGACCCTCATGATAAATAGATGCAGCTAAAGAAAAAGACTCTTAAGGAGGGGACCCCCAAACTTGCTTTGGGTATGGGACATCTGGGCATTTGAAAAAGGACTGTTTCGAAAAGGGGGAGGCCAGATCCAAAACTCCCAGTATTTACCCTTGATGCCATAAGGGAAGGCTAATCAATGTCAGTCCAAGTATGATTTTGAAGGGCATCCAATAGGGGGAAACTGGAGCTGGAGCGTGGCACCACGCGAAGACACAGATGCCTCAGCTGATGCCTCAGAGGGACCACCACAAACCTCAGCCCAGCTGCCATCTCAAGCAGCCTTTGCGGGACCACAGGCAGCCTTAGCCAGGCCTCACCGACCTACAACCAGCCACCCCGGGCAGCGCAGGAATGGACCTGGCAACCTCCAACACAATTCATCTGTTCATTTGATTCCCACTGGAGTTTTCAGACCACCTGGCCAGAGTATGCATACTTTGATTTTTTGCTCTCCCTGGAGCTATTGACTCTGACTCATAGCATGGACTCCCAAGCCGCCCTGTGTAGTCCCAGCCGAGGGCAATGTAGCTCAACTTATACCCTTTGCTGCAGCACCCCTATCTGCACCCCCAATAACTGAGAAGAGGGAGGGGAGTTATGGTTCTACAGGGGTCCTGCAAATTTTTTTGCTTCCACAGGTCTCAGCATCCAGCATGCCAATGCAAAGTGACTTTGAAAGGTAAAGACATACTCCTAACAGGACTCATTGATACAGGAGCTGAGTTGACTGTTATCTCAAAAGGCCAATTGGCCATTAACGACTGTGCCTCAGGTACTCTCTGGCGTGGGTGGAAATATCAAAAGCCTGCAAAGCCAACACTTGGTGCAAATAACAGGGCCTGATGGGCGGATCACCACAGTTAAAATTTTCTGCTGTCTGTCCCCCTGGTTTTGTGAGGGAGGGATGTGTTAACACAGTGGGAAATTTTTAAGCATTCAAATTTTGAATAGGAGTCATTGGGACACTCAACACCCTCTCAAGAGTCCTTGGCTGACCTTACCCCAGGCACTTTCAAGCATTAGAATCAGTAGCAGCTACCAAAGGGACACTTGATACAGATCTACAGATCTAAAGTGCTGAGGGACACCTAGCCCTGAGGGACACCTAGCCCTGGTAAACGGGTTATACTTTCCAGTTACTTGCCTTTTTTTTTAATAATGTATTTTGTTGTGAATTTTTCGGTACAGCTATTTAGTACTATATAACTGTCAAAAACAGGTTAGAAATTGTTGTAAAATAGTTAACAATTGTTAAGCATGTACTGTTAAAAAGTTTGGTTATTATATTCTAAAAGGGGTTAAAAGGATAGTTATAAGAAATACGGTACTCAATGTACCGTATTACACCTAAGTAAAGTGCACCATCCCCCCAAGCAAAAACGAGCCAACCTGGACAGAACTGTAATGGCCAATCAAGTGCCTTGACCTTCATGCGAATGAAGGATCCCAACAGAAACCAGTTCAAAGGAAAAAAAAACAGTATAAAAAGGGGGCATCCGAGTTGGTGAGACTGTGCCGCTCCACTTGGAACATCGGGAACATCCCAGCTCAAGAAAGGAAGAAGATCCAGGTCAGGCTCTGCAGCATCCTCGCTTGTTGGGAATGTTCCTGCTCGACCTGCAGGCCCCCATGCTTTAGGCCTTATAATAAAAGCTGAAATCACTTTACTTCTTGGAGTGTGTTCTCATTTATAACAGCTTGGGTGCTCGTCTGGGATACAACCTCGCCCAACCAAAATGGGAGGATGGGACAGTCACTTGTCCTCCACAGAGGGACCTTGCGTCGGTATCTGAGAAAAAGGCCTGAGGCACATGAGGCACAGCTGAGCAAGACGCTAGCCCGTAAGTATCACCCATCCACGGGCAGGGGGAGGGGCCAAGGGGACGGGGGGCAGGGGGGAGTGTGTGCAGACTGCTTGAGACAGGGCCAGCAGCTTGAGTGGCTCAGAGCCCTGGAGTGAGTGAGGACCTCCTAATACCACAGTTCCGGCTTTCCACAAGGAGAGTGGCTGGGAATGGAGGGAAGTGAAAGAGGGAAGACCGAATGAGGCGCCCCCTCCCCACCCCCCTACCCCTCCTTGTTCCTTCAGTCAGGACACCCAGGCAGGCCACGTTAAAGCCTGGCAAGCCATTGTACCCTGGGCGTGTAGGGGCCAGTGGTGAAGGTGTGAGTGACATGCAAACAAGCAATTTCCCCCCCCGGCATGTGGGGGCTGTGGTAAGAGAGAGTGAGTCACACTCAAATCAGCCTCACAGGTAAACTAGTGGACGCATCAGCAACAAGAGGCAGCCAGATTCAGGGTTCTTTCCGAAGGCCCGGTGGCACTGGAGCCTGGAGAGGCCGACCCCAAGGCGAGGAAGGGCCACAGTATTGTAGGACTTTTATAGCACTGTGGCTGCAAGGGGTGGTCGTGGGGCCCATTCCTCAGGGTACAGGGGTGGGAAGTCCAGCTTGGGAAAGGTGCGGAGGTCCAAACTCTTGACTGAGACTATCTCTAGGGAAGAGGGATAGCCAAACCTTGGGGGAGGTGGGAGGGGTCTGGGTGTGGGCCTACATGGACCAGTGATTCTCTGGCAACAGGGGTCCGCTTTGTGTAAGTCTAAGTGGTTTGCTAATGTCTCCTCTGTCCAATAAAAGAAAAGGGAAATTTACAGGGGTGCTGAACCTAGGTCAGTGGGGAAACTTAGGGTGTCAGTACTCAAGGCTCTGTAGTGTCAAAAAAAGTACCTACATAAGTCTGAGTGGGTGAGGCACCAAGGGCCAGAACTGGAGTTATTCTGCTAAACAGAAGTCAAGAGGTATGAATGAACAGGCCTGAGGGTGTGAATGAATGTGTGTGTGAGTGAGATAAGAGTAAGTATTCCTTAGATAAGAACGCCAGATAAGAGAGCCCAGGGACACCAAAATAGATTGTTGAGGGCAAGGAGACCTGTTGCATAAACAGAAAGATACAAAAATTTAAATTCAAAGAAGGAGAACTTCTCTCTCTTAAGTTAAAAAAAAAAGAATGAGACAGAACTTTTAAAAGGGCCAGTAACAGTAAGCAGTTTTATTTACTGGCCCGAAAGCTTATAGTAACGGACACTCACCATGGGTAGGAGCAACAGTAGATGAGGAGGGCGACCAAAGAAAAAGAATAACAATATTCCACCTGGTAGCCCCCTTGGTGATATACTGGATGACTGGAACAAGTGGGAAACAACTAAAAAGTTAGATCAAGTGAAGATGATTTATTATTGTGTGGAACATTGGCCAAAGAGGAAATTACAACAAGAATCTTTAAAGTGGCCCTGGTATTGAGACAAAGTAGAGATTTTCCAGTTTCCAGGGTAGAAATCCATTTTGACATCTTTTAGTTAAGCCTTGGAATCTTAGCTGTTTAGTCTGAGCTCAGAAAAAATTGCTCCAGTGAAGGGCAGAGATAAGGGGGGGGGAAACAGGTCAACTTGGCCTAGGAATTCTTTCTGATAACAAAGAACTAGCGCTAAATGTCACGCAAAGTCTGTAAAATGAATATGTATGAACCTGTTGTGAAATTGTATGCATATGTATCTGGGGAGAAGGATAAAAAGGAGACCTGAAGATCCCAGAGGTACGCATGCCTTTTAAGGGGAGTAATCCCTGCATGCCTCCCGCGCTGCAATAAACATACCGGCTTTACAACTTTTACAAAGTTGTGGAGTTTTCGATTTTCTCCACAAAACATTTTGGTGAGCCAGCCAGGAGATTCCGTCTCTGTCCCCGCAGGGCAGGAGGGATAGAGGGACCTCCTAGGTGCGCCCCGGGATCTTCCCAGAGGAGCTCCACTGTCCGTTTTGCCTTCTGCAGAGACAGACAAGGACTGCTGACGTGCGGAGGATTCGGTATGTATTAAGAGGGCCCCCAGGGGATAGGAAGGCTGAATAAGTCACTCAGAGACGTCTGAGTGCTCAGCCTGTGCCTGCAGGCAGACCAGTCGATAGAGCGACTGAAAGGCGAGAGTTCACTGTCCGATAGAGCGGCCGCTAGCAACCCTGGGGGTGAGTTCGAGTGAACTCGTGCATGTGTGTAGCGTCCGGACACTGTATCGTTGTGTAGTTAATGCATTGTGTGTGTTTGTGATTGTGTGAGTGCATGGTGTACAAAGAGAGTATATCTACAGTGCGAGGGAGTTTCTACCCACGACTGAAGGGGCCAAGTGAGGCCTGAGGTACCAGCCGGGGCAGGCTGTGGGAGCAGGGAGTGCCCTGCGGTGAAGTGGAACAAGTGGAGAAACGTTGGTCAAGATGTGTATTGTGTTTAAAGGTAGTGATTTGTGTAGATCGGGCACATTTTAACCGTGAGTATGAGCTCAGGGAGTTCCGCTGCCCTGGTAGTTAGACTTTATCTCTAGAATTTTGCTGTATGCTGTTATTTTGATTGTGTCCAGAGTGTGTGAAGACCAGAGGAAACTCGAGTGGGTTTATGCTGAAGTATATTGTATGCTGTGTTCTGTTGAGAAAAGTGGGCACTTTGAGAGATATGCCCTTTCCCGGTGAGTTTGTGTGGTTCTTCCCCCCACATTGTGGTAATTTCATGCTCGAATTGTATAGTGGTGTTTGTGGAGATTTTAGGATTTTGTTTGCAACAAATGTAGCATTTTACACAGAAGAACTAGGGTATGGTGATTTATGTTTAAATGTGGTAAAAAAAAACTAAAGGAATTCAAAGAATTCCCCCCACACACACAGCAATTCCAGCCCTGACTTGTGAATTTGAGATAAGGGGGGCAGCGGTGTGTGTCTGTGTTTGTGGGCATATCAAAGTTTTTGCTGTAACAAGCACAGCCTATTGCAAGGCAGTAAAGTGAGTGTCAGTAAAAATGCTTGAATTAGATTGTGAGAGAAGAGAACTAGAAAAAACTGAGATTTTGTAAAACAGAGTTTAGATAGAAGAGATGAATGAGTTTATGAGACTTCAGTTGGTAATATAGTAAGTTTGAACTGAAAACAGCCTGCCGTAGAGGTTAAGTGATAAACGCCGAAGTGATAAATGGAATAGCCTGCAAGCAATTCCTGAGAGCTTTTGGTGCATTGAGAAGCTGGCACCTTGTGTGCAATGCAAAGTTTCTGTGCCTTAAGTGTAAATTTAAGGTTCCTGATCAAGCCAATTCAGAACTTGAGATCTTAAAGCTTATGTGTGGAGGATCACATCTAATGCCTGCCACCTGAAGGTCTGTGTGTGTGAGAAAAACTGAAAAAACGACATTGTGAGGCTTGGGTAGAAACAAGATAGCATAAAGAGAAAGAGAAAATGAGAACTAACCAGAAAAAGAGGTTCCTGAACTAGCCCCTTTGGGAGGGGCTCACTGGGAGAAAGCTGCCAGTAGGGGCGGCTCAGGAAAAAGGATTTATAATACCTTATTATAGTTAATGCTGTTTTAAAATAAGAAAGGAAATCAAATAAAGTCCCATATGTTGATGTAGTTTTATTTTAAGACTTCACCCAGAATGGCAGAGTAACTGTGGGTTCAGAGCTCCCTCTGACCTGCTGGTGTTAGCCCTTGAAAAAGAAAACAAAGCAGAGAAAGCAAATGAAACATGTTCTTCAGCATGCAGCATAAGATAGCAATGTATGAAGTCAGAGAAAGTTTATCATACTGAAATACAAAGCGATTACAGCTCTCAAAATAATTACTTATAGTTTATTAAAGATTCCTCCTAAAGTAAAAAAGGATAAGGAGGAATTCCCCAGAAGGGAAGAGGACTCAGGCTCCAAAGGTATACCCATTCGCACCCATCCCCCTCCTGGCAGTTCATCCAGAACTAGGAAGTAACA
The DNA here is from genome assembly GCF_022539315.1 of Serinus canaria. Classification (NCBI taxonomy): domain Eukaryota; kingdom Metazoa; phylum Chordata; class Aves; order Passeriformes; family Fringillidae; genus Serinus; species Serinus canaria. The sequence goes on along the minus strand of NC_066342.1, from coordinate 10,501,288 downwards.
AACCCCTCTTCGAGAGGCAGTGAGACCAGAAAAAGGAAAAGGGTGAAATTTTAGTTGATACAGGAGCTGTATATTCAGTTTTAAATAAAGCTTTAGTACCTGTGGAGAACCATTGTGTTATAGTGTGGGGAACAACTAACCAGTCTGAGAAGGCGTACTTTTGCAAATCTTTGAAGTAACATGTGTACTTAGAAGCTTTTGTATATGTCCAATTCTCTAAACATTCTCAAATGGGGGGGTTACTCTTGAGGAAAATTATATAAAGATGTTAGGCTTAACATTAACAGCCATTGAAATTAAGAAAGAAATTAGTAAAGAGATATTAGAACAAGTATTTTCCGAAGTATAGGCTTCTGCTGTACCAGGGAGGGTGAAGAATGCGCCCCTTCATAGTAAAAAGGCTTAAGAAAGGAACACAACCAGTGAGAATTAAGCACTACCCCCTGAAAAGAAGATAGGGAAGAAATCAGCCCAATAATCAATGGTACTGGATTGAGGGCTGTCAATAAGATAACAAGGAATTTATACCCTGTAGTAGCAAATCCATATACTATACTAACTTGTTTAACACCTGAGCTAACCTGGTTTACTGTTTTAGACCTGAAGGATGCCTTCTTTTGCCTCCCTATCCACAAAGCCAGCCAGAAAATTTTTGCATTCAAATTAAAAAGCCCTGAAAGCAGTGCAAAACCCAGCTCACATGGTCCATGTGCCTCAAGACTTCAAAATTCCCCCACTCTGTTTGGGAGCAACTTGGGAAAGATCTGGAGTCCTGAGAAGCTCCACAGGAAGAAGGAAGGCTGTTGCAGTACGTGGATGACCCTCTAGTAGCCACTCAGACGAAGGAAGCACTTGTGGCCTGGACAAAACAGAGATCTCCAGTGGACGAAAGAAGCCACACGGGCCTTTCACCAGCTAAAGAGTGCCCTCATATCAGCTCCAGCCCTGGGACTTCCAGATGTAAGTAAACCATTCTTTCTATTTTCCCATGAAAAACAAGGAATTGCCTTGGGAATACTGGCCCAGGATGTGGGTCCATACCGGAGGGCAGTTGCTTACTTCTCCAAGCAACTAGATGCAACAGCCAAAAGAATGGCCAGGTTGCCTCAGAGCTGTAGCAGCAGTCATGCTGAATATTCAGGAGGCACGCAAGTTTACCCTGGGACAAAGAATGACTGTGCTAGTGTCCCATACAGTGTCCACAGTACTGGAAGTAAAGGGTGGCCATTGGCTTTCACCACAGAGGTTCCTGAAATACCAGGCCATGATGGTAGAGCAAGATGATGTAGAAATAGTGGTGACTAATATTGTCAACACAGCTTCCTTTCACAGTGGAAATCAAAGGGAAGCAGTGCACCACGATTGCCTGGAGACCATTGATGCTACCTACTCCAGCTGCCCAGACTTAAAGGACACTCCTTTGGACGATGCAGAGACCTGGTTCACTGGCGGGAGTAGCCACGTTGCCAATGGAAAGTGACATGCTGGATACACAGTGACCACCTGCAGAGAGGTAATAGAATCCGGACCCTTACCAACAAGCACCTCTGCGCAGAAGGCCGAGATAATTGCGGTGACCCGTGCCTTAGAAATGGCGAAAGGAAAGAAGATAAACATCTACACAGACTCAAGGTATGCATTCGGAGTCGTGCATGCACATGGAGCCATCTGGAAAGAGAGGGGACTTCTGACCTCACAGGGAAAGAACATCAAACATGCACAAGAGATAATCCAGCTTTTGAAAACAGTTCACCTGCCTGAAAAGGTGGCAATTATGCATATCAAGGCACACCAAAGAGTGAGCTCAGAATTGGAAGAAGGAAATGAGCTGGCGGATAGAGAGGCAAAGGAAGCAGCAAAAGGTGAGGTAACTATTGAAGGAGCCCTAATTCCAGATGGACAAATTTCCCTTGAAGGTAAGCCAGAATATAATAAGAGAGATAGAAAATTAATTGAATATCAAAAAGGGACATATAGCCAAGAAGGCTGCGCTACCATTGAAAAGAAGCTGGTAATCCCTTCCCGTTTATTGTGGTCACAAGTAAAGGAAGAGCACCAGAAAGCACACTGGGGAATAAATGCCCTATACACCTACTTGATTGAAAGAGTAGTTGCTAGGAATTTATATGCCACTATTACTCAGGTGACCCGACAGTGTGATCTTTGCCTCCAGACTAACCCCAAAAATGCTCCCAAGCCGAAACTCGGTCAGATTGGGAGAGGCCATGGGCCTGGACAGCAGTGGCAAATTGACTTTTCAGAACTCCCAAGGAAAGGGGGGTTTTGGTATTTATTGGTATTGACAGATACATTTTCAAGGTGGCCAGAAGCATTCCCCACCAGAACTATCAAAGCTCGAGAGGTGACCAGAGTGTTATTACAAGAAATAATACCACGCTTCTGAGTTCCAGCCACAATATCCTCAGATAGAGAATCACATTTCATTCCCAAAATAGTGCACACACGTGGCTGGAGCTCGGAGCAGGGAGCTAGATAGGCCAATACATAACATACAGCCTAGAGATTATGTATATGTTAAGTCTCTTACAGAGAAAACTTTGGAACCACTGTGGGAGGGACTGACCGTTCCAGGTGCTTATCACCACCTTCACTGCAATCAAGATCAAGGAGCAGAATGCCTAGGTCCATCACTCTCGAGTGAAGAAGGCCCCAGAAGCCCCCCCTTGGAGAGTGACATCAGGAGACAATGAACTGAGACTAAAGCTTACACGGGCAAAAATGAGTATATTGCAGTCGGGAGTGGTTCATACTTTAACTTGCAGAATTGTTTTGTATATATTTATAACTGATCTTGCTAATTTGGAATTGGAGAATACTACAATGAGTAGCTATGTTAACATCCCTATCAAATGTACATGGCAAAGCATTAAGAGACACCTATTGTCGTAGGGGTCTGCATTAGGTAAAAGAATTTACTTATTTTCTAGGAAAGGGGGGAATGAGACAAAGTAGAAATTTTCCACGTTCCAGGGTAGAAATCCATTTTGACATCTTTTAGTTAAGCCTTGGAATCTTAGCTGTTTAGTCTGAGCTCAGAAAAATTGCTCCAGTGAAGGGCAGAGATAAGGGGGGGGGGGAGGGGAGACAGGTCAACTTGGCCTAGGAATTCTTTCTGATAACAAAGAACTAGCGCTAAATGTCACGCGAAGTGTGTAAAATGAATATGTATGAACCTATTGTGAAATTGTATGCATATGTATTTGGGGAGAAAGATAAAAAGGGGACCTGAAGATCCCAGAGGTACGCATGCCTTTTAAGGGGAGTAATCCCCGCATGCGTCCAGCGCTGCAATAAACATACTGGCTTTACAACTTTTACAAAGTTGTGGAGTTTTTGATTTTCTCCGCAAAACAGTATGGAAGTAGAGATAAGTGGTTATGTAATTTATTATATTAGCACGTGTGTAACCAAGAAAACCTTAATTCAGAATGAGTGGAGTATGTTACTTGCTGGGTCAAATTCTTAGGAGAAGATTCTAAGGTATACAAACTAAAAAAATATAAAGAGCGGGAATCAGAGGAAAAAGCTAAAGAAAACAAGGGAGTTATTCAAAAGACGTGGAATCCTCTTGATTATGTAGCCCCCCCAACTCTTCCTCCAAACTATCAAGCCACTCCCCCCCCCCCCCCACTTAACACCCAGCCTCCTGCTTCTCAAAACCTACCTTTACCCCCTCCAATTATCCCCGCCTCTTCTCTATTTCTTCAGGGAATCTCCATGTCATCTTTACCCCCTCCAACAACCCTACTCCCTCATATATATCCACCCCTTGATGCTTTTCCCCCGCTGCCCCCTACACCCACTAACGTGCAGCATGTTCAACCGGTAAGTCAGAATACAACACCTTTCCCTGAGGAAAAAAACCCTCTGGATATATATCCTCCAACCTAATAACTGTATCCTCCCACAATGATAACAAAGAATTAGTGAGACAGTCAAATGACCCTTTAGATGCTGGCCCTTACTGTAATACCAGATCAAAAAGTGTTGTAAGGCCAGAGGTAAATCTGGACAGGCTGTTTCCCCTGAGGGAAGTTCCACTAGGTGGGGAGGTGGGAGAAATAGGTTTTGTAAATGCACTCCTGACAGCTTCTGAAGTAAGAATATTTAAGAAGGAGCTGATTAGTTTAGTGGAAGATCCAATTGGGACAGCACAGCAAATAGATTAGTTCCTGGGTCCCAGTATATACACCTGGGGGGAGCTGCATTCTATTATGAACATCCTCTTCTCCCCAGAGGAGATAGGCCTCATAAGATAAGCAGGGATAAAGATCTGGGAGAAGGACAACCGCACTGGACCCCCGGGTGAGCAAAAACTCCCTGGTGTAAACACAAATTGGAATCCCAACCCGGAAGAGGGCTGGAGAAACATGAAAGACTACAGGACCCTAATTATAAGAGGCATAAAAGAATCTGTACCCAAAACCAGCAATACCAAATGGGCATTTGATGGGAGTCAAGAAAAGGATGAGTCCCCGGGGGCATGGCTAAATTGATTAAAATGAAATTTTCAGTTACATTCCAACATTGATCCTTAAGGACCAGAGGGCCAAGTATTACTAAAAGTACAGTTTGTTACCAAAGCTTGGCCTGACATTAGACAGAAATTAGAAAAATTGGAAGACTGGCAAGAAAGGGGAATTACCAATCTGTTAAGGGAAGCTCTGAAAATTTATTTAAGGAGAGATGAGGAGAAGAACAGAACAAAAGCAAAAATTATGGTGGGGGTAGCAAGAGAAAGAGTAGGAGTGGGAAGAGGGGAGCCAAAAGGGGGAGCAGAAAATAAAGGGAAGCTGGGTAAATGGAAAAACCCACCATTAGATGATGTGTATTGCAATTACTGTGCCGAAAAAGGGCATATTAAGAGGTCCTGCAAAAAATTACAAATGGATGAAGCAATTGAGAAAGAACAGGACATCCTGGAGAAGATTCTGAGAGGAGATGATGATTAGGGGTGTCAGGGGCTCTTCACTCTCCAGGATGAGAACGGACACCAGATAGAGCCCCTGGTAAACTTAGAAATTAGCCCCCAGAGCGAAGAATATAAGATTTTAGTGGACACAGGTGCTTATCAATCCTGTGTGATGAAGCTCCCTAGAGGGGCTCAGCTAAGCAAAAAGATCTGCCAAGTGCGGGGAGCAAAAGGGGAACCGTTCGGAGCCCAGGTTATAGAGAGCATAATTATAAAAGGCAAGTCAAAGGAATGCAGGGCTGATTTCCTTTATATCCCGAAACTAGGTTGTGACTTATTGGGGCAGGACCTGCAAGTAAAGATGGGAACTGGAGTAGTGCCAAAGGAGGGGAGGATGGTACCCCACATAATGTTATTAGCTGAATGGGATATGGGAGAAATTAGCCCAATAGTCTGGGTGAAAGGAGGAGGGTGAGGGTTGTTAAATATCCCACCAATTAAGATAGAAATGCAGTCAGGAATCCCCCCTGTTAGGATAAAACAATATCCCATCTCCCCTGAAGGCCAGAGTGGACTAACACCTGTGATACAGGGACTCGTGGAAGAAAGCATACTAGAACCATGCATGTCACCACATAATACACCAATTCTAGCTGTCAAAAAGGCTAATGGAACCTATCGATTGGTGCAGGATTTGAAGGAAATTAACAAACCAACTATTTCCAGATATCTGATAGTATCAAATCCATATACTCTTCTCAGTCAAATTCCACGAGAACATGCATGGTTCTCAGTAATAGATTTGAAAGATGCTTTCTGGGCCTGTCCATTAGAGGTGGGGAGCAGGAATTGGTTTGCCTTTGAATGGGAAGACCCAGCTGCAAACATAAACAACAACTTCGGTGGACCCACCTCCCACAGGGAGTCACAGAATCCCCTAACCTATTTGGACGAGCCTTAGAAGATCTTATAAAATCCTTTGTACCTGGGGAAGAAATACAAATTCTACAATATGTGGATGACCTACTAATATCAGGCAAAGATCAAGAACAAGTCCAACAAGCCTATATAAATTTACTAAATTTCCTGGGAGAAAAAGGATTAAAAGTACCAAAGAAAAAACTCCAATTTGTAGAAGAAGAGGCAACGTACCTGGGGGATCTAATTGGAAAACGGGTACAAAAAGCTCAGGCCTGAAAGAGTTGTGGGGATCCTGTCAATTCCACCACCCAAGACTAAGAGATGTAAGAAAGCTATTAGGTCTAATGGGCTATTGTAAATTATGGATTGATCAATATACTCAAACTGTAAAATTTTTGTATGAAAAATTAATAAGCACAGAACCTGTAGCCTGGACTCCAGAGGATACCGAACAGTTCCAAGACTTAAAGGCTTGATTGATGAAAGCCCCAGTTTTGAGTCTGCCTAATTTAAGAAAACCATTTAATCTGTTTGTTAATGTTAATGAAGGGATAGCATATGGAGTAATAACCCAAGACTGGGGGAGAAGCAGGAAGATAGTGGCTTATCTGTCAAAATTATTTGATCCGGTTGCAAGGGGGTGGCCAGCCTGTATTCAAGCGGTGGAAGCCACAGCTACCTTATTAGAAGACACTCTCTCCTGGGTTGACTATATGATGCTTTTATCCCCAATTGTCTGCTCTGTTTATGCTGAATAATAAGTTTTGCACCTTTAAGACTTGTTCCAGAGAAGGAAGGGGGGAGAAAAGAAGTGCGCAGTTTGTTTTCAGACACTGCACTAACTCCTACACATTCCTGCTTCTGGACTGTGTTGTCTACAGATAGACAGCAAGACAGAGCTCTCCTTTATTTTAGTTAGTTTTAGCTAGCTAAGGCAAAGAAGTTCCCTAGACTATATTTTTTCCCCCTTTTCTTTAGACCTGTTTAAACCTGCTCTAGACTGAACACCCAGAAGAGCACCAGCAGCTCGCACCTGTGGCCCACTGGGACGGGCCTGGGCTGTGACATTTCCAGCGCCAGAAGGACTGATAAGAGACTAAGTGAACCAAGCTACAACCCAGGGAGGGGACTTTCCTGAGTTTGTCATATCTTTTAGAACAGCAAAAAGTTATATTGTTTAATATTATTTAAGCTTTATTGTTTAATAAACAGGTTTTTCCACTTTTCTCCAAGGAGGTATATTTTCCTGAACCGGTTGGGGGAGAGGCCAATTAAATTTGCTTTTCTAGAAGAACCCCTTTAGGAGTTCTCTCCCAAATGTGCCCTGAACCAAGACACACTCTAAAGCTTGCTTTCAGTGGGAGGATTTGAGTACATAGACCACACAACTTGAGGACAGTGTTAAGCCAAAAAGCTCCAGAGTGGCTAACAGACAGATGAATCCTGAGGTATGAAATAACCCTGATGAATATCGCGAATCTAGAGATTGTAACCTCAAAATGTTTAAATCCTGCACAATTCTTAATGGGGGAACCAATGGAAAATTCAGAGCATAATTGTATAGAGCTAATTGAGATACAAACAAAAGTAAGAGAAGACCTAGAAGAATTCCCCTTACCATATGAAAGGATCTTGTATATAGATGCATCCTCTCGAACTGTCATGGGAAAAAAAGCATCAGGATATGCCATTATTGAAGCAGGGGAAATCAAAGAAAAAGGGAAATTACCCTCAAATTAGCCTGCACAAAGTTGCAAGATATATGCCTTAAAGAGAGGTTTAGATTTATTAGTAGACAATATAAGGACAATCTACACAGATTCTTAATATGCCTTTGGGATAGCTCATACCTTTGGAAAAATCTGTCAAGAGAGGGGATACCTTAACTCAAAAGGGAAAAATCTGGCATATGAAAGTCTGATCAGGGAAGTACTTGAATCCCTCAGAGGACCAAAAGAAATTGCCATAGTTCATATTAAAGGCCACCAGAAAGGGGATACCTCTGAAATCCAAGGAAACAAATTAGCAGACCCAGTAGCCAAAGAAGCAGACTTGGAAGTAGGGGACCCAGTCATAGTCCTAAGGGTAAAAGAAGACCAGGGAAAAATAAGGGAAGAGGGGGTACCAATTTTCAACGACAAGGAACTAAATAAATACAGAAAATGGGAGAGGTAAAAACAGAGGATGGAAAGTGGACCCCAGATGGACGACAAATTATCAACCAAATAATAACCAGGAAACTGATGTACCTGAAGAGGTACACCAATTAGCTCGCTGGGGAACACAAGGAATATGTGATCATTTCCTGAAACATTACATGGGGATGGGAATATATGAAATAGCCAGATCCATGACAGGAGAATGTCTAACCTGCCAAAAAGTCAACAAAAAAGTGATGCAAAAAAGCACTCCAAGAGGGAGGAAATTAGCCATAAGACCTTTCCAGAGTATTCAGGTTAATTTTACTGAATTAACTCCAGCCCAAGGATATAAACACCTATTGATCATAGTTGACCATCTAACCCACTGGGTTGAAGCATTCCCCATGAGAAGGGAGACAGACCAAACTGTGACAAAAGTTCTCTTGGAAGAAATTATTCCGAGATAGAGGCTAATAAATATTATTGATTTGGACCGTGGCCCCCACTTAACATCCAGTGTTCTGCAACAGGTCATCAGTGCCATGGGAATAAAATGGGAGTTACACACCCCTTGGCACCCTCAGAGTTCTGGGAGGGTCAAGAGGGTGAATCAAACCTTAAAGAATATCTTAACAAAATTGATCTTAGAAACCCAATGGAATTGGGTCAAATGTTTACCACTAGCCCTATTACAAATAAGAACAAGACCCAGAACAGATCTAGGGGTGTCTCTGTACGAAATGTTGTTTGGGCTGCCTTTCTTGCTTACCCCATACAGTATTGAGGAACATCTAGAGGGGGGGACAGCAATGCAAAAATATATAGAAACAGTAAAAACAACCCTAGAAAAACTAAGGAAAAAGGGCTACCTCCCCCAAACTTCCTCACTGAACTGTAAAATACATTGTATTTACCCGGAAGACTGGGTATTGATTAAATAATGGAAAAACCCTCCACTAACTGCTCTCTTTGAAGGCCCCTTCCAGGTGCTGCTTACAACAAACACCGCAGTAAGAACAAAGGAGCAGGGGTGGACTCATGCAAGTTGAATGAAGGATCCAGTACAACCCCCAGATGACGCAAGCGAATGGACTATAGCCAGCAGAGACATTAAAGACTTGAAATTGGTCCTGAGGAAAGTACCGAAAGAAGCGCAACCCTGAACATGACTCTCCCCACAGGAAGCATCCACAGTTATCCTTATATCCATAAGTTTGTTAATGTTTGTTAAAGTATAAGTGTCCTGGTTTAGGGCAAATTTGGGAGAGAATCCCCAAAAAGGGTTTCTCCAAAAACAAACCCACACGGCCCCTCCCCCAACCGGTTCGGGAAGAATCCCTCGGAGAGAGGTGGAAAGAACCTGTTTATTTGACAAGCACAGCACCCCCATGCATACACAATGAACAATACCAGATGGCACCACTCTTTCACTGCTCTGAGAAAGATGACAAATTCAGAAAGTCTCTCCTGGGGGTGGTCGCTGTTCAGTCCCTCCGGTGCTGAGGCAGCTGCTGCAGCCACAAGGTGTAAACTCTCTCTCCGTGTTCCAAATCCCAGTCCAGAGCAGTCAGCAGGTCCAAACCGGAGGGGGGGAACAGTCCAGAAAGGAATTTGGACTGTTTAGCTAAAGTAACTAGTGAGATCGGGGGGAAAAAAGCAAGAGCAAGCAAAGCAGAAGCGAAGCAGAAGCAAAAGCGAAAGCAAAAAGCAGGGCAAAAAGCAAAAAAAACAGCAACATGCACTGGTGCTATCTGGATGTCCCGCGGAGTGGCTGATAAGAGGCCCAAAACAAAACTCTCACTCTGCCAGTCTTAAAGGCACAGAACATAATATCCAGCATAAATTACATACACATGAATGGGGATAACAGTCACCCTAGGACTGTTTTGTTTGGCTAAGAATTGGCAATCAAAATAACATCTCAGTTTCTGGTACTGTTCCATAGAGCATTCTCCTTGCAACCCTAATTGGGACCAAATTGAAAAGAGGGAGTCGGTACGATAAGGGTCATGGCAGAAGGTCTCCAGAAGAAGGGGAAACCAGAGGTGGGAGGCAAGACCGGATCGGGAACTAGCTCTGGGAAAAACTCTCAGGGCACCCAGAAAACCCCTGTGGATCGAGAGGTGAGGAGGCCAGCCCGTACCAGACTCCCACTCGTAGCAATGCTACTACTCATCTACTTCAAAGGAAGTGGAGGAAACACTTGTGAGATGTGTTACTATCCCTTGTATAAAGGAGATACAGTAAGTGTATTAATCAGAGTACACACAAACATGAATCTCAAATGTATCAATCACTCCCAGTTAACAACCTGTAAAGAAGATAATTAAATATATTGGCTGGCTAAAAATATTGCAAACCCAAGCCAGAGGATGTCGGGAGACTGCCCTTTGAAAGATGGATATGTTTTGAACAAGAAAGTGAAACCAACTTAGAGGATTCATTCAAAGAGAAAGCAGTGCAACTGAAAAGACAAAGAGATAGAGGGGGACAAATATACCGAAATAATCTTTTTTATCAATATGGTGGAAAAGACTACAAAAGAATTTAATTTACCTGATTGTTGAGTGTGCGGAGGGACACACTTAAGTGAAATTTGGCCATGAGACGGTATCAGTTTAGGTCCCTTAGACATTTTAAAATGGATTACATCAAGAAAAAGCATGGTAGTATGTTCCATTAGTAGTAATCAAGTTACAATAAACAGCCCAGCTCAGCTCCATGGAGCAGCCTCTGGGCAAACTGACTGACACTGGCAGTCGCTTGGTGATCCTCCAGGTAGCCCTCACCTCCTGGTCCATGCCAAGAGTGGCTGCCCCCATCCGCCCCTTGGGTCAGTCTGGGTGGCAGTAGAGCAGGGCTGCCTAACTCCTGGAGGCAGAAAATCCCGAGTCAGGGAAGCCAGCACAAAGGAGATGAGAGGGGCCACTTGTCTAAGTTCCGAAACCAGTCCTCAGTTTCTTGCTTCACGTTGCCAATCATGTTTTTTATCTCACTAATTCAGGCATGGAAGTTTTGACTCTTACTAGATAGATTGAAACAACAAAGTCCCTCAAATTCTTGGCACCCATGCCCATGTGCCAGCAGCAAAAAATCAATGGCAGCCCTGTTTTAGAGAGTCACTTTCCTGGTTATTTCTTCATCTTCTAGGAGGTTATTGAAGGCAGTAGATGTTAGATTTGCCTGCTTCGTAACCCAACATTCAAGGTTTCCCAATTCTCTTAAAGCTTTGGCTGCTGCAACCCAGGGGAGGAAGATGGAGATAGCAACCCATTTAGATTTGGCCCAGTAGCGAATTTCGGCATAGTAATGTTCATCGAATTGGTTTGCACTCCTTTTTGAATTTTATTTCTATTTTGGTTGTTCCAAATTGAAATATGGGTCATGTTGGGGGAAGCAACGGACACCCGCCCTAGGGTGCACGGACCTCCGAGAAGACAAGAAGGGATTCCGGGGTAGGCACGATCACTGCAAATAAAAAACATACCTTTTTCTAATTTTCTAGGGTAAGTATCATCAGTAGAGGGTACATTTATTTTTGTAATATGCTGGTACCAATTTTTTGTGGTGAATTGAATTTTATGTTGTTTTACAGATTCATATAGGTCGGATCGAGAACTGGACTGAAAATTGAATTGAATGCAAAATAAAGCTTTGGCCGAACCCAAAATTTCAAATTCTTCTCTATTGATGGACGGTACAGAGAAGGCAAAACATGGAGCATCTACTGGGTGCAAGGGAATTTGAAAGAAACACTCTTTGATGTTTGGGGGAGCATTGATGGGGACAGCATCCCTGGCTGGAGAGACCCCCATGTCCTCGATCACATCATTTATTCTCCGCAAATCGTGGAGGAGGTGCCACTTGTCCTTCCCTGGCTTTCTGATAATAAACACTGGGGAATTCCAAGGGCTATTTGTTGCTACGATGTTTCCTCTCGACAATTGGTCCTCCACTATTTGGGTGAGCGTACCTAATTTTTGTTTTATCAGTGGCCACTGTTCTACCCAGACAGGTGTATCAGTTAGCCAATTCAATTTCTGGATAGGGCGCTCTTCAGTGACCATTATTAAAATCCTGGGGAGCCTTTGGGATTTCAAGTTTGGCTCCTCATCGGGACATGGTGTCTCTCCCCAATAGGGTAACCTTGGAATTTAAAACGAATGGGCGTATAGAAGCCAACTGTCCATTCGGTCCCTCAATTTTTACAATACTCCTTGATCCTTTTGCTTTGATCTTTTTGCCAATTGAGTCCCCTCGACACCTAAAACCTTACTTGACGCTTTTTGCAGCTCCTATTGTGATGGCCATTTGTGTGGGGGAATGACCATCACATCTGCTCCCGTGTCCATCATCCCTTGTAATTGGCTGGAATGCCCCCCGCAGTTTAGGCCACACCAAACAAGGTTTGTCCTCTCCTACGATCTCGGTGAAATAAACAGAAAGGTCCAGGTCATCGAAGAGGGCATGTGGCATTGGAATGGCCTGAGCGATGACCTGGCCCTTTGGTAAGAAGAGGGGGAGATGCACACAGTGCACCATGAGAACAATACGCCCCTGGTCGGGTGATAGAACCCCTGGAATGATTTCGATCTCGGGGGGCGTGGGTGTACTTGGTGTCCCCAATGACAACATACTTGCAGTTTAGCTCTTTCGGGTGCTTATGGTCCTCTGGTTGATGAATCTGGAAGTCGAGTCTGGGCTCTGCTTTGATGATGTGCTAGTCCTAAGATGAAAAAATTAAAGAGTCAGTCAGTTTTAGTCTGTAGGGTGCTCGTTTGCTTTTGGTGGTAACATGACTACTTACAATCTCTCCACGGTCTGCCTCGTTTTTGTCAACGCGTGGGGAAGACCCATGCTCTTGACTTAGGTTTTTGTTGTGTAACTTCCCCCCCTCCTCCTCCTCCCCTGCTTGGAGGTGCCTTTCCTAGGAAAGGACACTGGTGCATAAAGTGTCCCTCTTGATGACAATGGAAGCATTTTCTCCTTGGCAGTTGATTCTCTTGTGGGACAGAGGCTTGAGCTGCCACCCTTTCCCGCACTGCAGGTCTCCTTGGAAGGCCTTCCACCCCTACCATTACCTTCTTTGTACACGCCTCAATTAGCAAGTCCAAGGTCTGTGGAGGCGTTGATGGAAGCACCAGGATGACCTTTCGGCAGGCCTCGTTTGCGTTGCTTGAAGCTACCTCTAGAATCAGTTGTTCTTGTGCATTCAGATCTTCTACCCTTTTTTCACCAGCAGCAGGTAATCCGTCCACGAAATCTATGAAAGGATCTGCAAAAGACTATTTTAAAGATATACGTGGTTGAACGGCTCTTTTGAGGGCACAATCTAGAATGCTTTCTTTGTGATTTCTTTGATCTGGTCTAACACCCTTTTAGGAATTCCCCCTGCTTGTTACCCTCACTGATGAGATGGTTTAAAGTGATTTCATCCTCATCTCCATCAGTGGCAAATTCAGGAACCTGCAGGAGCTGTGGAAGGAGGTCCCCAAGTAATCTTTTCCACATTCTTTCCCATAATTTGTATTCTGATGAGGGGAGCAGGCACATAAACAGCCGCTTTAAATCAGCAGGGACCAGTGTGTTAGAGGTGAATGTGGCTGTTAAAAGGCTTCTAAAAAACTCACTTTTGCAGCCAAATTCTCTTTGAGCTCTGTAGAGTTCCTTAATGTTTTGATACGAGAGGGGTTCCCATCTAGGGTGCTTCCCCCTTGCATCATAGAATACTGGGGCAGCAAAAAAGGAATCATTGTTTTCTGTGTCTTCTGGTTTCTCAGGTGTCTCACTCCCAGTTCCCATGACATCATGGGACCAGGAAGTTTGACCGTGGGAAACAGGAAGTTGGTGGGCGGAGCTAAGGGCTGAGAGGTGGAGACCTGGACAGAAGTTGGGGTGGAGACTTGGGTGGACACAACTGAGGAGGTGGGGACTGTTGATGATGTAATGAGGGGAGGAGCAGTCTGGTGGCGCTGTCAGAGGGGCCAGATAATTTTCTTAAAGGAAGGGGAGGAGTCTGAGGGAAGGGAGGAGTTGAGGGGCTGGAAGGGATGAGGTAATTGGGAGGGAAGAGGGAGAAAGGGATTATGGGAAGAATAAACACAAGTGGGGGGGCCACATCATGTGGTGACTGCCATTTTGTGCTCCTCCCTTAAAAAAATAAAAAGAGGAACCATCTTGAGAACTCGGGTCAGGATTTTGAACTGGGAAAATTGGGGTGGATTGAGGGATTAGGGAGAAGTCACTAACAGTGTGGCCAGCACTGTCAGGGCGAGGGTACTGAGGGATAGTGGGGAGCAAGGGAGACAGTGGCAACCCTGTGCCTTTGAACGGGTTGCTTCGCTAAACCCATCCGGTGTAGGGGACGAGGGAGTAGGAGAAGAGGGAGGGGAAGAAGGGAATTTAGGGAGAACTGGGGACAAACTTGATGATTGTTTTTTAGCTTCCTTCTCTTGATCTTTGACTAAATCCCACATTAACAGAAATAATTGCATGAATCCATCCTTTACAGAAGGGTCACCCCTTTTTGTTATCTCAGTGAGTCTCCCCCCCACAGCTTTCCAGAACTCAAATTTTTGTACATCTTGGGGGGGTGACTTTTGGGAAGTTAAAAAACAGCCATCTCACAAATCTCTAAAACACCCTTTGAAAAATTCACTCCCCTTTCCCCCAGGGATCCCGCAACTTGGGTAAAAACCTCTCGCTGCTGAGTAGACAGACGAGTGCTCATCCTGTCTCCCCAGCACTACCTCCACCCTCTCCCTGCAGTTAAAACAAGAGGAACAAAAGGGAAAGGGCCCAGGAGATCGCCGGGGGTGGAATGCTCACACTGTGCGCTGTGTGTCCCCTACCCCGGGAATGCAGCCACCCAACACCTGAGTCCCTTGTCGGGTCCGACCCAGCCACCAGGGTACTCATCAATCCAACGACTCCTGTAGCGAAAAAACTGCAAGGAAGGTCTCTGGTTCCAGAAGCGACCCTCCTGGACACCTGGAGGAGGGTTTTCTCTTCTTCTGCTAGGAGCACCACTGGCAAAAATGCAGCGTGCTCACACAAAGGCACTGACACCACCAAAAGATTCACCACACCGGGGAACTCCTGCCCAGAGGACAGCCTGTCCCATGGGGTCCTTCCTCCTCACGTTGGTGCGCCAGCTGACATGGGCAGTTGCTTGGTGATCCTCCGGCTAGCCCCCACCTCCTTGCCTGTGCCAAGAGTGGCTGCCCCCTATCCGCCCCTTGGGTCGGTCTGGGTGGCAGTAGAGCAGGGCTGCCTAATTTCCAGAGGCAGCAAAGCTGCTCTATGCAGCTGCTGATAGGAATCCCAAGTAGAGGAAGCCAGAAAAAAGGAGATGAGAAGGACCACTTGTATAAGTTCTCAAGAGGGTTTAATCTCCTAGAGAGTCCACAGACAAGTGACAAAGCTCCAACAGGGTAACAGCAACTTAAGAACAGGGGAGGATACTAGGGGAGGATAACCAACAGTAGAACAGCAGGGGAAGAACGTAGGGCAGGGATCAGATTCTAGGTAACCAATAGGAGATAACATGGGAGGGGATCAGGCTTGGCACACCGATGGAATTTCAAGGGAAGGGTGATAGACAAGGAAGGTTCTAGAGAAAGGGGTGGGGTTACATTTGATGAACAAGGGAAGAGGGCAGTACTTCCAATATTGGCAGGGAAGGGTCTGGAAATCGGGGAGGTACAAGGGAGACTGACATGGGGATTGACATAAGATTAAGCGGGAAAATAGTAGTAAACAACTTCAGGGCAAAACCATTGGGGAAACCGAATGGGGTACATGGAACAAACCACAATAAACTCACAATAAGGAACACCTTAAGATTACAACAGAAAAATCATCTACCACAACTGACAGAAGCTCACAGCCAATGGGAGCTCTCCTAGGATATAGACATCTTATTGGTTCAGAGTCTGGGGGCACAGTGATAGAGCAATGAGCTGTCTCGACGCCAGAGTTTTGACTGGGCTATAAAGGGTACTGGACATACTAAACTACGCTGTTTGCTGATGACCAAAGGGGGTTCTCTCGTGTGTTACATCTCAGACATACAAACATCACGGATTCTACTGTACTATGTGGTGACCCCCTGCGGTGAGGACAAGCAGTCCATGAACCCATGGATTATGCCGAGAGAGACAGACTGAAAAGCTAAGAGGCCAGAAAGAGCCCAAAAATAGGCAGCAAAGGCTGCAGGAGCTAGCTTTGCGACAAAGGTCGCAGGAAATTACAGCCAAAGGGCTGTGTGGAAAAATAAACCAGAGAAGCTGTAAAAGCTGGAAAGAAAGAGGATGGAAGAGCCCGAAAATAGGTGGCAAAGGCTGCAAGGATACAAGTCGCAACAAAGGTTGCAAGAATACTCAGCCTAAGGGCTGTTAGAAAAAAGAAACTGGAGAAGTTGAAAAAAGAAGAAAAACCCCATCAGAGACCATGGCTGCTTGGTTTTTGACATCAGAAAACTCCACAAAACAGGTATGGAAAATTTTCTTTAAGGAATGGGACATAGACTATGGTGAAGAAGCCCTGTTTAAATTAATTACACAGGTAAACTACCATGGGTTTAACACAGCAAAAGAAACTGCCTTTGATCTTAATACTTGGGAACGAACTGGTCACTTTATATTAAAGGCAGCCTCGAAAGGGGAGGAAAATGCAATAAGAATTATAAAACCATGTAGGCTTTGTGGAAAATGCCAATAACTTTTTTTTTTAATTTTAAAAGTTTAATAGTAATAAAATGGTCATAAAGATAGTAATAAAATTAGAGTAATAAAACTTTGGACAATTAGGGTGAGGACAATAGGAGACAATAAAAACAAAAAGTTACAGACGGTCTGGGTACCTCTTTCTGGGCAAAATAAGCCTGAAAAATGACACACGTTAACAGAGGATTAACCCCTATGAAATAAATAGGGCAGATCTTTCTCCTTTTTAATGCCTTTATTAAAAATCAGCTTGGGTGGGAAGAATTGACTGGTTGCGTTCATGTCGTCACTGCTTCCAGAGGTGGCATGGAGGAGGAGGAAAAAATGCAGCTTTGTCCACTGGTATGCAGGCAGAGCTGGGGGTTACATCCTCACGAGAGCACCAGGATGTTCCCACTTTTTTGGTTTGACATTCAGGGTCCTCTTTCTGGCCGATGTCTATTTAGGTTATGGTGAAAGGTAAAAAGGGTCTCAGCGGGCACTGGGTTCTGTTCCTCACATCTAGACATCACTTTGATCTCTTAATTTTGTGTTGGCTGGTTGTTTTTAGGGGTTTTTGTTAGGTTTGGTGAAATATTTCCTCATTTGCATGTTAGTCCCGTTGTCGGGGTGGGGGGGGGTGGGGGGGGAAGGGGGGGTGGGTGTGCCATCCTCCAGGCAGCAGCAGGGTGGTACTCAACAAAAAAGGGGAATTCTCAACAATAGGGAGCTAACGACCAACTATTAACAGGTGATTACAACATGAAACTATCAACAAGGAACATTTAGAACTCCCCCCTGGCAGCAACTGGCCCAACCTGTGAACTCTGCAACTTTTAACAAAATGGTTAACTTTCCTACTCATAACACTTAAAACCAATAGCCTGTTGCATATTCATACACCTCAAACATGATGCATAAATTCCATTCAAACCAAGGATTCTGTCTGGTCAGTGTCAACTTCTTAATCCTAATGGTTTCTTCAGGACTGAGAGAGGCGGGAAGAAGTTAGTTTCTTCTGATACGAGAGCAATAAATTCTTTTTCTCTGAAAGATTTAGGTGTCCTGTGGCTGCTATCTCGCTGCATGTTCTCTCTTTAAAAAAGTATCTTACATAGCATAGTTTCTATTTTAACATTATGTTATAACCTAAAACTATATTTAACACACTACGTAAGAAATTTAATACAGCATAACTTTCTAACATAACACATATAATATTCATTTTAATATTTGCAAAAAGCCAATCATACTATACACATTTTTCACATTAACTACAAAAACTACATTTTAACTACAAAATTACATTTACCATACTATTAAAATATTAATACAGCACTACTAATCAATACAACACAATACATACAGTAAATATCTGCGTAGAGCCATATAATATGCACTTTTCACAGGCTTGTTTTGGATTTAATAGGACTATTAAATACTGAACTATATGGGGAAGAAAACACACCGGAGGAGTTTTGGGGGGAGATGGACACCTCTCTAAGCCCCCAGAGCACGCGGCAGGACACAATGGCCAGCAATGCTGCCCCACGTGGCCGAGCTGCTTTGAACTACCCCCCCATGTCAGCATTGTTCCCGGGACAACCATCCCCTAGATCTCCCCAGCAAGGAGCGGCCCCACTACGCAGGGAGACAGGGGGCCCGGCAGGGTCCCAGGGATGCCAGGACGCCCTGTGCGGGCACCATGAAAATGCCACCCAGTACCTGCCCGGCACAGCTGCTGCAGAAGTTTGGACGGTGCCGCCATTTCAGCTGGGCTACCAGTGATCATGACGCAGCTCCAGCTCGGTGCTGTCCCCGGGACCACACCCCCTGCCATCGGGGCTGACCACGCTCCTCAATGCCATGGAAACACCCAGACCGTCCCTTCCCAGAGCTGGTTGGCTCAGCCCGCAAACTGCGCCCACAGCCCCGCCTCAATAAACCACTCCTGTCTGCCACTGCAACACAGGGGTGGAACCCGAGATGACCCAGATGTTACCACTACGTCACACCTGGAAGCACACCGGTGTCACCGACATGTTTTATGAAAAATCCTTTACTTAGGATTTTTCCTCTCCTGAGAGCTGAGAGGCCTCAGGAACAAACTGTAAACAATTCTTATCTGCTGCTGTGGAATGCAACAGGGGATGTCTGTGATTGGCCCCGTCAAACTGTTTCCAATTAAGAGCCTATCACAGAACACCTGTCCAGCTGGTCTCGGTCTGAGAAGACTTTTCGTTTACACATTCTTTTCTATTCTTAGCATAGCATGGTAGTGAAATCCTTCTCTCTATTCTTTTAGTATAGTTTTTATATATTATATATCATATTATAATAAATCAAGCCTTCTGATACATGGAGTCAACTTTCTCGTCTCTTCCCTCATCATGGGACCCCTGAGAACGGGGTAACACACCGGAACCAGGAAGCTCCAACACCATGATACAGAGCCCTGTTCCCGGCACCAGCTCTGGACATGCAGCTGTCACTGCTGCAGCACCATGGCATCTACAGTCAAGGTCCCAACAAGCTGAGGAAGTCCCTACGACCCTGCTGCTGTCAGCTCCAGCCCCCTTCGATGTTCCGAGCAGGAAACATTCCCACCCGAGACCCGGTAATCTTCTGGACAGAGGTAAAACAAAAGGGTATAGAATGTGGAGATATAGAAGGGGCTGAACTAATTCCTGTCCCCATGGGCTCACCATCATCAGAGAACTGGCAAGAGGGTGAGGGAACAATTACAGCATTCCCAGTGATGCAAAGTAATGGGACAACATCTGGCAAATACATACCCTTTAATTGGCAAATCCGCTCAGAGCTTCACCAGCTAGCTGCTAAGCATGGGTTAGGATTGCCTGCTGTTGCAAATATGCTTCGATTTATAAGAGTTAATGAACTAACTCCCTATGATATGAAGCAGATTGCGAAACTGCTCGGTACTCCAGTGCAATTCATAATGTTTGAATCGAGCTGAAAAGCTTATGCAGAAGATCAGGGACTAAAAAAATCTCAAGAGCTTTGCAGCAGAACCCATGTTTTGTGGCAGGGATCTCTCAACTTATAGGACTGTCCCCCATGGAAGACCCACAAATCCAAGTATGTTTGAACCCCTTTATTCTAGCCAAAGCAGAGGATTTAGCAACAAAGAAGCAAACAAAAAAATCCTTAAACCCCCCTTCCAAACAGGAAGCTTCTATCAATCAAACCCCAACAAAACTTCACAGACACCCTGCCTTCTGATATTTCGACAATAGGAAAGGTTCCATATTCCAAAAACTCTAATAAACTGATAGCATATGGTAAAGGTAAAAATATTGAAAAGGTACCACAACAGAATTACAAAATTGTACAATTGTTTGTTAAATATGCCTTAGAGTTCATAGTACAATATCTGTCATTACTGTTTACATTTATTAAAATCATAATCGTTAAGCCTATGGTAGCTGATTTTGCTAAAGTTATTAAGAAAGTATTACATTCCTTTCTCAGGCATGGGGTGCTGTGTATCAAAGAGATCATAGGATATATATTAATAAATCATCTCTTAGTATTCCTAATAGCCCTGCTTGCATTATTTCTAGATCTGTTACCAAATAGCATATATGACCTAGCTACTAAGCCCTGGGATTAACTGACAGGGGCTTCTCCCAATCATGTCTCAAATGAAGCTGCAAGCATTTCACTGGCCAGATCCCGAGGGGGCACGGAGTTCAGACCAATGAGAATATCCAGACTGGCTCTTTCAAAAGTCTTTATAAAGGGTAGGCCAGAGGATAAACTTCCTCTGTTGCCACACGAACATCAGGGGTGAGCTGTTTCTGTCTCCTTGCCCCTCAACCCGCCCCCCCCCCCCACCTGTCGTAATATAGATCAAACCTGAAGATAAAAACAATATAATCATCTTAACATTATAGGTCCATTGACACATACACAGAATGTTAATTTACTAACTTCATAGGCAAATTTCAACTGCAAAGTCTCTAACCAAGAATTTACCGCCTATCATCTTTTCAAAACCTAAAGTCACTTGTTAAAGTCAATAACAAAATTTCTAACTCCTAACAAAAGGAAAAAAGTAGATTACTCACACTGTTATTCATGTTAACAAAATTTCCTTACAGTAGAATACTGTTCAAAACCAATGTTTTGTTCCTATTCTTATTTACTATACAAAAAAAAAAGGGGAAAAAAGGTTGGGATGAATTCATACCCCTTTTTTTGAGTCTTAAGTAATATAATGTTCTCATGTTTGAAAATGAATCATGTAACAGTACAATGATCCTATGATAATTCATCTGCCTAAAAAAACAAGGTAAATGCACTACAATGAACACTGGAAACCACAGACACCAGCCTGATGTCCCTTCAACAGACATTACATAGCCATGTAACCAGAACAATAAGTAACTACCTCACAGAAATCTGTGACATTTGAAACAACAGTTCATATAAGGACTCTGTTAATTTATGAATTGCCTTATCTGTTAAGCTTGTTTTTTATTACACTACTAAAGTTGAGTGTTTCAAGGTTTTCTAATTTCAGTTGAGAGTTAAGATATAACTTACAGCTTTGTTTACAAACTATTTTTCATGTTACAGACTGTTTTCTGTTTACAAATTGTTTTCTCTGGTAGTCAGATTTTCTTCAACAGTTTTAGGAGTTAAGTAGCTTGTTGTTGTTAAAATAAGCTATGATTTGTAACCTAAACATTAAGAAATTCTTACCTACAGACTAAATCAATATACTGCACCTTCACTAATATATGTCATGCAAATTAAAACCATGCTGTTTCTGTCACCCTGTTTGCTAGGGACTCCTACAAATAGATGACAGAGAACAGATCACAAATTTTAGTAAAGACAAAACTGTGAGATGTTGCATTAGTATTAATCACGTTATGATAAGCAGCCCAGGTCAGCTCCATGAACCAGCCTCTGGGCTGACTGACTGAAGCTCACAGGCAATGGGAGCTCTCCTAGGATGCAGGCATCTTATTGGTTCAGTCTAGAGGAAAGCAAATAGACCAATGACTTGTCTCATCCCGGGAGTTTTGAATGGACTATAAAAGAAAGCTCTGAACAATAAATCATGCTGTTTGCTGATGATCAATGGGAGTTTGTTGTGTGTTGTCTCAGACATACAAACATCACGGATTATTAATGTAATACCCCTGATGGGCCTAGTCAAAATACCTGGGGAAGAATGGCTCAGCAGGAAGAATTAAAAAAAGAAGACCAAGCAGTGTCACTATACCCCTTCCAGGAAGTTCCATTGGGAGGGGCACAAGGGGGAATTGGGTTTTTCACTGTCCCACTCAGTTCCTCCAACATGAGAGCATTTCAAAAAGGCATAAAGAGGTCTACTAGAAGATCCTATTGGATTATCAGAACAAGTAGACCAGTTTTTAGGGCCTAAGATTTATACTTGGGAGGAAATACAATCTATAATAAACCTTTTGTTTACATTCAAAGAAAGATGATTTGAGCTGCAGGTATGCGAATATGGAAGAGGGAACATGTAAACAGACCCCCTGGGGAGGATCAAAAGCCATTAGAGTGCCCAATGTGGGACCACAATAACCCCAGGGGAAGGCAAAATATGGAATAGTACAGAGCATTAATTTTCAGGGGAATTAGGGAAGCATCTCCCTGTAATCAGAATGCCCATAAAGTGTTAACAGAGCAACAAAAGAAGGAGGAAACTACAACTGAATGGCTGGAGAGGTTACAAAAGAATATGAGGCGGTACTCAGGAATGGACACTGATACAGAGGCTGGACAAACACTGTTAAAAGTGACCTTTGTCACCCATGTATGGCCGGATATAAGAAAGAAGCTAGAAAGATTGGAGGATTGGCAAGACAGAGGGTTGAACGACCTGTTAAAGGAAGCCAAAAAGGTACATGTACAGGGATGAAGAGAAAGCAAAGGTAAAAGCTAAGGTAATGGCAGCTGCTATTGCCAAAAGAAAGCACAGGACTAAGACCTACTCCTATAAGGAGGTGATGCCCCAGTCAGGCCAAAAGAAGGGCGGGCAGGAGGAGTTTAAGGCGAACACAGCTCCCTGGGAAAGGGGACCTGTTACCTCGTTCACAGGGGTCCCAGGATGAGGGAAGAGACGAGAAAGCTGACTCCATGTATCAGAAGGCTTGATTTATTATTATATGATATATAATATATAAAAACTATACTAAAAGAATAGAGAGAAGGATCTCACTACAATGCTAAGCTAAGAATAGAATAGGAATGTGAAAACAAAGGTCTTCTCAGACCGAGACCGGCCGGACAGGTCATCTGTGATAGGCTCTTAATTGCAAACAGCCTGACGGGGCCAATCACAGACTCCCCCCGTTGCATTCCACAGCAGCAGATAAGAATTGTTTACAGTTTGTTCCTGAGGCCTCTCAGCTTCCCAGGAGGGGAAAAATCCTAAGGAAAGGATTTTTCATAAAACATGTCGGTGACAGGGACCTAAGGAGGAAAAAAGGGGAGTGAATACCCGGGGCCCAATCTATCACTTTTGCAAGGAAATTGGACACTTAAGGCGAAGCTGCCTGCAGAGAGAAAAAGATATGTGAATTTTTAGTGAGGCTCGAGAAACAGGCGAATAGGTGGGTCAGGGGCTTTGTATCCTGGGGTCAAAACATCAGCAGGAGCGTCTGATAACTTTAAAAGTAGGCCCCCAGAAGGAGGAACTTAAATTTTTAGTAGATACGGGGGCGGATAGGACATGTATTTGGGAAATTCCAAGAGGGTATGATAAACCAGAATACCATTCAGGTAGTAGGGGCGAAAGGGGAAAGATTTAAAGCACCAGTTATAAAACATGATATTTGAATGAACTACCAAGATAGTAATGGGAGACATTTTACTTGTACTGGGGGCAGGATACAATTTCCTGGGGAGGGATTTACGAGTACAGTTAGGCATCGGGGTGTGTAGGAAAGACATTTTTGTGCTGTTCTTGTGAGCCAGCAAAGGCTTCCTGAAGATAAGGAAAGCCCCATATCTCTCTCAAGGAAGGTACCAAGGCTATCACCATGACAATGTGAAGAAAGAGAGAAAGTTAAAAGATATGGACTGTAGTTGGCTCAGAGAGTGATGTGGCTCCTTTTTCACCTTTTGAGAGTTTTGTTTCTTTCTTATGACCAATGGGTAGTGTATGTGTTTGTTAAGCAAATGTAAATATCCTGATAAACTATAAAGGCAGCATGTTGCTATAATAAACGCCCCTTATACAGCCTTCTGATCTGAGTCTTGGTGCTTGCGTGGTGTCACGCTTTATAGCAATACTGACGTATGAAAGTCTCCGTAATCTCCACAAAGACATTGCATGATGGGGATGTGAGGCTTATGCAACCTGGCTACTCCGGGTCTGGGACCTTATGGATACAGGCGTGCAACTGGATGGTGATGAGGTGTCACCGACATGTTTTATGAAAAATCCTTTACTTAGGATTTTTTCCTCTCCTGAGAGCTGAGAAGCCTCAGGAACAAACTGTAAACAATTCTTATCTGCTGCTGTGGAATGCAACAGGCGAGGTCTGTGATTGGCCCCGTCAGACTGTTTGCAATTAAGAGCCTATCACAGAAAACCTCTCCGGCCGTCTCGGGCTGGGAGGACACACATTCCTTTTCTATTCGTAGCATAGCTTAGTAGTGAAATCCTTCTCTTTATTCTTTTAGTATAGTTTTTATATATTATATATCATATAATAATAAATCAAGCCTTCTGATACATGGAGTCAACTTTGTCGTCTCTTCCCTCATCCTGAGACCCCTCAAAACGAGGTAACAATGAGGCAAGTAATTTGGGACCCTTGACCCAGAACTCAGGTATAAATCAGGTATTTTTAAGGGAGCCAGGGCCCCTTTCCCTCTGGGAGTGGCTTTTAATGAGCGTCAGAGAGAGGTTTGTCCACAGAGAGAGAATGCAGCAACACCATCATAGAATGCTGTTTTGGTTTAGGGTCAAATGTGCTGGAAGACCCTTAAAGAAAGAATCCAACAGCTGAGAGAAGTGGTGGTATTGGAAGTACTCTTTGGGAGGGATGGACAGCATGATAATGACCCTGACAAAGTCAGATGCACAGGGCAAATGTTGTGGAGTCTGGCAAATCTAGGGCCATCTCACACCACCTTCATTGCAATGATTAATGCCAATAACAACCGAGAGACAGTGGGTTCTGTTGCCAACAAGCTTAGAAATTATGAGAGTATGATCAATGCCCCAACGCAGGCTCATGTCTCTGCTGTGATTAAGGACCACAAAGAGGAGATGAGGGAGGTGGTGAGAAAGGAGGTGAGGAGGAACAGTTCCCATATGGCACCAGTGCAAGTTACGGGCACCAAAACCAGAGCCTAACGTTTCCCATCTATAGAGGGTACACCCCACAAGCTGACCTGTGGTTCTTCCTGTATGACCATGGGGACGACATGGGAAAGTGGGATGGGAAACCCACTTCTGTCCTGGCAGCATGGTTGTTTCAGTTCAAGGAGGGGATGCACTAACTGAGAGAGTTCTACTAAAGTGAAATTAGCCGCAGCCTCAACCTCCCATGACCGAGCTGCCGGGTTTTGTGGGAAAGACATTTCTGTGCTGTTCTTGTGAGCCAGCAAAGGCTTCCTGAAGATAAGGAAAGCCTCATATCTCTCTCAAGGAATTTAACAAGGCTATCACCATAACAACGTGAAGAAAGAGAGAGAAAAAAGTGTAAGCAAAAAAAATCTGGAACTTGGTTGGCTTACATAATGGCATGGCTCCTTTCACCTATTGAAAGCTTTGTTTTTTCTTTATGACCAATGGGCAGTGTATGTGTTTGTTAAATAAATGTAAACATCTTGTAAAACTATAAAAGCAACATGCTGCTTTAATAAATAAGTCTTAACAGCCTTCTGAGTGAGTCCTGGTGCTTTGCCCCATGTGAGGCTCTATAGCAACAGGGTATGATGTGTCAGATCCCCTTGAAGGAACCTCTACCATGTATGCCCAGGAAAGAAATAATTACCAGAGCTAGAGAGGCCCTGTCTCTAGCCAGGAAGAGGCACTGGAAAACTGGATCTTCTGGATGGTGTGGATCTGTTGGCCTGGCACATCACAGCCACAAAAATATGATGCTTTATTTGATACTGGTGCTCAGTGTACCCTAATGCCATAGAGACGTGGGGGCAGAACCTGTTTCCATTGCCAGGATAACAGAGGGATCACAGCAATTGACCCTGTTGCAAGCCAAGGTAAGCCTGACTGGGACGGAATGGCAGAAACATCCTATTGTGACTGGCCCAGAGGTCCCGTGTATTCTGGGCATAGACTTCCTCCCGAACGGCTATTACAAAGACCCAAACGCACTCAGGTGGGCTTTTGGAATAGCTTCTGTAGAGGCAGAAGATATTAAGAAATTGAATACCTTGCCTGGACTATCAGAAAACCCATCTGCAGTAGGACTCCTGAGGGTGGAAGAGCAACAAGTACCAATTGCCTCATTGACAGTGCACCGCCAACAGGATGGGAAAAATTGAGATGCTGTGATCCCCATCCACAAAATGATCCGTGAGCTGGAGAGCCAAGGGGTGGTCAGCAAAACTCATTCACCTTTCAATGGTCCCATTTGGCCAGTGTGCAAGTCTGACAGAGAATGGAGATTGACAGTGGACTATCATGGCTTGAATGAAGTGACTCCACCCCTGAGCGCTGCTGTGCCGGACATGCTGGAGCTCCAGTATGAGCTGGAGTCCAAGACAGCAAAGTGGTGCGCCACTATTGGCATTGCTAATGCGTTTTTCTCCATTCCTCTAGCAACAGAATGCATGCCTCGGTTTGCTTTCACCTGGAGGGGCGTGCAGTATACCTGGGACCAACTGCCCCAGGGGTGGAAGCACATTCCCACCATCTGCCATGGACTGATCCAGGCTGCACTGGAAAAGGGTGAAGTTCCGGAACGTCTGCAGCACATTGATGACATCACTGTGTGGGGGAAGAGGGCAATAGAAGTATTTGAGAAAGGAGAGAGGATCAACCACATTCTGTTGGAGGCTGGCTTTGCCATCAAGGAGAGCAAAGTCAAAGGACCTGTCTGAGAGATCCAATTCCTGGGAGTAAAGTGGCAAGACGGATGGTGTCAGATCCCCACTGAGGTCATCAATAAGATCACAGTGATGTCTCCACCAACCAGCAAGAAGGAAACACAAGCCTTCCTAGGTGCCATAGGTTTTTGGAGAATGTATATTCCTGAGTACAGCCAGATTGTGAGCCCTCTCTACCTGGTTAGCCGCAAGAAGAACGATTTCCACTGGGGCCCTGAACAGCAACAAGCCTTTGCCCAGATCAAGCAGGAGATCGCTCATGCAGTAGACCTTGGCCCAGTCAGGATGGGACCAGAGGTGAAGAAAATGCTTTACTCTGCAGCTGGGAACAATGGCTTGTCCTGGAGCTTGTGGTAGAAGGTGCCTGGGGAGACTCTAGGCCAACCACTAGGGTTCTGGAGCCAAAGTTACAGCGGATCCGAAGCCAACTACACTCTCACAGAGAAGGAAATCTTGGCCACCTATGAAAGAGGTCAAGCTGCCTCGGAGGTGATTGGCACAGAAGCATAACTCCTCCTGGCACCACGACTGCCAGTGCTGGGGTGGATATTTAAAGGAATGGTTCCCACTACCCACCACGCCACCAATGCTATGTGGAGCAAATGGATTGCCCTCATCACACAGTGCACCCATATTTGAAACCTGAATTGCCCTGGGATTTTAGAAATAATTACAAATGAAGAGGAGCAGGAAAAAGTGATAAGAGCTGAAGAAGTCCCACTGTACAACCAACTACCAGGAGAAGAAACACGATATGCTCTTTTCACAGACAGTTCCTGTTGCATCATAGGGATGAATCGGACTTGAAAAGCAGCCATATAGAGCCCCGCATGACAGGTCACACAAGCTACTGAAGGAGAAGCTGGATCAAGTCAACTTGCTGAACTCAAGGCCGTTCAGTTGGCCCTGGACATTGCTGAAAGAGAGAAGCAGCCAAAGCTCTACCTTTATACCGATTCGTGGATGGTAGACAATGCTCTGTGGGGCTGGCTGGAAAGGTGGAAAAAGGCCACCTGGCAGTGTGGAGGAAAGCCAATCTGGACTGCTGATGAATGGAAAGACATTGCCTTTCGGGTAGAAAATCTGTGAAAGTTTGTCATGTAGATGCCCATGTCCCCAAGAGTCAGGCTAATGAGGAACACTGAAAAAATGAGGAGGTAGATCGAGCTATAAAGATAGAGGTGTCAAAGATAGACTTAGATTGGCAACATAAGGGGGAGTTGTTTCTAGCTCGATGGGCCCATGATGCTTCAGGTCATCAGGGCAGAGATGCCACCTATAAGTGGGCACGAGACCAAGGGGTGGATCTAACCATGGACAGTATTTCTCAGGTTATCCATGACTGTGAGACGTGTGCTGAGATCAAGTAGGCCAAGCAGGTGACCTTATGGTATGGTGGGCGGTGGTCCAAATATAAGTATGGGGAGGCCTGGCAGATTGACTACATCACACTGCCCCAGACACGCCAAGGCAAGCACTCTGTGCTGACCATGGTGGAAGCCACTACTGGATAGTTGGAGACCTACCCTGTGCCTCACGCCACTGCCTGGAACACCATCCTGGGCCTGGAAAAGCAAGTCCTGTGGAAACATGGTACCCCTGAGAGAATTGAGTCAGACAACAGGACCCATTTCAAGAAGAGCCTTATCAAAACCTGGGCCAGAGAACATGTTATTGAATGGATATATCATATCTGTTATCATGCAGCAGCTGCTGGGAAAGTTGAACAGTGTAATGGACTAATTAAGACTACCCTGAAGGCACTTGGTGGGGGAACCTTTAGAAATTGAGGAATAAACTTAGCAGAAGCCTCCTGGATGGTCAACACCCAAGGGTCCATCAATCGACCTGGTCCTGCCCAGTCTGAGCCCTTGCACACACTGGATGGAGATAAAGTTCCTGTGGTACACATGAAAGGTATTTTAGGAAAGACACTTTGGATTAATCCTACCTCAAGCAAAGACAAACCCATCTGAGGGATTGTTTTTGCTCAAGGACCTGGTTACACTTGGTGGGTAATGCAGAAATATGTAGACACCTGTTTTGTACCACAGGGAAACATAGTCTAAAGTGAAAATTGTGTATAAGGTTTCATTGTGATGTAAATGGTAACAGAATGAGGGGTGGATAATGTCTTAGGTTGAAAGATGTAGCTGGGGGTTTGTATTCTATTTGCCATCTGTAGAGGTGGGGCAGTATTACAGCGGTTTTCTGAGGTCCCAGGATGAGGGAAGAGACGACAACGTTGACTCCATGCATCAGAAGGCTTTGATTTATTATGATATGATATTTAAGATATAGAAACTATACTAAAAGAGTAAAGAGAAAGGTTTCACTACAAGGCTAAGCTAAGAATAGAATAGGAATGTGTAAACTGAAGTCTTCTCAGCCCGAGACGGGCCGAACAGGTGAATTGTGATAGGCTCTTAATTGGAAGCAGTCTGACGGGGCCAATCACAGATTTTCCCGTGGCATTCCACAGCAGCAGATAAGAATTGTTTAGTTTGTTCCGAGGCTTCTCAGCTCTGGGAAAGGAAAAATCCTAAGTAAAGGATTTTTCATAAAATATGTTGGCAACAGGGCAGTTACTGTCTGTTAATTGGGCAGTTTTCTTTATCTCTTCCATAACCAATCCTCCCTCCAGGGAGATATCTTCTGTTACTGGGCCATTGAGTCTCACTGCATCACTGATAAAATTACATCATCTCATTTTGAGAAGCTTTGCCCAGGGGGAGGAGCCAAGCATTCCTACCTCGATATAATCTGAGATTTTGGGACACCAGAGACAGCCTTTTCCCACCGGATTCGCAGAGGAGCAGTTTTCTTTTCCACTGGATTCCCAGAGGAAGACCAGGCCCATCTACACCACCACTGGACCTTCAGAGGAAAACTACACCCTTCTACAAGATCAATGCCTCAACAGAACCACATCTGTCACTCTAGGTGGACTGCAGCCACCATTTAATCAGACTGCTATCAACACCCTGACCCACAGAGTGTCAGGTTGTATTCTGACTCTGTCAGTGGTTTTTTTGTTCGTACTTATTGCATTTGTATACTTAATTTTCCTAAGTAAAGAACTGTTATTCATATTCCCATATCTTTGCCTGAGAGCCTCCTAATTTCAAAATTATAATAATTTGGAGGGAGGGGGTTTATGTTTTCCATTCCAAGGTAGCCTCCTGCCTTCCTTAACAGACACCCGTCTTTTCAAACCAAGACAAAGTGACACGTGCTAAAGAAGCTCCAACATACAGCCAAGTACCAGCAGAAAAAACCTTACGCTCTTTTTACTAATAGTTCTTGTCACATTGTAGAGAGTAAACAATAATAGAAAGCAGCCATATAAAGCCCAACACAACAGATAGCAAAAGCTACTAAAGAAAAAGGTAGATCAAGCCAACTTACTAAACCCAAAGCCATTCAACTAGCTCTGGACACTGCTCAAAGAGAGAAATGGCCAAAGCTCTATGTCTACACTAATTCATAGATAATAGCCAATGCTCTGTAGAGTTTGCTAGAAAATTAGAAAAAGGCTAATAAGCAGTGTAAATAAAAACCAATTTAAGCTGCTGAAGATTAGAAAAACATCACTACCGAGGTAGAAAAACTATAAAAATCCACCATGTCCCCAAGAGTAGAGCCAATGAAAAACACTGATATAATAAGCAGATAAATCAGACTGCAAAAATACAGGTGTCAAAAATAGACTTAAACTAGCAACACAAAAAAAAAGTTGTTCCTAGCTCAATGAACCCATGATGCCTCAAGTCATCAGGGTAGAGATGCCACCTATAAGTAGGCATGAGATCAAAGAGCAAATTTAACCATGAACAATATTTCTCAAGTTATCCATAACTATGAATCATGTGCTGCAATCAAGCAAACCAAGCAGTTAAAACCCCTATAATATAGTGAGAAATAGTCCAAATATAAATATAAAGAGGCCTAGCAGATTATTACATGACACTGCCCCAGATGTGCCAAAGTAAGCGCTATGTGCTCACAATAGTAGAAGCCATCACTAGATAGTTAGAAACCTATCTTATGCCTCACACTGCAACCCATAACACCATCCTAGGCCTTAAAAAACAAATCCTTTAAAGACATAACACCCCTGAAAAGATTGAGTCAGACAACAGAACTCATTTCCAAAACAGCCTTATCAACACCTAAGCTAAAAAATATAATATTGAGTATACCATATCCTCTACCATGCACCAGCTGCAAGCAAAATCAAAAAGTACAATAGACTATTAAAAAAACTCCTTAAAAACATTAAGTAGGAAATCTTTCAAAAATTAAAAAAAAACAGCATCTAACAAAAGCCACCTAATTAGTTAACTCCCAAGATTCCACCAATCAAGCAGGCCCTGCCCAATCTAAGCCCCTGCATACAGTAAACAAAAACAAAGTCCCAGTGATACATGTCAGAGATTTGTTAATGTCTTGGTTTATAACACAGGTGTCTGCTAGGGAAGGCAGAAAAGACTCCCTTGGAATGGGGAATGTAAACCCCCTCCCTCCGAATCATTGGAATTTTGAAATTAAGGGGCTCTCAGGGCTCTCAGGCAAAGATATGTAAGTGGGAATAACAGTTCTTTACTAGTATGTATAATAAAGCAAGCAACAACAATTATGGCATTAACAGCAAACAGAACCAGGAACCCAGTAACAGCCTTCCTGGCCTCAGGCACTTTCCCCTTTGGTGTAGTGGTGGTCACAGCTGGAAGGGACTCTGGTGGCTTATGGTGGGCAGGGCAGGTGTGATGATTCTCCTGCAGCTGCAGGGGGCGCTGTGGTGTGAGCTCAGGGAGCACGTGGTAATGGCGGACTTGACGGAGATGGGAAGGGTTGGAAGAGAGGCTTTGCTTCACAAACCCTTTGGGGCAGCCGACTCCGGTGCCCCTGCAGGACTCTCAGGAAGCAGCAAGCTGGGCCGGTAGGATGTCTTGGCAGGCAGGAGGTGAGGGGCTCTCAGCAGGGCAGGGAGAGCCGAGCTCAGGATCTCAGGCACCCAAGCAGACCGTTATAGGTCTCTCTTTTAGTGAGGTGGGTGTTAATAGGGTCCCAGTTCAGAGGCTGCTCTCACAAGCAGAGGCTCACCCCATGGCAGAAGAAGCAGCTCCAGGCTGGGCTCTAGCAGCAGCAGTGGAATTCCTTTTCCCAAGAGCAGCAGCTCTGACCGTGCTCCTCCAAAGCCAAGAGAGGGCTAGGAGCTGTGCCCAGCCCCGTTCCCCAGCCCAAATTCCCTGGTATCACTACACCACACCCCCCCTACCCCAAACTCCCAAAAAAACAAGGGAGTTCCCCCTTTGTCTCAAGCACCCAGCAATCAGTTTCCATTAGCAACTCGATGGGAAGAAATTCTACAGGTGAACAGAAGGAACAGAAAAGAAAACCCAACCCGCAACAGTTAAGAAAGACAATTTAAATTAATTCTGTCTAAAATACAAACAAACCCATTCATACAGTCGTCTTTGCTCAAACACCAAGTTGCACATAGTAAATAATGCAAAAAAATAGAACAACACAATGTATACCTAAAAGAAATCTAATTATTAAATAAGAACCATGAATAAATATTACTATTTACTAAATATCACTACCACTGTCTATACAAAACTATATACTATATATGTAATATATGTGTTTATAAAATTAAAATACATATTAGTTTTAATAATAAGCTAACAATATAAAAATAAGAAATAAAATATCCTAAATTTACTCTATGATACTTATATCCCCAGTCATCTATTCTCTTTATAATAAATATTAAGTTCTGTACCTTTAAGACTAATTCCAAGACCAAAAAAAAAGAAAAAAAGCACAAAGTTTACTATCGAAAAGTGCGCTTACTCCCCCACATCCTTGTCCTAGACTGTGTTGTCTGCAACAGACAGCAAAATAAAAGCTCTCCTTCACTTTTTATTGTAAATGATCAAACTGGCAGCCAAATTTATAAAAAAAATTTATAAATTTATTAAATCAACAACCAAAAAATAAAATATTATAAAACCACCACAGCCAAGACAGTGTCAACCTCGGACTTCGACGCTGGGTGAACCTGGCTTGAACCGTCGTAGTGACAGCGTCTCCCCAGAGCTTCACACCAACTGCTCCAGGTATCCAGCTTATATACAGTTTATTCTGCCTGGAGCAGAAATGACCTAAGATTTCTGTAAGTCCCTACATATGTATAACGGGAACTATACAGATGCAGTCCTGTACAAAAGTCAGTTCATAGGTTTGGATGGCTGTCTGGGCTCCTCGAGATGGTCTTCTTTTCTGTTGTAGCCAGACGTTGCCGTTCCTCCTCGATGTAATCTCTTCTAGGTGCTGTTCTGTGAATGTTCTGGACATTCCTGGGAAATGGTCGATGATTGCCCAGGAAGGACTCATTCATTCGTTAATACCCATGATTTTATCTGTGTGAGTCCAGGAAATCTTTTGAACAGAGAGGAAAGCCCTGCTTCTGGCCATGGGGGTCAGAGGCATGGTTGGATCTTTATGATTTTTATACAGTTACAAAGCATGAATTATCTCTATCATATACTACAATCTCTCTCCATTTATATTACCCATTAAGTTCATGCTTCTACCTTATTAATTTTCTATTTCTACCTATCACTATTGAGGGTTCTTCACAAGTGGAGTACCCCTTATACTATTTGGTATTCCCCTTGTGGGATGCCCTGATACACTACACTACTTCTTTCTTCAGTGTTTTGCCTTTCAAACCTTGCCAATGCTTCTGCAGCATTGCTGGCATACCTTCTCTCCCCGAGTCGCATAATCTTAGATGCATCACCTCAGGAAGCTCCCTCCGAGTCTATGGGGACTATTGCAATCTGCATTCCCCTGACTACAGAGTGGATCAATCTGATAAAACACAGAATCAGACGGGGTAGGAATAGGATCCCGGCTACTGAACAGAGTACAAGAAATATTACTTTGTTCTACTATGCTCTATCGAATAACTTGTCCCACCAGGAGGACTGCAAAATTGAATTCTAAATTTGGACAGGGACATGGGCCACCTTTTTGATTTCGGCCGCTAAACTTCTTATGGTTTCTCCATAATCATCAATTTCAATACAACATTCTGATTTATTAAATTTCCTACACAACCCTCCCTCTTCGGCCAACAAATAGTCTAATGCTATTCGATTCTGGTACACAGAGGCTCTCACCTGTGTGTGCTGCTGACTTAGTACATCTAGGGCTTTGGACGTGTTATTTGATACGATTTTTATACCTGCTTGCAATCTGATCAGCCTGTTCAGTAGGTAAATCGGGGTCCTATATCCATAGCTTCCATCCTGTGGTCACATGGCCGGCCCATAATAATCAATTATTCTTGCCGCTGGCCGTCCCTCTTATCCCCAAGCTTACTTCCCGCTTATCACTGGTATCATCTTCTTCAGACTCCTCCTCTCCCTTTTCAAGGTCTCGTACAACGGAGCCCCTAACAGATTGCTTTTCATTCTCGGGAGAGTGAAGAAAACTGGCCTGATCATACCTAAAGTGCAAGACCCTTTCCACCTTGGGGGTAATTCACTGTATGCCTTTTTTCTACAGATCTAATAAATCTTATCTGGGGTTTTCAATTTAATGTTTATTTTCCCTGGGTCTCCCCAGAATTCTCTCACACTTTCCAAGGATTGGAAAGGGTTGGCTCTTGGACTTTGGACTCAGCATTACCCTATTCTCTCATCTTACTCATAATTTGTATCATTTTTCAGGCTCCAATACCCCAAAGGAGGGGCTGGGAGCCATGCCTTGCTTTTTGAATCAGAGTTCACCGTCAGAGTAGATACACAGGGAGTGTATCCTACCATTTCGGTGTATTCTCTCCCCTCCTGACTGACACAAATTGAGCTAATCACTCTTTGGTCCAAAACCCACCCCTCAGGCCTCTGTACCAATTTTGAGACCCTCGGGCTATCCCATTTCAGAAGTTGCTCAGGAGCCAAACCTTCCCCTTTCCATGGCCATTTCTCCCCAGATTTCAGCCCCCCACAAATCCAACAGTTCGACAAACTCAATTCTGTTGCAATTTCTTGAATTACATCAATGAATAAGTTCCTGTCTGGGGAAGGTAATTCCCCATCAGCATATTGTTTTTCCAATACCTCGTACTGTTCACTCCATGTTTTCAATCTCTCCTGC
Source organism: Serinus canaria (assembly GCF_022539315.1). NCBI lineage: Eukaryota > Metazoa > Chordata > Aves > Passeriformes > Fringillidae > Serinus > Serinus canaria. The sequence goes on along the minus strand of NC_066342.1, from coordinate 10,466,327 downwards.
TCAATTCTCTGTTTCCTCAATTCTGACTCCCTTCTTTTCATTTCTTGAATTATTTCTTTCATCTTTCCTTCAGGGTCCTCATCATCTTTGTTCTTGGCAAAACAAACCACCCTATCATATTGCAGGCACACCCTGTCATCATTTGCTCGTGCCAGATCCAATATGAGTGGGTCCTTTTTCCGAGTAATTTTATTATCAAATTTCATACTCTTTGTCACCCAATACATTTTCCCATTCATCATGCATATCCCCAACCTTGCGCTTTCATAGCACAAAGGGTTCACCTGGTGATATGCAATAAAGATTGATTCCGTCTTTCCCCTGACCCACATAGGTTACACTGGTCACAAATGGTGATTGACATCTGTTCTGTGCCACGTTTTTTCTTCTGGAACCTGTGATCGTTTGACTGCCTGTTCCTTAACCCTGCCTCGGGATTGATGCACCAAGTCCCAATTTCCAATTCACACAATTTCACTCGAGTGCCATTTTTCTAACAGTACCTGCTAGTTCCATTCAGGCATTCCTCTGGGGCTTGGTAAGTCGAGAGCCCCCTGTCCCCTGCAACTGGGACCACCTGAGTGCATTTTCTACACTCATCCACGGAGCTTTCGTTGTTCCTGGGGATCTCCGTGCTCAGACTGCGTCTCGCACATGGCTAGGCTCAGGCCAATCAGGATTCCCACTAGGCGTACTCCTCTGCCTTTGCCTCTGCCCTGTGGGGTGCCACCAGCGGCGAGGAAGACCATCTTCGCGGCAGCAGGACTACTCTTCAGGGAAGATGCCCTCTGACCTAGCCGCATACCGCCTCTTAAAGGCTCCCCACCGAGACACCCTGATTGCATCGGAACTGCAAGGGACCCTGATGGATTTCCGGCACTCCACATCCAGGATTTGTGCTTGGGACTTAAGCTTCCCACGCACCCCGTTTTGAAAAATGCTAAACTACTCTTGAGAATCTAATTCTATGATACCTAAACTTGTGGCTAAGGTCAGGATACAGTCAGTCAATTCGAGTTCTTCCTCTAAACACTGGGTGCACAGTCCTTTTGGCTTCTGTCCCCTTCTGCAATGGATCACGAAAACTCTTTGACAATATTCACACTTAAGGGGTACAAATGGATAGCATACAGAATCTGACAGTATACAACTTATCCGCTCATTGTTGGTCATTTATGAGGACGTTGGAGTCGGATTTTCAAGTTGCCAGGGAAGAACTGACCCTCCAATTGGGTGCTTCCTCTTGCTGTTCGACTTTCTTCACCCTATACGTGTGCATCCAGCCCTTCTCCGCTGTCCGAATGGCCATGTCTGTTGTCAGGAGCACAAGAAAAGGACTTTCTCAGTGAGGAGAGAGCGGTGCTTCATTCCACACTTTTACAAACACTTTTTCCCCAGGCTGAATTTTGTGAATAGTGAACTCCAGAGGAGCACTCTGTGTCACTATTCCCTGTTTTCGAAGTTCCTGTAAGTTTCTGTTGATCACAACCAAGTATGGTTGAATCTGACCATCTTCAAATCTGGGGTGTCCCACCGGCATTCCATGCTCGTATGGCATTCCATATAGCATTTCGAACGGTGAGAGCCCTGTCTCTGAATGAGGCATGGTTCGGATATTAAACAATGCCAAGGGCAGACACTTCAACCAGGACATCTTTGTCTCCAAAATCAATTTTGATAACTGTGCCTTCAAAGTTTGATTCATTCTTTCCACTTGTCCTGAACTCTGGGGGTGCCACGGAGTGTGGTACTCTCACTGAATGCCCAAAGCATTGGCCATTTGCTTAATAACCTTTGATGTAAAATGTGTTCCTTGATCTGAATCAATGTAATTCACTACCCCATATCGGGGTACAATCTCCTCCAACAATTTTCTGGCCACCGTCTGGGCCCTTGCTCGAGAGCTGGGGAAGGCTTCTACTTAATGAGTCAATTAATCCACAATTACCAATACAAATTTGAACCTTCCCACTTTTGGCAATTCTGTAAACTCAACTTGAATTCTTTCAAATGGTAGGTAAGCAATGGGGGACTCCCCAGGGTAGCCTTCCTGGCTCTTGATTTGTTTACCTTTCGACAAATCAAACATCCTTGTACTTCTTGTCTTGCCGATTTATAAATTCTCTTGCACCCGAAAAACTTTGGAAATTGTTCTTCCAGGGCCTGCGCCCCCCAGTGCGTTTTCTGGTACAACTTTCTCAAAATTCTTCTAGGAAATCCTCTGGAAACTAATTCTCTCCCATCATGTAACCTCCACTTACTTTCTTTCAATTCACATCCTATCTTTTCATAGCATTCAATTTCTTTTGGGGAGGGCTGAGGGGAATCGTCATGGGTTTCTTCTCTTTAAAGCTCTGGGGTACTTACCACCATAAGTGCTGCAGTTTTGACCTCCTGAACTGCCAAATTGTTCCCTCTGGTTCAAAACTGAATTCTTGTCTGATGCCCTTTCACATGGACCACCTCAATTTCTTCTGGCCCTCTCAGTCCTTCCAGAATTTGTCGAATCAATTCCCTATGCATTAGTTCTTTTCCCCTCGTATTGATCAGCCCCCTTTCTTCCCAAATCTTTCCAAATGTATGAACCACCCGGAAGGCATACCTCGAATCGGTGAAAATTGTTCCCTTTTTCCCTTTCAGTCTTTTCAATGCCCTCAAAACCACATACAATTTGCATGCTTGTGCAGACCAGCTTGCATTCAGGGGACCTGCCTCTATCACTTTCCCTGTCATCCCGTCCACAGCCGCATACCCTGATTTTCTTTTCCCTTCAGTCACTCTGCTTGACCCGTCTGCAAACTACTTTTCCCTTTCATCTAGTTCTTCTTCTTTTAAATTCTCCCTGATCTTGGTTTGCAGCTCGACTGTTTCTACGCAGCCATGAACTAATTTCTCTGCCCCCTCTCCAAACAGAAACTGTGCAGGGTTCTGCGCAGTCGTTGTTTTCAATTCCAAGTCCTGTGAGTGAATCAAAATGTCCTCATACTTCAGCAACCTTGCATCTGTGAGCCACTTGTCTGCTTTCTGTTGTAGTATGCCCCGCACGTTGTGCGGAGCAAATACTACCAGGGGTGCTCCAAAAGTCACCTTTTCTGCTTCTTCCACTAGCAAAGCCACAGCTACAATAGCCTGCAAACACGTGGGCCAGCCTCTGCTGACCGGGTCCAAAAGCCGGGACAAGTACCCTACAGGCTTCCTGATCCCCCACCCAGTCTTGCGTCAGCACCCCATGTGCTGTGTGGTTGCTAGCGTCCACAAACAACTGAAAAGGTTTCCTGACATCGGGGAGACTCAACACTGGCGCTGCCGTGAGCGCCTCCTTGACTCCCTTAAACTCTTCCTCATCCTTTTGTGTCCATTTGATCCTATCTGTGGTGAGTTTCTCGTAGAGAAATTTCACCTTGTCACTATAACTTTCAATCTACTGCAGACAATACCCCAACAATCCCAAAAGCTGCTGGACTTCTCTTGTCGTCTGCGGGGGTGGTAAGGCAATAATCTCTGCCACCCTCTCCGGATCCAACTTCTTTTTTCCCTTTGTTAACCAATGTCCCAGATATCTGACCTCCAGTTCCGTGAACTGCAATTTTGATTTTGAAACTTTCAATCCCTTTTCTCCTAAAAAGTTCAAAAGCCCAATTGTGCTTGTCCTTACCTCCTCCTCCCCTTTTCCTGCAACCAACAAGTCATCTACGTACTGTAGAAGCTTTGTTCCCTCTGTGGGTACAAACTCACTCAAAAGCTGCTCTAGTGCTTGTCCAAATAAGTTTGGAGAATCCACGAAGCCCTGAGACAACGAAGTCCACCTGAGCTGCTGCTTCCTATTCGTCCCTGGATCTTCCCATTGAAATGCGAAATAATCGCCACTGCCCTCATCCAGAGGACACGTCCAGAAAACATCTTTTAAATCAATCATGCTGTACCACGTATCTTCAGGGGAGAGTTTGTTTAACAAAGTGTAAGGATTCGAAACAGTGGGAAACAAAGTCTTAGTTCTCTGATTCACAGCCCGTAAATCTTGCACCAGCCTAAAGCTGCCGTCCGGTTTTCTCACTGCCAAAATTGGGGTATTATGTCATGATGTGCGTGGTTCCAGTGTGCCTTTCTTTATTAATTCGTCAATCACCGGTTTCAAACCCCTCCTTCCTTCCATGGAAAGGGGATGTTGTTTGACCCGTATAGGTTCTTTGGGACCTTCAATTTCCACCCAAATCGGTTCTATGTCCAACCTCCCAGCTTCTCCTGGGACGTACCACACCCTTGGGTCTATTTTCTCCTCATCAGGGCAGTGAGACTATAAAGCTTCACTTTGAGCTGAGCCCTCTCCACCGATAGCCCAACCCCTGGAGCGACCATCATGTCCTGTCCCAGCAAGTTAAAGTCTGCGTCCCTGGCTAATAAAATATTACCGATGTGCCTTCTGTTTCCCGTGATTATTTCAATGTTTTTTATGACTGGGACCTCAAAAGGATCCCCTTTTGCCCCTGTCACCACCATGGAATTATTGCTCAAAGAGCATCCCTTCGGTATTTGTAACACCGTTGTCCACTCTGCTCCTGAGTCCACCATAATCTGTAGTTCTTCTTTGTAGGGTCCCACTTTTAATTTTATCAAGGGCTCCCTAGATGTTCTGGGACCCAAACTGAAAAGCCCCTGACACCTCTAATCTTCCTGAAACATTGCCTGATCCTTGGCTCTGTTTGGGCAATTCCGTTTAATGTGCCCCTTTTGTTTGCAGTAATAGCACTCAAACTCCTGCTTTTGCTCACCTGAACCTTTGTCCTGAGCCTGAGACGGACCTGTTTTCTTTGTCGGCGCCTTTTTCGCCGCATCCTTTCTCCGTTCCTGTTTTTGAGCCTCTCTCACCTCTGCCACTAGGACTTTAGCTTGTATTTTCTGTTTTTCCTCCTCCCAGCGTATGTCAACTTTCTGAGCTTCCCGCAACAATTCCTGCAGTCCCTGTTCCTGCCAGCCATCTATTTTCTCCAACTTCTTTCGAATATATTCCCAAGATTTCTCTACAAACTGTGTTTTCAACAACACCATCCCCACCGGGGAATCAGGGTTCATCCCTGAATACATCCTCAAACCTTTTCAGAGTCTCTCCAACCACTCCGTAGGTGTTTCATCCTTCCCTTGACATTCTCAGAGCACCTTGCTCATGTTCTGCCCTTTCCGTACCGCCTCCCTGATACTTTGAATCACCATATTTCTCAGATTTATCATCCTCTGCCTCCCCTCTTCCGTCTGGGCTTCCCAAGACGGCTTTTGGTTTGGCCACCGCTCCTCCCCAGACCCCCCGTTTGGGTTCCGCCTTTCCCAATCCCTGATCGCAGCTGACTGGATCATATCTCTCTCCTCGTTATTAAATAACGACCTGAGGATCGCTTGGAGATCCTCATAAGTGTAAATGCTTGTTCCCAAAAATTCATCCAACCTCTCCGCTACTCCTAGCGGGTCATCCATCAGCTTTCCCATCTCCTTTTTGAACGCACTTACATCACTGGTGTCAGTCGGGGTGTGGACATTTCCAATCACCCCTGGGGCCGTCGGTACCTCCCGTAGGGATAGATACCAAGTTTTTTCTCCTCATCCTCACTTTCCCCCACCGTCCACCTCCTTGTTCTCCTCCTAGTTTGGCGTGCTGGGGGAGAGTCATCCCTGGTAACACCCACCCCCTTCTCCTCGATTTTTGGGGATACTTGTGGCTGCGGCTGCACTGCAGCCGCCTGGCCATGTGGGGGAGTGGATGCCGCCACTGGTTCTGGTGGCGGCGGTGATGCAATCGCCTGAACTTGCAGCACCCCCACCTCGGGACGCATCCCTGGCACCGCTTGTGCCAGAGCAGGATCTGGCTGCTGTGGAGCCACAAGGTAAGGGGGTGGAAGGTTTTCCAATGGTTCCCACTCCCTCCCTGCTTTTGCCGCACGCCGGCAGGCTCTCACTGGGTACAGACCCAGGCGAGCATGCCTCCACATGTTTGCATACTCGATTTCCTCAGGATCCCATGGACTGCGACCATTAACGTAGTCAAACGAAGTCTCACAGGTCCAACTTTCAAACGTGCTGAATATCGGCCAAACCACGTACTGTCCAATTTCCCTTCCTCCCCATTTCTCCATACTAAAATGGATTATCTTTTCCTTGGATTTCCCCCACCTCCGTGGATTCTCATCCCAGTGTTCCAGCATCCACCCCAGAGGACTGTCTCGGGGTATTTCTGGTAACACTCTCCCGGAGACCTGAGGGATTTTCTCCTGGGTTTTCTTTTGTTCCTTGCTTTTCTCAACCCCATTTTCTCAAGGAGGGTTACGAATTTCCTTACCTTCTGTCATTTTCCTGGGACTTATGTCTCGAGTCCAGATCCTTTTTCCAATGTCGGGTTTTCCGGCTTGCGAAAAGTCGCCAGCCTGACCAAGTCGGACAGTTGACCGCCCTGTTGACTTGTAGGTAGTCTTTCTTACCTGTTTCCTCCAGTTTCAGAAGGCGTATGAGTTCCTGGACCTTTCCAGGCTCACTTCTCCCCTTCTGATCTCAAACATGACCGGTTTTCCCCCTAGACTCTCCCTGAGCCCCGGGTCTTGTGTGTTTTGAACCAGAACCTCTCGCTTCCCCCTTGACTGACCACTTCCCTCACGGGATAGTGGAACTGCAATCGTGGGGTGCGCACTCGCTCCGTGACAATGTAACGTCTCACACACGCGTCCAATCACGCTGCACCCAACCACGCAATGCTTACGGTCCTTTTCTTGCGTGGATCTCTTAGGATGAAAAAAACCTTGGATCTCGGAGATCTCTCTAGATCTTTCCGAGTCAAGAATGGGCCCTTATCTCCCTTGGCTGTGGCTCCGTTAGCACGCAGCTCCAATCATCATCCGCAGCTCCGGTCTTCCGTTTTTTGTGGATCTGATTGATTCCGAAATCCGATTGCCGTCTAGGCTGCTAAAAACCAGCTGGGCACCCCCCGGTCGGGAAAAGGGGTTCCCGGACCCCAATACCAGATCACGTCGGGCCGTCACCAATTTGTTGTAAATGATCAAATTGGCAGCCAAATTTATAAAAAAAATTTATAAATTTATTAGATTGACAACCAAAAACTAAAATATTATAAAACCGACACAGCCAAGACAGCGTCAACCCCGGACTTTGACGCTGGGTGAACCTGGGTTGAACCGACGTAGTGTCAGCGTCTCCCCAGAGCTTCACACCAACTGCTCCAGGTAGCCTGCCTATATACAGTTTAATCTGCCTGGAGCAGAAATGACCTAAGATTTCTGTAAGTCCCTACATATGTATAACGGGAACTATACAGATTCAGTCCTGTACAAAAGTCAGTCCATAGGTTTGGATGGCTGTCTGGGCTCCTCGAGATGGTCTTCTTTTCAGTTGTAGCCAGGACGTCGCCATTCCTCGATGTAATCTCTTCCAGGTGCTGTTCTGTGAATGTTCCTGACATTCCTGGGAAATAGTCAATGATCACCCAGGAAGGACTAATTCATTCGTTAATAGTCATGATTTTATCTGGGCGAGTCCGGGAAATCTTTTGAATAAAAAGGAAAGCTCTGCTTCTGTCCATGGGGGTAGGAGGCATGGTTGGATCTTTATAATTTCTATACAGTTACAAAGCATGAATTATCTCTATCATATACTACACTTTTCAATTAGTTTTTAGCTAGCTAAAGCAATAAAGTTCCCTAAACCTTAATTTTTTTTCTTAAAACTATTCAAACCTACTCTAAACTAAAAAACCCAGAAAAACACCAAGAACTCACAACTGTGGCCCAATGGGCCCAAGACGCTGCATTCCAACACCAGAGGGACTAATAAGAGTTTAAATAAGCCAAGTTACAATCCACAAAGAAAACTTTCTACATTTGTCATCTCTTCAGGACAGTAAAAAGTTTTGTTGTTTAGTATTATTCACTTTTTGTGCTAATAAATACTTTACCTGTTAAATACTTTTTTTTCCACTTTTCTAAAAAAAATAAAGTTGCCAAACCAGTTGGGGGTGGGACAGACTAAATCCACTTTCTAAAAAACCCCTTTAAAAATTTTGTCCCAAATTTACCCTAAACCAAAACAATTCAGAAGCCTCAGTATATATATCTTTACTCCTACGAGCCTTTTTTTGGTTTCAGCTTACAGACGTTATTACAGTTTTACAATAAATCTGTCCTCTTGGCATCTTCTATTGTTGTCTCCAAAACCATGGTTAAGGAGCGTGAAAGAGTGTACAGTTCTATGTTGGCATAACAGAAACTCATTCGTCCAGTTCTGTCTGAGATACACACTGTCCAGACATATGCTGCTGCTGGCGCTCTTGCTCTCTGTTTAACTCCTTCCTTGCACCAACACCTGTTACACCAACATGCATGTATACTCTTTGTGCATATGCTATAGCAAATCTGGAAGTTAGGTTAAGTTATAATTATAATTTAGGCTAAATGCTCTTAAGTGTTATTTCTCTGTTAGATTGTTACGGTTAAGTTATAAATTAGGGTATAAGTTAAAGTACTGTTAAGTGATAGCTTTCTCCTCAAGCCAGGTCTTATGAGCTCTCAGAGAACCTATCACACTCGAGATAGCTCAGCTACCTCGAATGGCATGAAATTAGCAGGATGGCTTCTGAGGTAGTGTTGGAAACAAAAAGTTTTAATAAAAGGCAAAATAACAAAGCTCTTACAGAGAAAAACCGTGCCAGGGGCAAGAGGTTCTTGCTCCTGCTAAAACACCCCACAAAAGCAGTTATTTCCTTTGTTCTCTTCTCTTTCTCGTGAATTATCGAGGTGGGACCTTATGGCCTCTGTCCAATTGGGTAGCCCTAAGTCTGAGGTGAAGTCCCAAAGGTCCTGTGAGGTGTCTTTTTACCAAATTGAGGAGAGAAACTTCTGGGCTTTTTTCCTTTTTAAGGAGACAAAGGATAATTTGGCCACTCCGTCAACAGGGGGCACATTCCTACAGTTAAGTTTAAGTGTTATTAAGCTTAAGGCCACATTCCTTTTCATCCTTGTTTACACTTTCTTTACACACACACAGACACACACACACCTAGGTAGTTTCAATTAATTTCTGTTTGGATTGCCTGGATTTTGTTTGGTTTTGTTGTTGCTTGCTTTCCCTTGTTGTGCCTTAGTTGTCCTTTGTAAGTAGAGTGAATCTTGCCAACGAATCTGTTGTACTTTCTAGTTTAATATAAAATCTGACTTTTCCTCATACCCTTGCTGGTGATTTTTTGAGCAATCTCAAGCACATTCACTTGGGAAAGCAGGCCACAGCCCTTTGCTGGTGTCCAAGGTGCTGCACCAATACCTCCAGAGCAACATTCAGTTGCTCATTTGTAAAGAGTTCAAAAGGCTTAGTTAGGTCGGGCAGCCCCAGAGCTGGGACTGACATCAAGGAACATTTCAGCTGTTTAAATGCAGTCCTTGTGCTCTCTCTCCACATAATAATTCCCTTTTTGGCTGCTTTTTGTGCTCCATACAGGGGTTTTACCAGTAATCTATATTTTGCTATCCATAAGCAACACCAACCTACCATTCCCAGGAAGGTTTCCATCTCTCTCACGGTGTGGGGCTCTGGGAGATGGCAGATAGCTTCTTTCCATTCCCTGCTGAGTTGTCAATGTCCACAGATTTCTACCCCTGAGTAAACTACTGTTTCCCTGGCAACCCGTGCCTTCTCTTTCGAGACTCTATACTTAGTCTCAAAAAGTTCAACAGACTTACAGTGAGCTGGATGCAGTCATCAGGCATTTTAGCTGCAATTAGAATGCCATCTACCTATTGAAGAATAACCACTCCTGGTTCTTCTCCAGTCCTCCAATTCCTTTGCCAGCTGTTTTTTGAATATTGTTGGGCTGATTTCGAATCCCTGGGGTTGGACTGTCCAGGTAAGTTGGCTTTTCCTCCCTCTCAGGATTCACCCATTCAAAAGCAGAGTTCTTGGGGGTTTTTTATACACAGGAACACAGAAAAAGGCATCCTTGAGGTCTAAGACAGTGAACCACCTTAATTCATCTGTCAGTGTGGTCATAAGACTGTAGGGGTTTGCTCCTGCTGGGTGTATATCTTCTGTCATTTTGTTAATTCCCCTTAAATCCTGCACTTATCAGGATTACCTCTTACCATTGAGAGGAATAGAGGATTTGTCTTTACAAAGAAGCTGTGGGTCTGCTGGTAGATAAAACTAGCACTGGGAGATAAAAGAAACAATGGGAAGGATTCCACTGATTGATGAATGGAAAAAGATATTTGCTTTTACAAATAAACTTTAGGTTGGCTGATAAATGAAACTGGACATTGAAAGATGAAAGAAACAATGGGGAAGAAAAACCCCTAAATTCCATATCAATTAAAAATTAAAAGGGAAGGTTATACATTAGAGGGAAATCTTCGGTATCAGGCATATTGGGAAGTCTGTACCTCTCAAGTACCTCAGCCAATGGGGAAAGAGAGAAGGGAAATGCGGCCGGGAAATTAGGATAAAAAGGGAGGCTGTGTCCTCCAAAAATTTGAGAGACCCCAGGGGAATGCCCTATGGCCTCTCCCTTTATTCGAATAATGTAAAAGGACTCCTCTGTCTCCTTTTTGGACATAAGCCTCTGATGTTTGTGGATTAATTTTCCTAACAACATCAGCCTCTTACCATCAGCCTTCTTTACCGTCAGGATGGGTGTGTTGTATCTAGATTCATATTCCGCTAATAAACCAAATTTAAGGAACTTCTCAATTAGAGGTGCCAATCCCCTACGGCCTTCTAACTTCAAAGGATATTGTTTCTGCCTTAGCAGTGTAGCCCCTAATTTGAATGTAATACAAGCTCATCTCTTTTGGATCTTCCAGGAAAATCATTGGCCCACACTATTGGAATGACAGTGTCTTCAACTTCTTTGGGAATTTCTCCATAATTCTCCTGTATGAATATGGCAGCTTCTTCAATAAATTTAGTATCAGGAATTAAAACTTGCACTCCCACTTCTTTGCAAAATTTGATTTCCACTTCTAATTTCTCCAGTACATGCCTACCCAACAATGGTTCGGGGGAGTTTGGCATATAGACGAATTGGTGAGTCACCCCATGTTTTCCCAACTTAAATTTTAAAGGTTGGAAGAAAGGCCTTGTTTCATGTGAAAAAACACCAGTCACTTGTTTTAAAAATTTAAAAGTTTAGTAGTAATAAAATGGTTATAAAAATAGTAATACAAATTACAGTAATAAGCATTTGAACAATCAGAGTTAGGACAATAAAAGACAATAAAAACAAAGACATACAGACAGTCCAGGTGCCTCCTGAGCAATTAAGCCCCAAAGGCACACACTCTAACAAAGGATTACCCCTTAAAGAAATAGCCTGTTGCATATTCATATATCTCATACATGATGCATAAATTATTTTCAAACAAGGGTATGCTCTGGTTTTGGTTCTTCCCAATAGGGAGGCAATAATTCTTCTCTTGGGGATTTTGGTGTCTTCTTACTGCTGTCTCGGTGTGAAGAATTTCTTGATTATTTCATCCCTTTCTTGAGCTAAAAAAAGTATCTTACATTGCATAGTTTCTATTTTAACATTATGTTATAACCTAAAACTGCTTAAAAAAGATTAATACAGTATAACTTTCTAACATAACGCATATAATATTCATTTCAATATTAGTGAAAAGCCAATCATAAAATACGCATTTTTCACATTTCACTTACCCCTGTGGCACCAATCACATTTACAGTATCTTCACTCAGTTTCCCTTTTAAAGCACTTACACAGAATATGTTGCCCCCATACCTACCAGAAATTAAACATCAACTTTCCCCAGCTTAGCTACAACCAAAGGGTCAGGGAGGGATGAGCCCTTCAGTCCCTGTCAGTCCCTACTGACAGCTAATTCAGGAGCTGGGGGTGTGTGTGTGTCCTTTTTGCCCACATCAGACACTTATTCTTCCAGTGTTGCTTTTTCTTGCAAAAAGCACATTGATCTTCGTCTAGAGGAGGAGTACTCCTTTTCGAACGTATTAGATGACTTTTCCTGATCACCACTTGTGAAAAGTGCATATTATATAGCTCTATGCAGATATTTACTATATGTATTACGTTGTATTGATTAGTAGTACTGTATTAACATTTTAATACTATGGTAAATGTAGTTTTGTAGTTAAAATGTAGCTTTTGTAGTTAAAATAGAAACTATGTATGTGGGATATTTTTTAAAGAGAGGAATGAGGTACTCGCACCAAGATAGCAGCCACAGGACACCTGAACCTTTCAGAGAAAAAGAATTTATTGCTCCCTTATCAGAAGAAACTAACTTCTTCCCGCCTCACTCAGCCCTGAAGACGCTGTCAGGATTAAGAAGAAGAAGGTGACACTGACCAGACCGAATCCTCTGTTTGAATGGAATTTATGCAGCATGTATGAGATATATGAATATGCAGTGGGCTATTGCTTTTAAGGGTTAATCGTCTGTTAACATGTGTCCTTTTTTGGGCTTATTTTCCCAGAAAGAGGTACACGGACTGTCTGTAAGTCTTTGTTTTTATTGTCTCATATTGTCCTAATCCATATTGTCCAAATTTGTATTACTCTAATTATATTACTATTTTTATAACCATTTTATTACTATTAAACTTTTATAACTTTAAAAACAAGTGATTGGTGTTTTTCACAATTATGGTAGCAGAGGATGGTTCCTAATACCTCGCTGCTGGTGCCTTAGGAGAGTCAGGGTGAGGAAGGCGTGCCCTGCCTGATTAGGCAGCCTTGCTCTGTTTCTCCTATATGATCAATGGACAAAAGGAGGCAATAAAACAAAGAAAAGGGAAAGGATTCCCTAAAATCGCAGTAATTGGCCCCTATGACTAAAGTATACACAAAGAACAAAGACCCAAGGACAAAAGATTGGTAAGTTTGGGCGGGGAGGAGGATGAATGGGTGTGAATGAGAGGCGGGCTGGTCTTCCCAGACCTACCAAGTGAGTGAGGGGTCTCCCATGCTCTGTTTCCGTCTTTTTGTTAGAAAAGTGGCCAGTTAAGAGACGAAGCGAATAATAAAAAAAAGAGTGAGAGAATCCCCCCCGGGGAAACTGGGACTGGGTCCCAGGGAAGGGGTGGGACGCCTTGGAGAGAAGAAGCTGAGGGTTTTCTCGGCATAATCCACTGGGAAAAATAAAAGAAAAAGTGTGGAAGGGGCCCCTAAAAATTCTGCTGGA
>NC_066342.1:10131419-10152628 GCF_022539315.1 Serinus canaria | reverse complement strand
TCTCTGTCGGACATGCGTAGGGTGGTTCGCGTGGGACGGTTCGCAGGCAACCCGCGTTGAACAGACGAGTCTGGACTCCTCTATAGTTCAGTCTTCAGGTTGTTTATTATAGCTTATCTATAAGGTTTTTGTTCTGCCCAGCCGAGATCTGACCAGCAAGGCAGCCACAAGCACTCTCCCCCCTTTAGGGCGGTCGCACATTCTTATACTGATAATTACATGTATGATATTTACAATTTTTCTCCAATACCCATCACCTTTATTAAACAGTGCACCTTTAGCATGATCCAATCTAAAATGCACACATCACAGAGAAGATGGATGACAAGAAGGAGAAAAGCCACGAGGTCGGGCCTGAATCCTCCATCTTGCCTCCATTAGACCCCCCTGTACCAAAATCCTAAAACCTACACTCTATTCTATAAAAACACCTGCCCTACACCATTCAAACCTCAGAAACCTCCAGACCCTCATGCTTCGATAGCACGACCCTTGAAGGGTCAAAATCAAGCCACCAGGTGCTTTTGGCTACATTCCAGGACTTCTGAGCCCCCCCAAGGAGTCTCCCTGGGACTCAGAGCATCCGAGGTGATGCGCTGAGTTCCCACAGTCAGGCATTGGAATAGGTTACCCATGGAGGTGGTGTAGTCACCCTCCCTGGAGGTGTTTAAAAGGTGCCTGGATCTGGAGCTGGATGATGTGGTTTAGTGGTTTAAGGGCTACAGTCGTAGTGCTGGGTGGACAGTTGGACTCGATGGTCCTAAAGGTCTCTTTCGACCCTAATGATTCTATGATTCTAGGGATTAAACTCATTTGTGCTTCTGGAGTTACAGGGGGATCCCAACAACTGTCTATATTAGAGGCTGAAATCAGCCTGACTGGGAACGAGTGGCAAAGGGGCCCTATTGGGACTGGCCCAGAGGCAGAATACTGGAGGTACCAGAGGGCTTTTGGCATAGCTGCCTTGGAGATTTAAGAAATTAGGCAGCTGTCTACCTTGTCGGGTGTCTCAGAGGACCCTTCTGTTGTGGGGTTGCTGAAAGTTGAAGAACAACAGGTACCAATTGCTACCACAACAGTGCACTGGCAGCAATATCGCACCAACTGAGAGTCCGTGATTCACTCCATAAACTAATTTGTCAACTGCAGAGCCAAGGAGTGATCAGCAGGACCCCCTCATCCTTTAATAGCTCCATATGGCCAGTGTGTAAATCTAATGGATAACGGAGACTAACAGTAGATTATCATGGCCTGAATGAAGTGACACTGCCATGAGTGCTGCTGTACCAGACATGCTAGAATTACAATATGAACTGGAGTCAAAGACAGCCAAGTAGCATGCTGCAAATAATATTGCTAATGTATTTTTCTCAATGCCTTTTGCAGCAGAGTGCAGGCCACAGTTCACTTTCACTTGGAGGAATGTCTAGCACACCTGGAATAAACTGCCCCAGGGAGCAATTACTGGCTACTTGGGGACTGGCTGGGCATAGGTCAGCAGGTAATGAGCAATTGCACTGTGCATAATTTCCTTCTCTTGGGTTTTGTTTCTCCCTCTCTCTCCTTTTCATTATGATTATATATTGGTTTTTTTCAGTTATTAAACTGTTCTTATCTCAACCCACAGAGTTTACTTTTTCTTGGATTAGTCCTCCTGTGCCCGTTTAAAAGGGCAGGTGTCTGCCAAGGAAGGCGGGAACCTTCCTGGAACGGAAAAGATGACCCCCCTTCCTCCAAATTATTATAACTTTGAAATTACAGAGCTTTCAGGCACAGACATAGGAAAATTAATAACAGTTCTTTACTAGAAAATATATATATATGTAAGGACAAGCAATCAACAATAACAGCAATAAAAAAACATAAAAACCCAATACAGCCTTCTTCCTTCCTGTCAAGCACTTTCCCTTTTTGGTGTAGGTAGGACAACAGCCGGCAGGAGGCACTGTTGGCTTGTGTTGAGGCAGAGGGGGTGCAGTGACTCCTCCACAGATTCAGGGGGCGCTGTTGGCTCTTGGTGAGGCAAAGGGGCTGCCATGGCTCCCCCATGGCCTCACGGGCACTCCAATGTGGGCTTCGGAAAACCTCCTGACGGGGTGGTGGGAGCTCAGGTGAAGGGGAGGACGGGAGATTGCTCCTTTGCACAGCTCACTGGCGACGGCTGGTCACAAGGTTGGGCTGCCGCACGGACAAAATGGCCCAGCGGGGGGAGGGGTGGGGGGTGCTCCTGTCTCTGGGTTGTGGCACCACGCACACCCGCTGCGGCCTCCCAAGCAGCAGAGGAGCAGAGAAGCAAGCCAGTAGGCCGTGACCACAGTGCCAAAAGAAGAAGGAAAAACAAAAGAAAAGGAAAAAAACCAAAACCTGCAGGGCAACAGGATCTTAGGTCATTTCAGCCACTGTGCCATGTAGCTGCAGTTTCAGTCACCCCCACTGGAAGGAAAGGGCTGCCCCCCCCAGCCCCAACCCCCTTCAGGATCCCAGGCTGCCCTTTACCCACTGCAATATCCCCTGACCTGGGGGGGAGGGGGGGGGCAGTGACAATTCTGGGCACAAGAATGATTATGGGATACAAACCATCTCCAAGAAACCTCCCCACTGGGTAATGGAGAGCTGTGGGGGTACAGAGTGAGTGAGCAGCTGTGTGGTACTTAGTTGCCAGCTGGGGTTAAACCATGACACAAGACTGTGTGGATTCAATGGCCTGGCAAATCAGACCGATGAGAGTATAAGGCTCAGGTGGACACCGGTGCAGAGTGTACTCTAATGCCATCAGGGTACAAGTGGTGCAGAACCCATCTGAATTTCTGGAGCAACAGGAGATCTCAGCAGTTTTTTGTGTTGGAGGCTGCCATGAGTCTGACAGGGAAGAAGTGGCAGAAGCATCCTATTGTGACTGACCCAGAGGCCTTGTGTGTCCTTGGCAGACTCCCTCACAGGAGTTTTTTTCAGAATCCAAAAGGGTACTGGTAGAGTTTTGGTGTAGCTTCTGTGGATGCAGAGAAGACTAAACAGCTGTCTACTGTGGAGAGTTAGGGATCTGCGTGCGGAAGATCTTGGGCTGTACGGGTAGACAGGAAGCCCCCCCTCCTCACCCTGCAGTCTGACCTTTGCTCCGTACCTGGCCGCACCCAGCCGGACATGAGCAAAGGAAGTGACACAGACTGCCCAAGCCATAAATACCCCTGAGACCCCTCAATAAACGCCATTTGCTGTCCACCACATTGGTGTATGTAGCATTGGACCGAGTGACCCTGTTGGGCTTTGGGTCACTGTGCCGGATGCCTTGAACCAGGTCGCCACGCTGTAACGGCAACATCTGGTGCCGAAACCCAGGAGTATGCAGTGCCCGGAGTTCGGGGATCGCCTGGACAGGGGACCGGCGGCTGCACAGCTGGCCTAGTGCAGTGGGGGGGGGGGCGCCCCCGGACCAGCGAGGGACATGGAAGCAATCGCAAAGGTTGTAACTCAGATGCATGCTCAATGGGAAATAGATTGTAAGCTAAAAGATTTATGTCTTGCTATATCGAGACTTATAGAGCTGGGGGCGATAGACAGCCCAGTGGATATTCTCCATTCGGAGATATAGTATAGTTGTACTAAGGTTTTAGCTGAGGAAACTATGTCCTCAGGCTCAGGGAAGGCTCTTAAGTCATGGGGCAGAGTTGTGCAGGCTCTGCAAAAAGCCAGGGAAGAACAAGAAACCTGGAAAGCCGCGAAGGCATGGTTATTAGCCACGCCGCAGTTGGGGGTGGGCGCGGCAATGCAGACCACGGAGGACTTTGATCAAACCGGAGGCGCGAAACCCCAAACGCCGGATTCCCCCTGGCAGACCGGCTTACCATCATAGGGGGGCGAACACGCGCTGTCGTTTCGACAGGGGCTCGCGGAGGAGGCGCGGGAGGCAGCTAAATTGCCGGACCCCGAAGGGGTGGATAAAAGCGCACCACCTCCGTATGCGTTTGAAAATGGCCCTGGAGCGTGTGTTCAGGGGGGAAAGGAAGACGCGGAGGGCGGAAATGCAGTCAGCTCGCTTAACAATGCATGCGCGAGCTAGCGGGGGGACAGGGTGGCCCCCGCGGAGGAGCGTATGACCAATCAGAGCACTCAGTTCACATTAGGTCCTTAAAGGGCAAGGACCTCCTCCAGCAGGAGGTGGGGGAACCCCAGGGGGAGGGAACGGCCCGACCCCCGCAAGAAGGGGCGGGGTCGGAGCCCGAGAAAAAGGCAGAGCAGTCCGGAAAGGTCCGGCCAGTCGACTTCCGGCTCGGACTCGAGCTCCGAATTTGAGAGGGGATCGGGGAGTTCCAACTCGGATTCGGGTTGTAACAGAAGGAGAGCAGCGGCACATAACGTCACTAGCCACAGCGCTCCTGCATGGGTAAAGGGGATATCGGAGAAAGATCGAACCCCACTTACAGACTGGCAGAAAATAAAAACAGCGCGTGCTGAATGGACTCCATCGGCGAAACTGGTGCTTCCGGTTTGGGTGGGGGGAGCCGGCGGAAACCAAAGGACCTATTCCCCGGTAAACCCCAAAGACGTGAAGGCAATTATTAAAGCAATCGCAGATAGGGGGATTAATTCTGCCATGGTTTCAACACTTATCGACAGCATTTTTGGAGGGGACGATATGTTACCTTTTGACATTAAGCAGACTTGCAGAATGATTTTTGATGGGGCAGGGATGATCGTTTTTAAACAGGAATGGGAGGATAACTGTATTAAGCAGCTGGGCCTGGTAACAGGGGCAGACCATCCACTGCACGGCTCCAGCATACAGAGGCTAATGGGCACAGACCCTACAATGATCACCCCTCAGGCACAGGCTGAGGGCTTGCGGGCACATGAGGTTATGACAACAACCCGTGATGCCCGAGAAGCCGTCCGTGTTGCCTCCAAAGTAATAGCCAAACCATCGCCTTGGTCTGCAATAAAGCAGAGTGAGAGTGAAAGCTTCACTCAATTCGTGGACCATTTACAGGCAGCCTTGGATTCCTTGACATTACCCTCAGAGGCCAAAGGTCCTGTGCTGGCAGAGTGCCTACGCCAACAATGCAACTCAGCCACCAAGGACATTTTAAGATCACTGCCCCAGGGGTCTAATATAGCTGCCATGATCAGACACGTTGCAAAGGAAGAACACCTTGCTCCCATCCAAGCAGCAGTTCACACTGCAATAACGAGTGTCATGGCATGCTTGAAGTGTGGCCGGGCTGGGCACGTGGCAATAAACTTCCCCCAGTCAGGACGCCCACCAGCAGCTGCTCCACCATGCCAGGGGAAACCAAGGGGACCATGCTGGGCATGTGGAAGGAAGGGGCATTTAGCTAAGGAATGCAGATCCAAGCATCAGGGAAATGGGAGAGGGAGGGGTCAGCCGGGCCGCATCCAGCCTCCTCCCACCGGGAACACGCAGCGGCCCATCTACAGCAACCCTCAATGGGGCACAGGGCTCTCATGACCACCACCACAGCCCCCTCAGGGAATGACCAACTTTGTCGCCCAGCCAATGGCTCAATCAAACCCACCTGCACCTCAGGAATACCACAAACAGCCCCTTGGGGAAGAGGTCCCTGGGTGGCTTTGGCCATGAAAGCATGGGAACGGGACCCCTGGGTGGCCTTT
The DNA here is from genome assembly GCF_022539315.1 of Serinus canaria. Lineage (NCBI taxonomy): Eukaryota > Metazoa > Chordata > Aves > Passeriformes > Fringillidae > Serinus > Serinus canaria. Next base: position 10,147,000 of record NC_066342.1, on the reverse strand, counting down.
GCCGCGAAGGTGGGCAAGCACCCACTGATCGTGTGGGCAGTGTGTCGTCTCCACAACAGCTCCAACGACTCGGCCATCTGCCTTCCCTTTTGGGTGGACACAGGGTCAGATGTCACCCTCATCTCAGACATACACTGGCCTCGAGCATGGAAGCTAGAAGTAGCCCCCATGGTGGGTGGAGTTGGAGGGCTGTCCCGAGCCCACAAGAGCGCCCAACCAGTGGCAATAACCCTCTGCACGGAGAGAAGACCGGGAAGAACTGTTACCTCGTTTTCTGGGGTTCCAGGATGAGGGAAGAGACGACGAAGTTGACTCCATGTATCAGAAGGCTTGATTTATTATTATATGATATATAATATATAAAAACTATACTAAAAGAATAAAGTGAAGGATTTCACTACTAAGCTATGCTAAGAAAAGAAAAGGAATCTGTAAACTGAGGTCTTCTCAGACTGAGACCAGCAGAACAGGTGTCCTGTGATAGGCTCTTAATTGCAAACAGCATGAGGAGGCCAATCAGAGATTTTCTCTATTGCATTCCACAGCAGCAGATAGATAAGAATTGTTTACAGTTTGTTCCTGAGGCTTCTCAGCTCTCAGGAGAGGAAAAAATCCTAAGTAAAGGATTTTTCATAAACCATGTCGGTGACAAAGAACTATCACCCTCACTACATATGTGATGTCGGACTGTCCACCCTTACTGCGAAGAGATGCCCTTGCCCTGCTGGATGTTAGGGTGACAAATTTATTCTAAGGGCCACTGTAGCATACCCACCATTGCCCATCAAGCTGACTTGGAAATCAGCTGACCCAGTGTGGGTCGAACAGTGGCCCTTATCAACGCCTCGAATTACTGCCCTCATTGAGTTAGTTAGCCGTGAATTACACAAGAATCATATAGAACCCTCCATGAGTCCATGGAATACTCCAATTTTAGTGATACCTAAGCGGTCTGGTGAAGGCTTTTGTCTCCTGCACGACCTGCAGGAAGTGAACAAGAGAATCCAGCCTATGGGCCCCGTGCAAACTTCACTGCTCATGAACTCTATGATACCGAGACGACAACCCTGTGCAGTGCTCGACATCAAAGACTGCTTCTTTTCTGTTCCCCTGCACAAAGACGACAAGGAGCGTTTCGCCTTCTCCATCGTCTTCCCAAACAGCCAGCGGCCTAACCTACGCTTCCAATGGAGGATGCTTCCACACGGAATGCTCAACTCCCCTACCATCTGCCAGATCACCGTGGGCCGAGCGCTAGCACCTGTTCAGCAGAGCAATCCAACTGTAACCACCGTGCAGTACATGGACGACATCCTGATCGCCGCACCATCCACAAGACAAGTGGACCAGCTGGTGTCAACCATCTCCGAGACCTTAAGGACGAATGCCTTTGAGGTAGTGAGTGCAAAAATAAAAAAAGGGCCGTGCGTGACCTTCCTAGGAGTGGGAATCACAAGCTCCTACATAACTCCTCCCCAGATGAAAATGCGCCGGGACATCATGACGCTCCACGACATGCAACAGCTGGTAGGGTCCTTACAGTGGCTCTGTAACATTGTCCTGATTCCTCCCGAGGTCATGGACCCTCTAAATGACCTCTTGAAAGGGAAGAACCCATGGGAGCAGAAAACCCTGACACCAGAAGCGGTAAGCTTGCTCAACTTCATCGAACGTCAGATGTCAGAGAGCATGCTCACCAGGTGGGATTCAAGTGCTCCAGTCGATCTGTATGTCCACTTTACAAAAAAGGGGGGAGTGGGAGCCTTAGCCCAAGGACCCCCTGACAAGGCCCAACAGATACTATGGGTGGTCTTGGGGAAACCGTGGCGTGCCTTTTTCCCGGGAGTTGAGTGCCTCTGCAACTTCATCATGAAAGGCAGGAAACTCGCCCTAAGATATCTAGGCATCGAGCCGTCCAAGATAAGCTTGCCTCTCCGCAAACAGCTCTCTGCGCAGTCAACAACAATATCAGAATATCTATCCATAGCCCTTACAGGCTTTGGAGGAGAAATTTGCTACGCAGAAAAACCCCCTTGGACTCGGCTGCTTGCGGTCATCTATATCGACCTCCCACCAAAAGTACTCGACCGACCACAGGCAGGACCAGCCATCTTCACAGACGCATCATCGCAGACCTCCACCCCAGCGGCGGTATGGCAGTCAGGAGAACAGTGGCAATGTGTCAAGGCAACCGACCCCACGCTTTCGGTCCAACAGCTCAAAGCAGCAGCTGTACTGCTAGCGTGCGGACTGTTCCCAGAGGAACACCTTAACATTGGGACTGATTCCATATTTGTGGCTAAACTCTGCTTAGCCATGTCCGGACCAGGTGTATCAGTGTCCACAGTGGCAACGATGCTGGAGGAAGCTCTCTATTCACGGAAAGGTACCATATCAGTCATCCACGTCAACAGCCACGACCCGATCAAAGGGTTCTACCAAATAGGCAACGACAAGGCTGATGCCGCCACAAAGGGCGTATGGACACTGAAGGAAGCTTGTCAGTTGCACGAAACCCTTCACATCGGAGCTAAAGCGCTTGCGAAAAGGTGCAGGATTTCTACTGCAGACGCAAAGCACGTCGTCGCAACGTGCCCTCATTGCCAGAAGTCGCCACTGTGGTCGAGTGGCGTCAACCCCAGAGGCCGCAAAGCTTCGGAAGTGTGGCAAACAGACTTTACACAATGCCAGCTGTTGAAACCCCGAGCGGGGCTCGCAGTTACCGTAGATACGTACAGCGGCATGATTGTGGCTACACAGCATCTCAAGACCGATTCCAAAGCGACCATCCAACATTGGCTGACAGCCATGGCATGGCTTGGGGTTCCAAAACAAATCAAAACAGATAACGGCCCAAACTTCATCTCAAAGGTAGTCCAAACATTCGCCTCCAAATGGAACATCGCCTTGGTGCACGGCATCCCATACAACAGCACCAGACAAGCCATCGTCGAAAGAGCAAACCAGACTCTGAAAACTAAGCTGGAAGTGCTAGCAAAGGAAGAAGGCTTCTCCAATGCCATTCCCTCGGGTGACCAGGCGTGCATCCTGGCAACTGCTAGCGTTAAATCAATACCCTAGGGGGGATGAAACAAACAGTCCTGCTCAGAGACACTGGGCCATTTGAGCACTAGAGGAAGGCCCATGGGTGGTGATCAAAAATGAACTAGGGGAGTGGGAACAGGGTTGGAGATTAGTGCTCACAGGCGGGGGTATGCAGCCGTTAAAAAAGACGGGGACATTAAATGGTGTCCACTTAAGTCAATCAAGCCCGATCTTCACCATGAGCAGAATGAGACTGATGAGAGTTGTGAGTTTCTGTTTACAGCACATGCTCGTGGGGCGTCCTCGTGACGTGTACATCCCCGTCCCAGAGGAAAGTGACAGACCACCAAGCCATCAGGCAGCGCCCGAGAGACCCGCACGGGTGAGACCCAAGCATCAACGGTGTTTCTGTGTGATTTTGCTGTTGGGGCTTGTCGCCAGAGGGCAAGCCAGCCCAGACCACTACCCCCATCAGCCATTCAGGTGGGTCATGCGACACCTTAGTAGTGACAAGGTGCTCAAAGAAATCACTACACCGAACGCCCCATCCTTCGTGCTCCGCGTTACCCACCTGTTTCCAGGACAACCAAAGGTAGACCCCTATTCCCCACATGCCACGCACATGTACCTATCCTACTGGTGTCCAGCCTCAAACCCAGGAAAAAGCTACTGCAATCACCCAGGGTGGGGATACTGTGGGCACTGGGGCTGCGAAACCATTGTTACAGATGCCAGACAGTCAGGGCCTGGGTGGGAGCCACAAGAGCCCGACAGATTCTTACAGTTCACCTGGGCACCCACCGGCGACAAAACACCCATCTTCCTCCAGGGAAGTTTCTATCGAAACAGTCATAAAATCCCTAAATTTCGGAAATGCACCGACTACAACATGACGGTTTTGCAGCCGGATCACCCCAGTTGGGCCACAGGCAAAACGTGGACAGTAGTCCTTCAAGGGTCAAAAGAGAGGGTGAATGTGCGAGTTATCAGACTCCTAGCTTCAATGTCCCAATCAGTCGGACCCAATCTGGTTCTAGTAATGAGTAGACCCAGGGAAGGGATCGCAGCTAACGGTAGTTCTAGCCGGGAAACGCAGAAGTCGGAACTAGCCTCCCCATCGGATCTCTTAACCAAACCAACACTCTCCAATCCATTCTTAAGCGTGTTAAATGCTACCTTCATATGGTTGAACCAATCCAACCCGAACTTCACAGAATCATGCTAGTTATGCTATGATGCACAACCCCCTTTTTACGAAGGTGTTGCCTTCATTCTCCCATTCATCTTCTCAAAGTCAAACAAACCACGCCAATGCAGATGGGACACCCCCCGGAGAGGCATTACCCTAAGTAAGGTACCAGCCAGGGCAAATGCTTTGGCAACGCAACCTTGGCAAAGCAGATGGGCAACGTCTGCAATGAATTCGTCAAACTTAAGGGAGGGAAGTTCCAGTGGGTGATCCCAGCTGCATCGGGAATGTGGGTCTGTCACCGATCCGGGGTAAGCCCATGTGTACTCCTTGACAAATTTGATCATTCTACTGACTTTTGTGTCCAAGTTCTAATTGTCCCCAGGGTCCTGTATCACCAGGAAGAAGAGGTGTACCACTTGATCGAGGAACACGACTGGCTCTACAAATGAGAAGTGATAACAGGCGTCACCATCGCAATGCTCCTCGGTTTAGGAGCTACCGGCGCTGCCACAGGCATCTCGGCCCTTGCAACACAACATCAAGGACTGGCACAACTGCAGATGACAGTTGACGAGGACTTGCAAAAGATTGAGAAATCCATCTCCTCCCTGGAAAAATCCCTTTCCTCACTCTCAGAGATTGTCCTCCAAAATAGGAGAGTACTGGACCTCTTGTTCATGCAGCAAGGGGGCCTGTGTGCTGCCTTGAAAGAGGAATGCTGCTTTTATGCAGACCACACCGGAGTTGTCAGAGACTCCATGGCCGAACTGAGAAACCGGCTAAACCTAAGAAAAATGGACAGAGAGGCTCAACAGGGCTGGTTCAAGTCGTGGTTCAACCAGTCTCCATGGCTCACCACCCTGATTTCTACCCTAATAGGCCCAGTCACTATAATCTTACTAACCCTAATCTTTGGGCCTTGCATATTGAACAAACTGGTGCTATTTGTTAAAAGGCATTTGGAAACAGCTAACATTTTGTTTCTCGAGCGCCGACAATTACTTTAAGGCGTGCCGGTTACTAACACCATTTTACACTAATTCTACTAACCCATGAAATTTTGTAACCTTTACATTTTATAACTTTATAAGATTTTTACTAATCATGGGGGGGGGGAAATGTGGAGAGTTAGGGATCAGCGTGCGGAAGATCTCGGGCTGTACGGGTAGACAGGAAGTCCCCCTCCTCACCCTGCAGTCTGACCTTTGCTCCCTACCTGGCCACACCCAGCCGGACATGAGCAAAGGAAGTGACACAGACTGCCCAAGCCATAAATACCCCTGAGACCCCTCAATTAACGCCATTTGCTGTCCACCACATTGGTGTATGTAGCATTGGACCGAGTGACCCTGTTGGGCTTTGGGTCACTGTGCCGGATGCCTTGAACCAGGTCGCCACGCTGTAATGGCAACAGTCTACCTTATCCAGTCTCTCTGTGGATCCCTCTGTGGTGGGGTTGCTGTGTGTTGAAGAATGGCAGGTGCCAAATGCTACCATTATGATGGATGATACACCAGTCACTAAGTTCCCCTTGTTACCATCCATAAGTTTGGTCCTCAACTGGAGAGCCAGGGAGTAATCAGTAAGACTCATGCAGTCTCTGATAGTCCCATATGGCCAGCATGGAAGTCTGACAGAGGGTAAAGTCTAAAACTATAGTATTGGGGCCTAAACAAAGTTATGCAGTCATTAAGTGCTGCCATAGTGAACATGCTAGAATTCCATTATGAAGGGGAGTCAAAGGCAGCAACATAGTATGCCACAAGTGATATTGCCAATCCGTTTTTCTGTATCTCTTTGTCAGCAGAATACAGGCCATGGTTTGTTTTCACATGGAGGGATGTCCAATATACCTGGAATCAATTGTCTCAGAGGTGGAAGCAGAGACAGCTTTGGTGCTCAACATGGGGCTCTAACTCATGACCCTGAGATTCAGTCTCATGCTCTACTGACTGGGCTAGTTGGGCATGGATGCCATTGTTAACTAGTTGAAAGGACTGTGACCTGTGAATAAATATACACCAGAGTAGGTACACCTCAAAGGAACTGCAGCCCATGAATGAATTCACACCCAGTATAAGTACACCCCTGAAAAGGACTATGGCTTGTGGATAAATCCATGATGGAATAGGAGCAGTGTTAAACCCTATAATCTGATCCAAAGGGAGAAGGTGTTAAGCCAAAACACCCACCTCCTTACTCCTTTTGAAATTATCACTGTTTTGTCTTTTAATAGAAAAAGATTCAGTGAACTTTCCTTGATATTTCTTGATTTATAAGAAAATAGTATTTTTGTCTCATATGTTTATATCCGCATTTGTCAATAGTTATTTAAGAAAACTCAAATTTGGCTTCATAATGAAGACTCTTCAGCCCTGAAAAAGAACAAAGACATTACAGAACTGTGTTTTCTTTACCAGGATCTCAGAAAAAAAGTAGGTTAGAAGCGACTTCTGGAGGTGTGTTGGTTTTGCATGGCCTGGTTTTTGGTAGCAGGGGGGCCACTAATTTTGTTAGTAATAAATTTACTTTGTACTTCTAAGTTGAGCCTGTTTTGCCCTTGGAGTGTTTTCTCCCAGTGCTTATCTCAGCTCATGAAGACTTCATTAAGTTTTTCTCTCTCCTTTGCCCAGCTGTGGCAGGGCACCTGGTGTTTGGCCAGTGTCCAACCACAACAGGAGGTCATGAGACAAATTACCTGCCCACAGCAGGGCTAACCTCAAAGTTGGATGAGGTTGCTAAAAGCATCGTCCAGCCAATTTTTTAAATCTCAAAAAAATCAATTCTGTCTTTGGACAGCTCATTCTAGGGTTTGACCCCTCACACTGGGAGGGAGTTGGCTAACTCACAGCTCATGCTAAGGCCTGGTGTATGCTGGAAGCAGCACCATTAGGTCAAAGTGAGAGAAACAAGTAGGCAGGACTCAAAGATTATTATGCAGCTTGTATTACTACTTGCAGCTTGCTGTCTCCTGCAGCCCTCTTTTTGCATGTTGATTGTCTGGCAGTCTATTCATAGTCCACTAACTTATGGAAATGGTAAAGACCATACTCCCAAACTAAGAGGTCATCAGCTTATACAAAAGGTTTTTGAAGGGATCGAAGCGCAGATGAACTACTAAGGTGTGATACAGGGGAAACCGCTACTGTTGGGGAGGGGGAATGGAGAGCACCCTTACCTTTCGCCAGAATACCATGACACAGCTTCCATAGTTTTTCTTCCTCCAAGGACTGAGTCATTCATATACGTTTTAGTCAGAGTAGATTATTATTATTATTATTATTGTATAGTACACTGATTATTAAGAATTTGACCCAATCTCTAGAGGGTCCAGGTGACTGAAAAGTCTAAGTAACAAATTTTAGATAATAGGAAAGCTATGCTAATTTCTATAAATTCTGTGTAATTATAAGCTATGCTGATAGATAAATTATAAATAATAAAGCTCTAATTATAGCTATAACCCGGTGGCCAGTTCTTATTTTACCAAGGATCCTTAAAAGAACCTGCCTGTCCCCCTAGCATCCAGTGAAAAGCATTAGCATTCCTTTTGTGCTCAGATAGTGTTGTCCCTAAAAGTGGAATTCATTCCCTGGTGTGGAGTAAGCCAATCTCACACACAGACCAAGGTAATTTTTTATTTCATATTTGTGCAAATGGGTGCTAGGTGGCAAATCCACAAATCAAGCACATCGATTCTCAAAATTTTATACTATTTATACATTTTAGCAAACAAAGAAATCATGGGTTCATTGGCTACAAGTTACCTAGTTCTCTTGTTAATTAGTATTCTACCCTCTATTGGTTGAATGGTTCTCTTGCTTCTCATGTGTCTTGGTTTGAAAAGACAGGTGTCTGCTAGGGAAGGCAGGAGCCTTTCTTGAAATGGAAAATGTAAACTCCCTCCCTCCAAATTGCTATAATTTTGAAATTAAAAGGCTCTCAGGCAAAGATATGGGAGCAGGAATAACAGTTCAATATTAGGGAAGAAAATGAAATAAAAAATAAGATAAACAATACAGTAATAAAAAACAACACTGACAGAGTCAGAATACGACTTGACACCGTGTTGGTCAGGGTGTTGGTAGCAGTCCGATTGAAATGGTGGCTGCAGTCCTCCGGGAGTGACAGATGTGGTTCTGTTGAAGCAGTGATCCTGTAGAAGTGTGTAGGTCTTCCTCTGAAGGTCTGATGGTGGTGAAGATGGGCCTGGTCTTCATCTGCGAACCCAGTGGGAAAGGGCTGCTCCTCAGGGAATCCAGTGGAAAAGGGCTGCTCCTCAGGGAATCCAGTGGAAAAGGCTGCCTGTGATCTTCCAAATGTCTGATTATATCCATATAGGAATGCTTGCCTCCTCCCTCTGGGAAGAGCTTCTCAGAATGGGATGATGTAATTTTATCAGTCATGCAGTGAGACTCAATGGCACATTAACAGAAGATATCTCCCTGGAGGGAGGATTGTTTGTGCAAGAGATAAAGAAAACTACCCAATTAGCAGAAGATAACTGCTCCACAGATAGGAATAGAATACACACACCCATTTCCAACCTAAGACATCATGTTAATTAGACCATATGCTCAGTCTTTCTCTTCTTATGAGTTGGTGATTTTTTTGAGTTGGTGGTTGGGAATCAGTTGAGAGTCTCCCTCTGTTGGAATTACCTTTTACCTAGTGTGAGAAACTGGAAGAAGATTGCTGACTTGAAATATTTCGGGTGCATATGTGGGGGAAGGGGCAAGTTGGGCCTTGCCCTGGTGAGGCGATGTACTGCTCTGCACACCCCAACCCCCTGGGCTTGTATCCCAGCCCCTGCCATGGCCACCAATCACTGGGAAATCAGAGGCAGTGCTCCACAGCCCACCCCTGGAATGCCAGTCTAGCCCCAGAGTGTCCAGATGACCGGAAGTCCCACCTGGGGGAAGATCCTAGGAAAGCCAAAGGGTACTTAAGCCAGAACATGAAGTAAGCATATCTTGACCCTACATCCTCTTCAAATTTCTATCAGCTTGTCCTGGTTTAGGGCAAATTTGGGAGAAAAATTCCAAAAGGACCCCCCAGAAAGCAAGCCCACACGGCCCCTCCCTCCAACTGGTTCGGGAAGAATTTCCTTGGAGACAAGTGGAAAAAACCTGTTTATTTAATAGGCAAGGCACTCCCCAGCACAAGAAATGAACAATACCGGATGACAAAACTCATTCGCCGCTCTGAAGAGATGACAAATTCAGAAAGCCTCTCCTGTGGGTGGTCGCTCTGTTATCAGTCCCTCCGGCACTGGGAAAGGCTGCTGCCCAGAGTAGGCCCCGATGGCCACAAAGTGCAAGCTCTCGGTGTTTCCCTGAGTCCCTGTCCAGAGCAGATTAGAACGGTTCCAAGAAAAAGGAAAGAAAAAAAGTCCAGGGAAAACTCGGACTGCCTCAGCTAGCTAAACTAACTAAAAAGCAAAAGGAGCGCTGTGTTCTGCCCTGTCCATGCCCAGACAGCAACAGTGGAGTTCTGTGTTCCAGCAGACTGTGGAGGAGAGTGCAGCTGATAAAAAAACTCCATGCTTCTTCTTCTCCCCATCTTCACTATCAGAGCCCGTCTTGAAGGCACAGAATATAATATCCAGCATAAACAGAACAGACGATTGGGGATACAAGCATCATAACGTCCCCCTAGGACATTCTACCCCTTATCCCCATATCGTCAACTTACTATCAAGCATCATGCATTTTATTCACGTAAAAACTTCTGTCTGTTCCCCCCAAAAATTACAAGCAATACCTATCATTCCTTTGTCATGTCCCCACACCAGTCTACTGAATACAGGCCCCAGACTACAGACCTGCAGGATTTTCCACTTTCATTTTGCTCACTCAAAACTCCATCTTTCACTTGCTCAAACCTTCAACACTTACACATTTCCTTCTATCTCATGTCTGCATGGTTTAATGTACAGACAGTGGCAGTAACATGTTACCCCGTTCTCAGGGGTTCCAAGATGAGGGAAGAGACGTCAAAGTTGACTCCATGTATCAGAAGGCTTGATTTATTATTATATGATAGATAATGTATAAAAACTATACTAAAGGAATAGAGAGAAGGATTTCACTACTAAGCTATGCTAAGAATAGAAAAAGAATGTCCTCCCAGCCCGAGACGGCAAGGACAGGTGTTCTGTGATAGGCTCTTCATTGCAAACAGTCTGACGGGGCCAATCACAGACATCCCCTGTTGCATTCCACAGTAGCAGATAAGAATTGTTTACAGTTTGTTCCTGAGGCCTCTCAGCTCTCAGGAGAGGAAAGATCCTAAGTAAAGGATTTTTCATAAAACATGTCAGCGACATCTCACCCTTTTTTGAATTAAAAAGCAATTAAAAAGAAAAATGTTTGCAATTTCATCTGCTGGACCAAGCAGAGGAAAGAAAAAACATCTGAGAGGCATTTTTTGTTACGTGTTGCCAATCAAAATATCAATCAAATGCTGGTGTGGAACCATCAGGGAAATTCTTCACCTGCAGAACACCAGATTACCATCACATCACCAAAACAATATTAAAATAGAAGAAAATGCAAAAACAGTCCAAGGAAAGTTCATTGCTTCAAGTCCAAACAATTGAGTTTCAGGAAAAAGTCCAAACTAAAGATGTTCCTCTTTAACATTGCTGAAAGTCCCTTTTCGTCCTGAAACAGGCTTGCAAAAATTTTTGAGCTGGTAGCTCTTTCAACCCTTTTTATTTAATTTTTTTTTTTTTTCTTTTTTTTTGAAAGAGCTGGTCCACCACCTCTTTTGCGGGGGGCCCTGGCACCTGTGGAGGGAACAAGGACCCCAGACCCGGCTCACAGAACGGAGGTCCAGGTCCCGACGGGGGAAACAAAGCCCCCAAACCCAACGGGCGCTGGCCGGGAGGCCCTGGCCCAGGGAATCGAGCCAAACAGCCCAGACCTGGCTCGCGAAGCGGGCTCTGTGTTCTCTCAACCCGGCACACAGCTGCTGATACCAGGGCAGCATGAGTGACCGAACGCTTCATCCCCGCTGAACCGGTGCAGACCAGCAGCTGGGGAAGAAAGGCTTTCCAAGGGATCAACACCCCAGATCTGAGGGTGCTTCGTCCCCAGAGCAAGTGAGCGATGCTCACAGTCCACTGTGTCTCCTGCCTCTGCAACGCAAATGCAAAAGACGTTCCCTCTTTCTGCCCCTCGGCACCACCCCCTGCGGGCTGGGGACCGGAGGCAAAAGGCTCAGGAGCCCACTCCCCCACACCGCAAGGGCGCGCAGGGGGAGTCAGGCATTCCAACCCCCAGCGGGAAACCCCGAACCAGACCCGGGTCAGCCTGCGAAAAACACCGAGTTTGAAAGCAAGCAGACGGGCTGAGCCTGCAACCAGCTGCCTAGCCACACCCCCCCCACAGAGGGGCAAGCCGGAATCCCCTTCCCCTGTCCCAGCTCCCCCCGCAGGGGCAGCCTCGGGACAGCCCAAAAAGCTCGGGGGGGGTCCCGGCTGATCGCAGGCGACGCGCTGGCCGCCGCGGTCGGGTCCGATGATGGTTCCGCTTGGGGACTCTCAATTTCCGCTCCCTCCCCCGGCGTGCCGGGGGTCGGCGGGGGCTGTAAAGCCGAAGGGAGCACGTTCCCCACCGGGCTGAGGACAGCCGCCACGTCTTCTCCGGGTACCGGAAGCTGCAGCGCAGGCGCAGACAGCGGTGCCGGCGGAGCCGACACGGAAGACGGCGGCCAAGCAACTCGGGCGAAGCCGTGGGAGGCGGTGCTTTTGCCCCGGAAACGCCGACAAACTCTGCTGGAGGCGATGGATCCACCCCCGCCAGAGGCGGACCCGCGGGAGGGGTGCAGGGACCGGCCCCTCCTCCGGGGCGGGCAGGGGCGGGGCCCGTGGCTCCGGTTCAGGTGACAGAGCCAACCCACCTCCCCCCTGAGAGCAGCGAAGGGGGGGAGGCGGTTCCGTCGGAGCACGCTCCAAAAGCGGAGAAAAAAACTTGTCTTCTGCCGCGGGCAAAGCTTCGCCCCCCCCCGCGCCCAGTCGGGGGGGATGGGAAACTGCAGGCTGCGGTTTTGCACAAATTCCACTCGTCCCAGCTCCAGTGAAAAACGGCCTCTTGAATACGCAATCTCCTCTAATGAATATTCTATCAATTTCAAAATTGAGAAGAGAGTTTTGAATGCTGGATAACAGGGAGGGTTCCAAACCCCTCATGGTGCAAAGCATCCTCAAAGACCAATGCCATGCAGTCCCATATGTAGGAATCAAGGGAATACAACAGATCAGGGAAAAAGCCGTAGTATTTTGTCCATCTGAAAAACTCATAGAAATGTCTCGTTCACCATAGGAATTCTACATCGATGACCCCATTTTTGCCAGAGGTTAATAACTCCTTCATCTTCGAAAGAGAATGGAACCTCTGCCTCCGTAGGCACCCTCTTCCACATCCTAGCCCACCCTGCACGAAGGGCAGCATTTTTAGGAAGGGCAGTGTAAACAGTACCTTGTGACAGTGTCCTCTGGGCGTCAGCAGACTGCATTGTGGTGCGAAGACTCCCAGACGTCTTGTCTCGGAGACTTTTCAAAGGTTCTCTCTGTGGCCAGCCTTGGCTGTGAACTCTGCCCAATATCAGGATCTCTGGTTCTTCAGCTCCTGGCTAGAAGCCACTCCTGTGGTCACTTGTGTAGGTGACCATCAATGCTAAACACTCGGGGTTTACCCAAATGTAGCAATGCTCCTCTGGGCTTACCAAATGAAGAATTCTTCTTCACTCAGGGTCCAATTGTGGTGATTTCTTCACTCGAGGCACCATCTGTCAGTTCTGTCCTCGGTGTTCACCTTTCGTGGTGGTGCTCCTTTTGTCACTCGGAGGTCACCATTTGTTACCCCGTTCGCAGGGGTTCCAAGATGAGGGAAGAGATGACAAAGTTGACTCCATGTATCAGAAGGCTTGATTTAATATTATATGATAGATAATATATAAAAGCTATATTAAAGGAATAGAGAGAAGGATTTCACTACTAAGCTATGCTAAGAATAGAAAAAGAATGTCCTCCCAGCCCGAGACGGCAAGGACAGGTGTTCTGTGATAGGCTCTTCATTGCAAACAGTCTGACGGGGCAAATCACAGACATCCCCTGTTGCATTCCACAGTAGCAGATAAGAATTGTTTACATTTGTTCCTGAGGCCTCTCAGCTCTCAGGAGAGGAAAAATCCTAAGTAAAGGATTTTTCATAAAACATGTCGGCGACAGTAACATCCAACAAACAGTGATATTTGCATATCAATCTCACCCCACAATCAGATTTTCCTGATGTACACATCGTGTTGTTCCATTTCTCTGCGTTATCCACCATGTGCAACCTGGTCCCTGAGCAAAGACAACCCCACGAATGGGTTTGTCTGTACTCAAGGCAGAATTGATCCACACTGTCTTTCCCAACAAACCTCTGTCATGTACCACTGGGACTTTATCTCCGTCTGCTATATTCAGGGGCTCAGACTGGGCAGGACCTGCTCAGCTGGTGGAACCAGGTGGCCTTTGCTAAATGCTGCTCCCAATTTTTGAAAGATCCCACACCCAATGCCTTCAAGGTGGTTTTTAACAGTCCATTGTACCTCTCCACTTTGCCTGCAGGTGGTGCATGGTAGGGAATATGGTATACCCACTCAGTGCTATATTCCCTAGCCCAGGTGTTGATAAGGCTGTTCTTGAAATGAGTCCCATTGTCTGACTCAATCTTCACAGGGGTACAATGCCTCCAAAGGACCTGTTTTTCAAGGCCTAAAATGGTGTTCTGGGTAGTAGTGTGAGACAGAGGGTAGGATTCCAACCATCCAGTGGTGGCTTCCGCCATTGTGAGCACATAGCGCTTGCCTTGGTATGTCTAGGGCAGTGTGATGTAGTCAATCTGCCAGGCTTCACCATACTTGTACTTGGACCAACACCCACTATACCATAGGGGCTTCACACGCTTGGCCTGCTTGACGGCAACACACGTCTCACAGTCATGGATTACCTGAGAAATACTGTCCATGGTTAAATCTACCCCTTGGTCTTGTGCCCACTTGTCACCGACATGTTTTATGAAAAATCCTTTCCTTAGGATTTTTCCCCTCCTGAGAAACTGAGAGGCCTCAGGAACAAACTGTAAACAATTCTTATCTGCTGCTATGGAATGTAACAGGGGGAATCTGTGATTGGCCTCATCAGGCTGTTTCCAATTAAGGGCCAATCACAGTTCACCTGTCTGGCCGGTCTTGGTCTGAGAGAAGTCTTTGTTATTCATTCCTTTTCTATTCTTAGCTTAGCCTTCTAGTGAAATCCTTTCTTCTATTCTTTTAGTATAGTTTTAATATATTATCTATCATATAATAATAAATCAAGCCTTCTGAAACATGGAGTCAACTTTGTAGTCTCTTCCCTCATCTTGTGACCATTGTGGAAAATACTACACCCACTTATAGGTGGTATGTCTACACTGATGGCCTGAGGCATCATGGGCTTATCCAGCTAGGAGTAACTCTCTTTTGTGTTGCCAATCTAGGTCTATCTTTGATATCCCTATTTTTGCAGCTTGGTCTATCTGCTTATTGTTTTGGTGCTCCTCATTAGCTCTATTCTTGGGGACATGGGCATCTACGTGACAGACTTTAAGAGGTAGCCTCCCTACCCTGGTAGCAATGTCTTTCCACTCAGCAGCAGCCAAAATTGGTTTTCCTCTATGCTTCCAATTAGCCTCTTTCCACCTTTCCAGCCATCCCCACAGAGCATTGGCTACCGTCCATGAATTAGTGTAGAAGCAGAGCTTTGGCACCTTCTCTCTTTCTGCAATGTCCAGGGCCAGTTAAATGGCTTTGAGTTCTGCAAGTTGGCTTGATCCACCTTCTCTTTCAGTGGCTTCTTCGACCTGTCATGTGGGGCACTAAACGGCTGCTTTCCACTTCTGGTTCATCCCTATGATGCAACAGGAACAGTCATTGAAAAGATCATAGCATGTTTTTTCTGCCGGTAGTTGGTTGTATGGTGGAGCATCTTCAGCCTGTGTAACTGGTTCTTGTTTTTCATCTGTGATACCAAAATGTTCACCTTTGGGCTAATTTCTAATTACTTCCAAAATCCCAGGTTGATTCAGTTTACTAATACAGGCTCACTGTGTGATGAGAGTAATCTCCTTGCTCTATGTAGCACTGGTGGCATGATGGGTGGAGGCAACCTTTCTTCTGAACATCCACCCCAGCACCAGTAGTTGGGGTGCCAGGAGGAGTTGTACTTCTGCACCAATCACCTCTGAGGCGGCTTGGACTCCTTCATAGGCAGCCAAGATTTTGTTCTATGTTGGGGTGTAGTTGGCTTCAGACA
>NC_066342.1:10059990-10130919 GCF_022539315.1 Serinus canaria | reverse complement strand
GAACCAGGGGGACACCTCTGCATCCAAATTGATCCCACTTTTTGTTTTAATTCGACTTGCTTTAGTTGAGAAAATGGAAGGGGTAAAACAGCCACAGCTATCTCCCTCAATTATCCTCTCCCCCCCTCCCCAGCCTCTTTGTCCTACCCTGGGGGAGTCGGGGAAAGCAGATGAGCAGGGTGGCCAGGCAAGCCTGACTCCCCCTGGCTCTCCATGTCTCCTTCAGCAACCCAGCTCTGGAAGAAATGGCTGAACTGTCAGGGCTCCTTCTCCTAAATCCTCTGCCCTGGTTTAAACCCTGAAAAGTGTTAGTTTTGAAGTTCCCCCAGCTTATTCTCCTTCCCCACAAAATCCTAACCCTTTTTCTGCTCCTCAAAATGGTCCCTGAAGAGCACAAAATGGTGATGACCACATGGTCATTTTTCAGACATGTGCTCCACTTTCACACAATCCTTTTCTTCCTGCCTTTCCCAATCCCCTATCTTCCCCAATTCAAAATGGCAGCGACTATGTAGTCGGGTCTCAAAATGGTGTCAACCATGTGGTCGGGTCTCAGGCATGTGTCTCTTCCCCAGAACCCCTTTTTTCCAGCCTTTCCCAATATCCTCCCCTCCCCAATCCCCTCTCTTTCTCCTCCCCCAGGTCCTTCCTCCCCCACCTTGGCCCCTCCTCCTAAAGTCCTCATCCCTTCATGTTGCTGCTTTGCCCCTAGCTCTATCCCTAATCTCCCCTTCTCCTCCCCTGGCAGCTTCCACAGTAACCACCCTCTTCCTACTTTCAATTCCCATGCCCCTTCCCCTGGATCCCAGGCTCCTGCTTCCGGTTCCCACAATGTGAAAATCAAAAGCTACAAGCCAAAGTCCTTAAACCCAAAACAACAGACTCTTCCTCTTGTTGCACCAGTGACCTTTAGTGATGGCAACAAAGGTTTCCTCCTAGAATGGGAGCCTCTCTCCTACCAAAGTAAAAAAGAAAT
The DNA here is from genome assembly GCF_022539315.1 of Serinus canaria. Classification (NCBI taxonomy): domain Eukaryota; kingdom Metazoa; phylum Chordata; class Aves; order Passeriformes; family Fringillidae; genus Serinus; species Serinus canaria. Next base: position 10,129,943 of record NC_066342.1, on the reverse strand, counting down.
CTGCAAGACACAAAAAGAATTTGGGAGGGGGAGTGAGTATTTTAAAGGCATGCTTAGAGCTACCTTCTCCTCTAATATCTTAGTGCCACACGATCTCAAGGATTTCATTTCATGCCTTGTCTCTCCAGCAGAATACTTGCTGTGGGAGGGGGCATGGAAGAGATTGTTGCGGGGAATTCTTTCTGACCTTTTGCAGATTCCAAATTGTTCCCATGATGCAATTGGAAATGTTATTACTATGAACCACCTATGCGGCGAGAGGGAATGGGTTGAGCCTAGGCTACAAGCCAATGTGCTGGCTGCGCCAACTTTAGATTTATTTCAGGGAGCTGCTGAGAGGGCATTCCATTGAATTTCCTCTCATGAGTCCCATGTCAGCTTTGCTGCCGTCAGGCAGCAGCTCAACCAACCTTTTATAGATTTTATTAATAGATTGAAAGTGCAAGTCAAAAAACAGGTGGAGGACCCAGACTCACACCTGGTGATTCTGCTGGAAATGGCAAAGGCCAATGTCAATGAGGCCTGCCAGCAAATCATCAGAGGGATGCTGCTAGACCCTCCACCCTCATTAACATCTATTATCAAGGCCTGCACCAAGAACATCATAGCAGCCAACTGAAATAGAGTGCAACCGTTGGGCAGGACTGTTGCAGCGACCACCACTGCCTGTGTTGACCCACCACCCTTTTGATGGGGACTGCTAACCCGTTACCGCTGTGGGCAAATCGGGCACATGGCCAAATCCTGTCCAGCACCCCACCCCACTCAGAACCAAAAGAGAACCATGGGGGAGGGGTACCCACTACAAAAAGCTAGTGGGGCAGCGTGATCCTACTTCACGTGTAAAAATAAATAGAGCAGGGTTCCAGGGGCAAGGGGGAGTGGAACAAATAAAAACTGAACTACATAACATTACTGGACATGACACCCACAGCGGACATGACACACACTCAGCTGACATTGACAGTTGTAGTAAAGTGTGGCTGCCTCAGCCACCACTGCTCCTTCTAACATCTGACAAAAAGTTTTTCAGGTCCTGAAGCTGGACACTGATAGATGTCAAACCACTGGGGGAAACATCGATGCCTCTAGAACCTGGTGAACCCGAATGCCCCAGTGGTAAGACACTCTGCGCCGCATGGAGATCACAGATACAAAGAACATCCGCCCGTCCTCATCTGAGACCCACAAACATCCAAAATCAAAGGACCCTATAAACTGGAAGAAGCCATGTTCCTCAGGCCAGCCCTCAGTGGAATTTGTTACATCCTGTGCAGCAATCCGTGGTTTTCCTGGGCCTTATATGAGTCCAAATCCGGCTAGCATAAGACTCTAGCCCACACGGACCCGCATAGACGAAAGTAAAAGACGAGAGGCGCTCTTCTCCGCGTGGGTGCAAGTATCCTGTTTATTGGCTTGGGGCAGGACACAGGTGATGGGTCACCCAGGTACAAAAGAGGGGCTGGAACTCTCACACAGGAGGTTTTATACCCTAGGGGGATGGGGGGCGGGGGGGAGAACCAGAGCCAATGGGATGCCACTGGGGAGGGGCAAATTACCTGTGGGACAGACCAGGTGTGTATAATGGGGGGGGGGGGGGTGTGTGAGGGGGAGACCATGTGATGAGGGAGGGGGAAAACCCATCTACTTTACCCAACATGCTCAGTAGAAATTGTCCATCCCCAGTGCAACAACTAAATAAACTATTTAGTGCAATACAACAATCCTGTTTGCCCTAAACTAGTCCTCTGATGTATGGATCATCCTGCAACCCAGGAAAAATGTCCAGGTTACGTTGGCAGAGGCCCTTAAGCAAGACCATATCTGCTTGTCTACAGCAGCAGCAGCAGAAAATCCGTTTTAAACCTGCCTAGTGGGGGTCCCGTTTAAACTCAAGGAGTACCCAGAAAACCTGAAAGAACATGAAAAAAATGTAAATAGCAAGCAAAGCGACCACATAGTTTACTGAACACCAAGCATGACTTATGAACGTAAATTGCCCATTTACAACCCCCTCATGCTGTGGTGAGAGTGGGTAGGCAAGCTGCTTGACATGAACAGTGAACCTCAAGAACTTGAAATTTTAGGGTTTTCGAGTGCAGCCTATTGCATTCAGTTTGTCTACGAACCAAAGCACCACATAGAATAGTACACTAATGCCCTCCAGTATTAAAAATATTACCAGGCTAACAGGTGGTATGATAAGACTGAGCATGATAAGATGGCATCCACAGAGGACCACCAGCCAAAGAGACTAGAAAAAGGTACTTTTCTCATTTGTGGGAATAGAGCTTGGGCAGGTATCCCCTCTCATCTGCTCGGAGGTCTGTGCACATTTGGGCGGTTGTCACTGTTCACACCCAACCAAACCCAAATTATGGTTTGGCAACAGAAAAATAATTTGAGAATCCAAAAGCAAAGCATTGATAATTTAGACAAACATTGTGAATCAGAAATTATTCATTAGTCTAGGCTAAAAAGAGCTGCAATCTCTTTATTTTTACCATGGGTTGCAGCTGCTAAAGCACTAGGTGAATTGGGCTGCCTTGAGTGTTGGGTAGTGAAACAAGCCAATTTAACAACAACCGCAATCAGTGACCTCCTAGCAGAGAAAGAAATCACTAGGAAAGCTACCGTAAAAAATTGGGAAGCTATTGACTTCCTGCTGCTGCTGTACGGACAGGAATGTCAAAAGTTTGAAGGTCTCTGCTGCCTCAACCTAACATCAAAAGCACCGGATGTCCACACATCCCTGCGAAAAATGCAAGAACTAATAACTGACATCATAAAAGAATCAGAGGACTGGCTGGGGAAGATCTTCTCAGGGTGGGGGTTGACTGGGTGGATCTCTTCCATTGTTAAATCCATTGTTAGGTTTATTGTAACTCTTTTCCTTATTGTAATATCCTTTGATATTTTAACAAGATGTTGCCTTTCCACTGCTGCACACCTCACCTTTTCCCCTCCTGAAAATAATGTTACGGAGACCCCTGATGCTCCTGACTCTGAAAACCCTGATGCCAATAACCCCGATACTAAGGATTCTCCTGATGACAGCCTCCCACCTCAATGGTGGTATGAGTTATGCCCAAAATCAGTGTAACCCCGATCCTTCCCTTTTTTGAAAAAGATAAGGGAAGATGTTGTAGTTATAGTTTGTGTTACCCCAGTGTCTGGGTTTGAAAAGACAGGTGTCTGCTTAAGGAAGGTAGGAGCCTCCCCTGAAATGGAAAATGTAAACCCCCTCCCTCCAAATTGTTGTAATTTTGAAAATAAAAAGCTCTCAGGCAAAGATATGGGAATGGGAATAACAGTTCTTTATTAGGAAAACTAAAAAAATACAAATGTAGTAGTACAAATGAAAAAAACCCCTATTGATAGAGTCAGAATATGACCTGACACTCTGTTGGTCAGGGTGTTGGTAGCAGTCCAATTGAATGGTGGCTGCAGTCCTCCTGGAGTGACAGGTGTAGTTCTGTAGAAGCAGTGATCCTGTAAAAGGGTATAGGTTTCTGTCCTGGTTTTGGGCAAATTTGGGAGAAAACCTCCAAAGGGGGTCCCTCCCCCCAACCGGTTTGGGAAGGATTCCTCGGAGAGAGGTGGAAAGAACCTGTTTATTTAACAGGCAAGGCACCCTCCAGCACACAAAATGAACAATGCCAGATGACGCCACTCTTTCACCGCTCTGAAAAAGATGACAAATTCAGAAAGTCTCTCTAGGGAGTGGTCGCTCTGTTATCGGTCCCTCCGGCGCTAAGGATGGCTGCTGCAGGCCACAAGGTGCAAACTCTCAGTGTTTCCCAGGTTCCAGTCCAGAGCAGGTTCAAGTGTTTCCAAGAAAATGAAAGAAAAACAGCCCAGGGAAAAATCAGACTGCTTAGCTTAACTAACAAGCAGTAGCAAAAGGAAGACCAAACCTGGGGCAAAGCAGAAGCAAGAGCAAAAGCAAAGCAAAAAGCCAAAGCCGCACTATGTACTGCCCCGTCTCTGTGTCCCACCAGCTGTGGGGGAGCAGGCTGATAACAAAACAAAACTTCACTCTTCAGAGCCAGTCTTGAAGGCACAGATCATAATATCCAGCATAAACAGAACAGCCAACTGGGGATACAAGCAGCATAACGTCACCCTAGGACAGTTTCCTCTGAAGATCCAGTGGTAGTGTAGATGGGCCTGGGTCTTCTTCTGGGAATCCAGTGGAGAAGACAGCTGCTCCTCTGGGAATCCAGTGGGAAAAGGCTGCCTGTGGTCTTCCAGATCTCTGATTATATCCAGTTAAGAATGCTTGGCTCCTCCCTCTGGGCAGAGCTTCTCACAGAGGGATGATGTAATTTTATCAGTGATGCAGTGAGACTCAATGGCCCAGTAACAGAAGATATCTCCCTGGTGGGAGGATTGTTTGTGAAAGAGATAAAGAAAACTGCCCAATTAACAGAAGATAACTGCTCCACAGATAGGACTAGAATACACACACCCATTTCCGACCTAAGACATTATCTACCCCTTATTCTATTACTATCTACATCATACCTAAATCAACAAACTCTACACAATGAAATCTTACAAACAGTTCTCACTTAAGACTAGGTTTCCCTGTGGTACACAACAGGCTTCTTCATCTTTCTGCAATACTCACCAAGTGTAACCAGGTCCTTGTGAAAAAACAATCGCATGGTCTTTGCCTGAGGGGGGATTAATCCAAACAGTCTTTCCGAAAATACCTTTTATATGTACAACAGGGACTTTATCCACTGTGTGCAAGGCTTCAGACTGGGCAGGACCAGCTTGATTGATGGACCCTCAAGTGTTGAACATCCAGGTGGTTTTTGCTAAGTTCATTTCTCAGTTTCCAAATGTTCCCTTGCCAAGTGCCTTCAGGGTAGTCTTGAGCAGTCCATTTTACCATTCAACTTTCCCGGCAGCTGGTGCATGATACGGGATATGATATATCCATTCAATACCATGTTCTTTGGCCCTGGTGTTTATAAGGCTGTTCTTGAAATGAGTCTCATCTGACACAATTCTCTCAAGGGTGCCATGTCTCCACAGGACTTGCTTTTCAAGGCCCAAGATCATGTTCTGGGCAGTAGCGTGAGGCATAGGGTAGGTCTCCAACCACCCAGTGGTGGCTTCTACCATGGGCAGCACATAGTGCTTGTCTTGGTGTGTCTGGGGCAATGTGATATAGTCAATCTGCCAGGCCTCCTCATACTTATATTTGGATCACCGCCCACCATACCATAGGGGCTTCACTCGCTTGGCCTGCTTGATTGCAGCACACGTCTCACAGTCATGGAAAACCTGCAAAATACTGTCCATACTTAAATCCAACCCTTGGTCTCGTGCCCACTTATAGGTGGCATCTCTGCTCTGATGACCTGAGGCATCATGGGCCCATCGAGCTAGGAACAAGCCCCCCTTATGTTGCCAATCTAGGTCTATCTTTGACACCTCTGTCTTTGCATCTCGGTCTATCTGCTCGTTCTTCTGGTGTTCCTCATTAGCCCGACTCTTGGGGACATGGGCATCTACATGATGGACTTTCACAGGTAGCTTCTCTACCTGTGAGGTAATGTTTTTCCACTCATTAGCAGCCCAGATTGGCTTTCTTCTATGTTGCCAGTTGGCCTTTTTCCACCTTTCCAGCCAGCCCCACAGAGCACTGGTTACCATCAATGAATCAGTATAAAGGGATAGCTTTTGCCATCTCTCTCTTTCAGCAATGTCCAGGGCCGGCTGAACGGCCTTGAGTTCAGCAAGTTGATTTGATACACCTTCTCGTTCGGTGGCTTGTGCAACCTGTTGTGTGGGGTTCTGTACAGCTGCTTTCTACTTCTGGTTCATCCCTACGATGCAACAGGAACCGTCAGTGAAAAGTGCGTAGCATGTTTCCTCTGCTGGTAGTTGGTTGTATGGTGGAGCTTCTTCAGCACGTGTCACTTGCTCTTGTTCCTCTTTATCAGAGAGATCAAAGTTTTCAATTTCCAGCTAATTTATAATTATCTCTAAAATCTCAGGGTGATTCAGGTTTCCAATATGGGCACGCTCTGTGATGAGGGCAATCCATTTGCTCGATGTGGCATCGGTGGCGTGGTGCATAGCAGGAACCTTTCCTTTAAACATCCACCCTAGTACCAGTAGTTGGGGTGCCAGGAGGAGTTGCGCTTCTGTGCCAATCATCTCCGAGGCGACTTGAACTCTTTCATAGGCGGCCAAGATTTCCTTTTCTGTGGGAGTATAGTTGGCTTCGGATCCTCTGTAACTTCAGCTCCAGAATCCCAGTGGTCGGCCTCGAGTCTCCTCAGGCACCTTCTGCCAAAGGCTCCAGGACAAGCCATTGTTCCCATCTGCAGAGTAGAGCACATTCTTCACCTTTGGTCCCGTCCTGACTGGGCCAAGAGCTATCGCAGGAGTGATCTCCTGCTTGATCTGGGCAAAAGCTTGCTGCTGTTCAGGGCCCCAGTGGAATTTGTTCTTTTTGTGGGTGACCAGGTAGAGAGGTCTCACAGTTGGGGAAGATGAAACAGGAAAGCCTTAGAAATATGATTGCCTGGCAAAAGATTTTGGGAATCTAGAAACTGTGATTGAAATTAAACCAAGCTTTGAGATACCTTAGTTATTGAACAACTGGAAAACAATGGTATGGCTGGCTGAAGGTAATCCCCTTTTGATGAAACAATACCCTCTGCTTGCAGACAGGTCCAAGGGTCAGAGCAAACCCTACTAGATTAGCAGAAGGTGTCCAAAGAGTAGTTTTTAGGGTTTAAAATGTAACAAAATATGGTAATGTAATGATTCTTATAGGCTGTTGTCGTGGTTTAAGAGGAAATGAAGTTTTTTGTGATGGTGTGGGCAAGCCAATCAGTGTTCAGATTTAATATTGGCACCTGGTTTGTCCACTGAGAGCATGGATACGCCTCTGAGAACACAGGGGTTAAAAGCTGTGATCTGCCAGGGGAACTTGCTCTTGGAGTCCCGCTTGAGAGTGAGCAGACCCCCCTGCCCGGCCGAGCTGGGCGGGGGGGGGGAGGGGAGCCATGTGGCCAGAGAGAGGTAGGCCAGGCCTGGGCCCAAGGGTGGAGGAGAACATTGCAAGGGCTTCGGGCAGCCATCCTCCATCCCCCCCCCCCCCCCCCCCGGGAGAGAGAGAGAGAGAGACAGAGCCGGTGCCGGTGATAGTGGCCCGGCGTGAAGGAGAAGGGGGGGGTGCCCAGCAGGGCAGCCAGGCGTGGGAGTTCATGAAGCAAACCGGCAGAGCCTGGGACTTTTAACCCTTCTGGGGAGGATGGAAACCTTGCAAATGCTGATTCCTCCTGAAGTTGATGAGATTGAGAGGATGTTGAGAAGAATCCTAGGTGGGAGGAGATGATGGAGTGGCCTTTGGCTGGACTTTTCTTGTATAGCCACAGCAGGACCCCCTTGTGTTCCTGTGACACAGAGACTGCATTCTAGGGGGAGGCGATGGCTCAGAGCCAGGAGAGTGCAGTGATGTGGAGGAGTGTGAACAGAGACGACAGGTGAGGAGGGTGGTGGTGGTGGCCTCCGCTTCGAAGAAGAGGAAGAGGAAGATGATCTCTGTTCAAGAGACCCCTCGGCCCCAGGGGGTGAAATTTGGGGGGGACAGGTGTCCCAAAAGGAGAGGGACTGTGCTCTTTTTGGAACTGGACAAAGTATCCTTAAAGGGAAAAACCCTAGAAGCAGCTCTGATCCATGTGCAGTGGTGAGAGCACTGGACATGGAAGGAAGAAGTCACGATGGCAAAATGTTCTCCGGGCGGTGCCACATGTGACATGGAAACACGAGAAGTTTCGACTGTTTCCTGGGGAAGTCTGTGGTGCAAGAGGGACTTCTCTCTTCTCGAGGAATTGAGAACTGATTATCTAAAGGGTGGATTTGGTGGTAATGGAATTGGAAATCTAGGTGGGGGGAGGAGGAAGAAATTTGGAAGGTTTTCATCTTGGGTTCTATGTGTTTTGTGTGTTTTCCTTAGTGTTTTCCTTTGTAGTTTTAGGTTAATAATGTTTTTTTTTTTTCCTTTAAACCTCAAGTTGGAGCCTGCTCTGCTCTGTCTCTGATCACATCTCACAGTGGGTGCCAGGGAAGGAGGTGATCTCGTGGGGGCACTGGCATTGCGCCAGGCTCAAACCATGACATCTGTATGTAAATGCTATAGGATTTGTATCTTGTGTTAGATTGGTTAGTGAGAATTAGAATATTCAACACAGAAGAAGATTTATTGTATTGTAACAGGAACCTCGCTCTCTTATCCTCTTTTACTCTTCTTCCTTGCTCTCTCATTTTCTCTTTATCATGCTCTTGCCTTCTTTCTCTTTGCCACTCTAATTCTCTCGGGCCTGCTCTGAGCTGTGGCTGGCAGCTCCAAAAAGGGCCCCTGCACCCATGCCCTTTGCAATAAACCGCAACTTCCACAACCTGGCTTCAGAGATCTCTCATCTCTGTCTGTCCTGACTGTCCTACCCCCTGCCGCTCCTACAGCTCACAATCTGGCTGTACTTGGGAATGTGCATTCTCCAAAAACCTATGGTGCCTAGGAAAGCTTGTGTTTCCTTCTTGCTGGTTGGTGGAGACATCGCAGTGATCTTGTTGATGACCTCAGTGGGAATCTCATGCCATCCGTCTTGTTCCTTTACTCTCAGGAGCTGGATCTTTTGGGCAGGTCCTTTGACTTTGCTCTTCTTGATGGAAAAGCCAGCTTCTAGCAGAATCTGGATGATCTCTCCTTTCTCAAACACTTCTGCTGCTGTGTTCCCCCACACGATGTCATCGATGTACTGCAGGTGTTCTGGAGCTTCACCCTTTTCCAGTGCAGCCTGGATCAATCCATGGCAGATGGTGAGGCTGTGCTTCCACCCCTGGGGCAGTCAGTTCCAGGTGTACTGGATGCCCTTCCAGGTGAAAGCAAACTGAAGCCTGCATTCTGTTGTCAGAGGAATGGGGGAAAACATGTTAACAATGTCAGTAGTGGCATACCACTTTGCTGCCTCGGACTCCAGCTCATACTGGAGTTCCAGCATGTCCAGTACAGCAGGGGTCAGCGGTGGAATCACTTCATTCAAGCCACGATAGTCCACAGTCAATCTCCATTCTCTGTCAGACTTATGCATAGGCCAGATGGGACTTTTGAAGGGTGAGTGGGTTTTGCTGACCACCCCTTGGCTCTCCACGGATCATTTTGTGGATGTGGGTCATGGCATCTTGATTAATTTGATACTGCCAGCAGTGCACCATCGAGGTGGCAGTTTGCACTTGTGGTTCTTTTACCCTCAGGAGTCCTACTGCAGATGGGTTTTCTGATAGTCCAGGCAAGGTGTTCAACTGCCTAATGTTCTCTGCCTCTACAGCAGCTATTCCAAAAGCCCACCTGAGTCCTTCTGGGTCTTTGTAATAACTGGTCCAGAGGAAGTCTATGCCCACAATACATGGGGCTTCTGGGCTTGTCACAATAGGATGGTTCTTCTACTCCTTCCCAGTCAGGCTCACCTCAGCTTCTAACAGGGTTAATTGCTGCAATCCTCCGTTACTCCGGCAAGGGAAACAGGATCCTCCCCAACGTGTCCCGATGGTATTAGGGTATACTGCCTACCAGTATCAACTAACGCTTCATATTTTTGTGGCTCTGATGTGCCAGGCCATCGAATCCACACCGTCCAGAAGACGCGGTTTTCCCGTGCCTCTTCCTGGCTAGAGGCAGGCCCCCTCTAGCCCTAGTTATTATTTCTTTCCTGGGCATACATACTAGAGGTTCCTTCAAGGGGATCAGACAGATCATATCAGGCAGCTTGGTCATAGGAGGTTGAAGCTACCTTCAACTTACTGGAACTCCTTTGGTTAGTATTTCCCTCCTTGAGTTGATGCCCCCACGCTTCCAGGACAGACGTAGGTTTCCCATCCCACCTTCCCATGACTTCTACATGGTCACATAGAAAGAACCATAGGTCAGCCCTTGGGGTGTACCATCTCTTTCTAGCTGGGCTCTGACTTTGGGGCCTGTGACTCGCACGGGTGCTGCATTGATCTTCCTCACTTCCTCCCTCATCTCCTCTTTGAACTCCTTAATCACAGCAGAGACATGAGCCTGCATCAGGCCATTGATCAGACTCTCATAATTTCTAAGCTTGTTGGCAACAGAACCCACTGTCTCTTGGTTGGTATCAGCATTAATTGTTGCAATGAAGGTAGTGTATTGAGATGGCCCTAGATTTGCCAGACTCCACAACATTTGCCCTGTGCGCCTGACCTTGTTGGGGTCATTATCATGCTGTCCATCCCTCCCAAAGAGCACCTCCAATACTGCCACTTCTCTCAACTGTTGGATACCTTCCTCAAGGGTCTTCCAGAGCATTCTATGGTGGTGCTCCTGCATTCTCTCCGTGTGGACAAACCTCTCTCTGACACTCATTAAAAGCCGCTCCCAGAGGGAAAGGGACCCTGGCTCTCTTACAAAGATCTGATTCATACCTAAGTCCTGTGTGGCTGCATTTCTCTTCACAGGGAAAAGCAAGTCACAACTTCCCAAGGATATTTTTTGGGAGTCACAGTGAGTAACCTCAGAGAAAGAGAAAACAATTCTTCTCTCATTTTCTGCACCTGTGTTTGTGCAAAAGTAGAATGCAATATGGAGATTGTTTACCCAAAGGGATGGTGTTTTGTTTCCTTGGCCTATCAGGGCCAATTGTGTGTGCAGACTGTCGGTCAGCAGACAGTCACAAGGTTCAATTCAGTCAGTTGAGTTGAGTGCTTGTGCAGATTCACTGTAATATAGTGTAATATAGTATAGCATAACATAGTATAATAAAGTAATTAGCCTTCTGATATCAATGGAGTTAGATGCATAATTTCTTCCCACACATTGGGGTTCCCCTGCTTTACTATAATCCTGGGTCAAGGATCTCTAATTCCTTTTTTTACCACCATCAAGTTGCACACCTGTACCCATAAGGTCCCAGACCCGAGGTAACCAGGTTGTATAAGCCTCACACCCTAGTCTGTCCTGAGTTGACTATATGATGCTTTTATCCCCAATCGTCTGCTCTGTTTATACTGAATAATAAGTTTTGCACCTTTAAGACTTGTTCTGAGAGTGAAGCGGGGAGAGAAGTGCAGAGTTTTGTTTTCAGAAAACTACACTCACTCCTCCACATTCCTGCTCCTAGACTGTGTTGTCTGGGGATGGACAGACAGCAAGACAGAGCTCTCCTTAGCTTTTAGTTAGTTTTAGCTAGCTAAAACAAAAAAGTTCCCTAGACTCTTTTTTTTCTTCTTTTCTTTAGACCTGTTTAAACCTGCTCTAGACTGAACACAGAAAGAGCACCGGCAGCTCACACCTGTGGCCCACCGGGCCAAGCCTGGGCCACGGCATTTCCAGCACCAGAGGGACTGATAAAAGACTGAGTGAACCGAGCTACAGCCCACAGAAGAGACTTCCTGAATTAGTCTCTCTTTTAGAGCAGCAATAGGTTTTACTGTTTAATATTCTTTAAGTTTTATTATTTATTAAACAGTTTTTCCACTTTTCTCCAGAGAAGTATTTTTCCCCAAACCAGTTGGGGGAGGGGCCAATTGAATCTGCTTTCTAGAAGAACCCTTTTAAGAGTTCTCTCCCAAATTTGCCCTGAATCAGGACACCGTTGTTCAATGTTTATGTGCAGATTACAGAGACTTTCATATGTCAGGGACTCGGTGATGATCACAACCTCTGGCTCCCCTGTGGGTTGTGAGGGCCCTCCATTCTTATCCTTGTCTGGGTGCTCTGATTCCATCTTAGACCTCCTTGTTTCTACAGGGGTGACTGCTGCTGGCTGTGACTGCCTTTGCAGTTCAGCTGGAACCTGGACGGTTGTAACATTTGTGGGCTCTACTGCTGCACTATTAGACTCTGTCTTTTTGAGGCAGGGGGAGGTTTTCTCACCAGCTGGGTAGATGTACTCCTTCAGCATCTGTCTCATTTAACGTATCTCCTTAACCAGAACCCCCACCCAATCTGGATGTTTCATTTCTGAGGTAGGCTGTGGGGCAGGGACAGGCTCTGGGGCAGTAGCATCCCTAGTCTCTGGGGTAGGTATCAGGGTGGTTATCCAGGTTAATCTTTCCTTACCTCTGAATGCTAACCAGAACAGGCATTTCAGCAACACCAATCATTGTATGATATCATTAGCATTTAGAGTGGATCTAAACCCTTCAAAAACTGGTGGGGCAGACCCAAAGAGATGGTTAAAGGGTTGGGAGAAAATTTCCCCCAGTGTCATTTCCTCACAGTAGGTACCATTATTAAAGTAACCCCAAAAACATACAATTAGTGTGTGATAGCTCTGAATCCACGTGCCTGCCTTCCAGAGGAAGTTAAAGATCCATGAATTCCTCACCTTATTAACCCATAAAACAAACTGGATAACAGCCACAGTAGCCTTAGTTATAGGATCCACGTTTAGATAAGGGCCTGCAAATGGGAGAAATATAGCCACGACCATGTTGCCAGCCAAACCAGGGTAAGCTAGACCACATGGTGACACTTAACAAGGTTTCTATATCAGCACACAAAAATTAGATTACTCAAGAAGTGTTATTCCTTTTTTCACCCCTTTTCTCTATATGCCCTCGAGCCTCACGTTGGGCACCAAAAATCTGTCTTGGTTTGAAAAGACAGGTGTCTGCTTAAGGAAGATAGGACCCTCACCTGAAATGGAAAATGTAACCCCCCTTCCCTCCAAATTGTTATAATTTTGAAATTAAAAGGCTCTCAGGCAAAGATATGGGAATACGAATAACAGTTCTTTACGAGGAAAATTAAAAAATACAAATGCAATAGCACAAACAAAAAAAAAAACAAAAAAAAAAAACCAAACCAAAACCAAAAGCCACTGACAGAGTCAGAATACGACCTGATACCTGGTGGGTTAGGGTGTTGGTAGCAGTCCGACTGAATAGTGGCTGCAGTCCTCCTGGAGTGACAGGTGTGATTCTGTTGAAGCAATGATCCTGTAGAAGGGTGTAGGTTTCCTCTGAAGATCCAGTGGTAGTGTAGATGGGCCTGGGTCTTCTTCTGGGAATCCAGTGGAGAAGACAGCTGCTCCTCTGGGAATCCAGTGGGAAAAGGCTGCCTGTGGTCTTCCAGATCTCTGATTATATCCAGTTAAGAATGCTTGGCTCCTCCCTCTGGGCAGAGCTTCTCACAGAGGGATGATGTAATTTTATCAGTGATGCAGTGAGACTCAATGGCCCAGTAACAGAAGATATCTCCCTGGTGGGAGGATTGTTTGTGAAAGAGATAAAGAAAACTGCCCAATTAACAGAAGATAACTGCTCCACAGATAGGACTAGAATACACACACCCATTTCCAACTTAAAACACCCAGTTTTCAGTTTCGTAATCCAGGTTCTCTGATAATGGTTGCTTCCAAATCCCTCCCTATGTTCCAAGTTGGTTTCTCCCTAAGTTGTATCCATCCCTGATGTTAACCACTCCCCTCATCCCTCCCCTAAGGTTATCCCATTGGTTGGCTGTTTGTACTTGCTTACCGGTTTTGGCCTGTTTATAAACCACTGCAGAGCTGTGCTCTGCCTGTCTTTTGCTTCTTAATCTCTGGATTAAAGACTTTCTCGAATATCAGGTGGAGAGCATCCATCAACTCTTTTACTTTTCTCCCTGATGCCGGTAAAGTTAATCCTGCTGTAGAGCTGCAGCTCTGAAGTTCAGCTCCTGGTGAATTTATCCTGGAGTTGTTCCATACACCTTGGTGTGGCTGATGGTGTTCTAAAAGAGCTAGCTAAAGACTCCAGTGGCTGCATCAAGTATCCCTTCAATTCCTGCATCCAAATTGTTTATGAAGATGTTGAGGAGAACTGGTCCTAAGATGGAGCCCTGTGGAACCCCACTGGTGACTGGCCATCAGGCTGATATGAAACCATAACCCTTTGTGCCCCACCTATGAACCAGATGCTCACCCATCAAGTAACATGGTTATCCAGCTGTGTGCTAGACATTTTGTCCATAAGGATCCTTTGAGAGACAGTACAAAAGCTTTGCTGAAGTCCAAAAGGTTTGCATCTACTGGCTTCCCTTGATCAGCTAGGTAGGTTATGCTGCTGTAGAAGAAAATCAGGTTCGACAAGCAGGACTTTCTGACTCATGTAGCCATGCTGGCTGTGACTGATGACTGCATTGTAATTCAGGTGTTTTTCAGTACTGTCCAGAATAATCTTTTCCATGATTTTACCAGGCACAGAAGTTAGACTTGACAGGCTTGTAATTTCCAGGGTCTTCCTTCTTGCCCTTCTTGAAAATCAGGACAATGTTAGCCAGCTTCCAGTCAGCTTGAGGATTCTCTCATGAATCCCATCAGGCCCTGTAGATTGGTAGCAATCCAGCTGGAGCAGCAGATCCTGCACAAGTTCAAGGTCGACTGGGATTTGATCATTCTCACTGAAGCAAAGAATGCATTAAACATCTCAGCCTTGTCCATGTCCCTGTTTGTGAGGTGACCACCCTGATCCTGGAACAGGTCAATGTTATTTTTACACTACCTTTTGCCATTAATATATTTGAAAAAAATTATTTTTATTGTCTCCCACAATACTGGCAACTTCAACTCTAATTGAGCTTTGGGTGCACAAATTTTCTTCCTACCTTGGTGAGCAGCATCTCTGTATTCTTCCCATGTGACCTGACCTTGCTTCCACTGGGCATACACCTTCCTTTTTTGCCTTAATCCAAAAGAAGATTCCCACTCAGCCAAGCCAGCCTTCTGCCTTGTCTGCTGGACTTCCAACATTTAGGAATTGCCTGCTCCTGTGCCCATAGAAGGTGGTGCTTTAAAAGTGACCATCATTGATGGACCCCAGCACCTGCAAAAACATTTTCCCTGGGGACTTTACTTACTAATTCCCTGAGCATCCTGAAGTGAGCTCTCCTCGTGTCCCGGGTTGAAGTTTTGTCGGCACTTTTCCTACTGTCAAAAGAGATTTTAAACTCGATTGTTTTGTGTCTTGTAACCATAACTACATCAAAGGGAAAATTCCTTAAGGAGCAGGGAAGAGACTGCTTATTGGGTTTTCTGTTCTTGTTTTTTGTTGTTACCATTGTTGTTGTTTGTTTGCCTTGTTATACATACACATACTAATAAAAAACTGTTATTCCTTTTTCCATATCTTTGCCTGAAAGATCCTTAATTTCAAAGTTATAATGATTCAGAGGGAAGGGGTCACATTCTCCATTCCAAGGGAGGTTCCTGCCATCCTTGGCAGACACCTGTCTTTCAAACCAAGACACCCACCTAGTTGATCAAGGGAAGCCAGTATATCTAAACTTTTTGGACTTCAGCAAAGCTCTCGATACTCTCTCACAGGATCCTTCTGGACAAAATGTCCAGCATACATGTAGCTGGATAAACACATCATGCGATGGGTGAGCATCTGGTTCATGGGCCAGGCACAAAGGGTTGTAGAAAAATGGGGTTACATCAGGCTGGCAACCGGTCACTATTGAGGTTTGTCTTGGTTTGATAAAGAAGTGAGTTTTTCGGGAAGTTGTAGTCAAGCCAATCAGTGCTCAGATTTGAATACTGGCACCAGGTGTGGCCACTGAAGACATAGATACGCCTCTGAGAACACAGGGGATTAAAAAGCAGAGAACTCCCAGGGGAACTCTCTCTTGGTTCCTGTCCGTGAAAGAGGTCAGACCTCCTCTGCCCAGCTGTGGGCTGGGTGGGGGAAGGGAAGCCATGCGGCCTCGGCCTTGGTAGGCCGGAACCTTGGACAGAGAAGAGGGGTGAAGGCCCCTGCAGGATGGAAGAGTAGAAGAATACTGAGAAGCATCAGGCAGCGCACCCCCCCCCGCCTCCCCCCCAGGAGAGAGAGAGATAGAGAGAGAGCCTGTGCCACCTTGAAATTTGATATCTTGCGCTGGCAGCACGGCCAAGGAGGAGGGGGCAGGGGGTAGGGGGTGGCGAGAAGGTGCCCAGCCGTTGTGAGAGTTCTGGGCAAGCAGAGCCCGAGATTTTATTCCTTTTCTTGGACAATGAAAACTTTACAAAACACTAGTCCTCCTTGATTTGAATGAGAAGAGAGACAGACATGAAATAAAAAGAAATGAACAAGTGTGGTAAAGGTCTGAGCAAGTGAAAGATGTCAAAAGAAGATGGGGAAGAATCCTAATAGGAAGAGATGATGGAGTGGCCTTTGGCTGGACTTTTCTTGCATAGCCATGGTGGAACCAATTTTCTGTAACACAGAGACTGCATTTAAGGGGAGGCAATGGCTTGAGCCAAGAGAGTGACCTGCTGCAGGAGTGAAGAGAACAGAGAAAGATGAGAAGAGTGTGGTGGTGCCCTCTGTCTTCAGAGAAGGAAAAAATATCTGTTCTTGAGACCTTCGGCCCCAAGGAGAGTGAAAATGGGGGGGACCTTTGTCCTGAAAGTGAGAAACCGTTGCTTTTTTGGTACTTGGAAAAGCATCCCTAAAAGGGAACCCTATAAGCAGTTTTAGTCCATGAACGGTGGTGAAAGCACTGTACATGGAAGGAAGGAAAATGTCATGATGGCAAATGTTCTCTGGACGGTGCCACGTGTGACATGGAAACACAAGAAGTTTCAACTGTGTTTTCTGGAGAAGCCTGTGGTACAAGAGGGACTCTTCTCTCCTTGATGAACTGAAAGTTGATTATCTGAAGGGTGGTTACTAGATTGAGAATCTAAGGTTTTATCTCACTGTGCTGTGTTAAAAATTAGGTAAGGGAATATGTAATGTTTGGAAAGTTTTCATTCTGAGTTCTATGTGTGTTCCTTTTTACATATTGTAATTTAATAAAGTTTTTTTCCTTTATTCCTAAGCTGGAGCCTGCTTTGCTCTATTTCTAATCACATCTCACAGCAAACACTGAGGAAAATATATTTTCATAGAAGCACTAGCATTGTGCCAGCATCAAACCATAACAGGGTTCCACAGGGCTCCATCTTTGGGCCAATTCTCTTCAACATCTTCATAAACTACTTAGATGCAGGACTTAAAGGCACACAAAATTGTGAGGACCTGTTGACTCCCTGGATGGCAGAGAGGCCCTGTAAAGAGACCTCAATAAATTACATAGATGGGCAGTCACCAACCATATGAAATTCTACAAAGGCAAGTGCTGGATTCTGCACCTGGGACAGGGCAACCCTGGATGTATGGACAGACTGGGGCAATGAGATGATGGAAAGCAGCACCTTTGAAAGGAACCTGGGGGTCCTGGTTGATGGTAAGTTGAATATAAGTCAACAGTGTGCCCTGGCAGCCAGGAGGGCCAACCATGTCCTGGGGTGCATCAGTCAACCTCACTGGCCCGTTGAGGGAAGTGATTTTCCCCACTCTACTCTGCACTGGTATGGCCTCGCCTTAAATACTGTGTGCATCTTTGAGCATCTCAATATAAGAAAGACATTAAACTATTAGAGAGCATCCAAAGGAGGACCACAAAGATTGTGAAGGGCCTAGAGGGGAAGAGGCTGAGGTCACTTGGTTTGTTCAGCCTGGAGAAGAGAAGACTGAAGGGAGACCTCAGTGCAGTCTACAACTTCCTCATGAGCAGTAATGGACGGGCAGGCACTTATCTTTTCTCTCTGACGACCAGTAATAGGACCTGTGGGAATGGCCTGAAGTTGAGTCAGAGGAGGTTTAGGTTAGATATTAGTGAAAGGTTCTTTACCCAGAGGGTAGTTGGGCACTGGAAAAGGGTCCCCAGGGAAGTAGTCACAGTACCAAGCCTAACAGAGTCCAAGAAGCATTTGGACAATGCTCCCAGGCACATGGTGTGATTCTTGGGGATGTCCTGTGCAGAGCTAAGAGTTGGACTCAATGATCCTGATGGGTCCCTTCCACCTCAGAATATTTTGTGATTCTGTGATTCCGTGGTAAGTCCCCCATAAGAACAAGGGCCACCAGTCATTAGACTTTCCCCAGCTTCTTATAGAATATTTCATCTGCCTCTTCATGCTGGTTGGGTGGGGTTATAACAGACTTCTACCATGGCATCTGCCTTATTAGCTTTCCCCCTGCTTCTTACCCATAAACACTCAACCCTTTCATCACTGTCATCAAGCTCTAGACAGTCTAAACAATCCCTAATATACAGGGCTACCCCCCTGCCTCTCCTTCCTTGTGTATAATTTCTGAAAAGTTTATAACCATCCATTGCAGCACTCCAGTTGAGAAAATCATCCCACTAACAAGACTAACTTGAATAGGAAGCATCCTCTTCACATCTTTAACCTGTTCCCCGGGGAGGCAGAAGACTTCCCTAAGATGTGGGGTTGGTTCTTCCCTTCACAAGGGAGTCTTCTATGACAATGACCCATCTTTTTTTCTTTATGGAAGCAGTTTTGATGCAGAGTGTAGTCTGACATAACCTCAGCGACACTTCCAAGCTAGATAAAGCATTGTCCTCATTGTTTAGTTCCACTTGCAGAGCCTCGTACCTATTATGCAAGGGCACTTGGTAAGGTGGAGAAGTTGTAGAGGAGACACTCCTGCTGCTTCTCTGGGCAGGAACTTGTCATCACTGTCGCCTATCCCTTAAGTCACTGTGTTCAGCCAGGTAGAGAGAAGATAGGGAATCCTCTGTATCATGGGTCCCATCTGCTTGTTGGGCCTGTGTCAGGGAAGGTGAAGTATGATTGCAGTAGTTTATCTTTCACACTCCCTGATACTTCTCAATCTTCTCACCTACTCCCTGAGCTCTATGACTAGGCAGAGGAGTTCTCTACCTGGATGCACTTCCCCCAGGTGTGCTCACTGCTGCTGTCTGGTACTGGCATAAGAGTAGGGCATGCCCTGTAGTCCGACACCTGGGTAGCATCATGTTCTGGCCAGAGCTCTGTCTGGAAACCTGTGTCTGTTGTCATGGGTGCAGAGGCCATGGCTTTCTGCCAGGTGGATACCGTTGCTCCCTGGTTGAGCTGTCAGGGCATCAGCACCCTACCTGCGCACCCTCACACACGAACTGCCCCGCCATGCCCTGGCTGATGTGCCATGCCCTGTTTGCAGTGCTCTGTTCAAAGCACTCCTGGTTGCTAGTGACAGACAACACAGAAAGTAGAAATTTTCAGTTCCCCTTGAAATTGTTAAATAGAGCTTAAAGACTAACTAGCAAATTACATAAGAGTGTAAACGTAGACACACAGGATGCTAAAAGTAGCTGGAACCAGTGGATAAAGAGATAATGAGGAATATAGTGGCTTTTGTGGCAAAGCCATGCAACACGAAGCAACAGCGCATGCCCTAAGAGAAGTTCAAAGCAAGGTCATCTACAACATTGGTCGCACTCAGTGAATACCATCACCAGAAATCTCTTTAGAGGACCCTTTATGACCATAAAAGGACTTCCAGTAAGAGGCATGAAAATTAGTTATAGGAAAAGTGATGTTTACGTATTGGCTAGGAAGTACGCTGCAATGAATATTTATGATCATGATGGAATAAATACCCCGTTGTAAAGTGTCACGGCACACCTAATTAGAGGAGATATCCTCTGGGTGTCCTGCATGCTGAGAATAAAGAATGCCTGCTTTTTAATACTTCAAATTATGTTAGAAAGTTTGTTTTCTAGCCTATTTTGGTATCACTAGCATTTCCTGGGGCTGCCCTTTGTGGGAGTGTTGGATGGCCCCCATACTCTTGACCTTGCCTGCACCTTAATCAGCTACTCTCATATGAGCTGCTGGCTCCTGCTGTGTTTCAGCACTCAGGAAATACCCTCTCTATGCCAAGATACCCTGTTTTGCTGCAGAGTAGTCTTTTACCTGATCTGTCTTGAAGAGTGCTGTTAAGTACATGAAAGAGAAGGAACTGCCTGTGGGGTGCTGACAAAATAATTGAGGGAGCAACTAAAGCCTGTAACTTATACAATTGGATCCAGTCATACAAGGATCTATCTCTTTGTACTGGTTTTAGTTGGGATAGAGTTAAATTTCTGGAATGAGCTTATATTTTGGATTTGTGCTGAACATATTGTTAATAACACAGGGACGTTAAAGTTATTGCTGAGCCATCCTTTCACAGCATTAAAGCCTTTTCTTGCTTCTCACTGCCCTGACAATGAGTAGGCTGGAAGGGCACAAAAAGTTGGGAGAGGACAAATCTGGGACAACTGATGCATTAAGGGTATAGAAATTTAGCAGAAAATAAAGCCCCTTTCATTCCAGTTGGTCCTCAGAGATCAGAGGGGCTGGGTGCATGCTGGGCTTAATATCTGATTATAGCCAATTGTTGTGGTTTGTCACTGGCCAAATGCCAGGCACCCACAAAAGTCACTCACCCTCCCCTGCCACAGCTGGGAAGAGGAGAGAGAAAATTTTAATGAAGGCTTCATGAGTTAAGGACCATGAGAAAACACTCCAAGGGAAAAACAGGCTCAACTTAAAAGTACAAAGTAAATTTATTACTAATAAAATCAGAGGACGATAATGAGAAGTAAAATAAGCCCTTAAAAATGCCCCGTCTTCCCCCAACCCCTCCCTCTGTCTCACTGACAGTGCAGGGAGAAAGGGCATGGGGGGTTTGGTCAGTTCATCACCCAAGATCATCTTCCACTGCTCAGGGAGACAAGTCCTTCCCCTTCTACACCATGGGGTCCCTGCACACGGGAGACAGTTCTCCATTACGTTATGGTCGTGGGTTGGAGACAGACACATGACAGGACTCACCAAGGATCATGTGATAAAACAGCAAAGATTTATTATGGCTGCCCCCTTTTATAGGGGGTTCAAAATTCCCATGCCTTCACAACTGATTGGTTGGGGTCTCAGCACCGCCCAGCTCACTAGCCAGTTAGATGTTTGCATTCGGGACTGAATGGGATTGTCTGGGGCCCCCTGTTTGAGTTTGAATTCAACCTATTCTTACCATACCCGGGGACTTGTTTACTTCTTTTCTATGATGATCTAGGCAAAACAACACACCAATTCAGCACTATAAGTCTGGTTGAGTTCAATAAGGAGAACTTTTACAAGCACTGATTCACAAACAAGGCAGTTTACCAATTCAGTGCTATAAGTCTGATCCCATGCAAAAAGGACTGGCACAATCCAGATTCACAAATAGCACAGTTTATTGAAGCAGCAGGAAAGGAGGTTTAGGATTGCTGGTGATAAATGTGATAACTACAGAGTGGTAATATCTGTTGCGATAGAAAGTATATTAACAGAAATCTATTTCATATATGTGAGAAATAGCTACTCACTTTTCATAGTTTAGGAAGGTTTATTAAACCTTATCAAAAATACAGCAGAAGACTGAATAAAGAAAAAAGGTTATGGGCCAGGAGCAAAAGATTTTCCCTGCCATGTGCTCAGCCCCCTCACAAAGTTTTCCCTTTTTAACCCTTTAACCCCTCCAAAAGTTCTGTCTATCAACCCCTTCTTTCGCTGTGCAGTGGTGGAGATCTCTTCCTCAAATTCTGATCGGAAGTCAGATGTTGCCACAGTGGCAAGCTGGCCCTCCCAGATGTTCCAACTCCAGATGTCCCTTGATAACCACTTTTCTTAACATGATATTTGTCTATTAATTGTGAGAGTCAATCATTGCATTACTCATCTATCACATATATATAAATTAATATTCCCAGGTGTGCTTCAGTGCAATCTGAGGTGCAAAACTCCCATAAAGGTGTCCATTCAGCAAAGGAGGAGAGACACAGTTCATTGACTGATCCCAAGCAGGCAGAGGTGTTTTCCTTCTCTGACTCTTTCTGCTCTCAAGTCCCCCTTCTGTGGCATAAATTTTTGTTCCTTTCTGATGGGATGGAACAATCACATGTTATAGGTGAGGTTTGATTACTTTGGTCATACATGTATTACGTTCAATGTTTTTCCTCATTTGAATCCCAAGGACTGTGAAAAGCAATAGGTAAACAGAGCTTAATCAGGGTCTCAGTTACTTTCACTCAGAATTTGTAGTTGACATAAAAGGTAGAATAAACACTTTGGTCCTCCTCTATGTACTGAGGCAGCAGTAAAGGCTGTCTGACCTACACCAGACAGTCTCTTTGTACATCTTTATCTCTTAAAGAACCAGATTTACAAGGCTTGTTTTGTATGGTGAAGGGGAATGAGGCCAATGGCTGGTGAAGAGACCTGGGTGCTCTTCTGTGCCTCACTGAAACAACATTGGACCTTGAGACCTTCGCTTCACTCTACACATCCTTCAGTTGTGTAGTCCTGCTGTTTTGACAGTGGGTAGAGTCAGAGACAGACACAGATACCACATTAAGGAATAGTGTAATTTACTATAACACAAAACTGCAAAGAATCACAAAAGGATAAGCTAAGTAATGCACATAATCATTAATATGAAAGAATGCCTATAGTAATTAAGAAAGATACATCACCAGTTACCCTAATACTTTACCATCATCCAAGCCTGCAGAACACCAGCAGTGGGGGAAGTTGTCACAGTGAAGGACTGTAGAACCACACCCAGTAATTGGGAAATCCTTGGCCATGCATCCACTTTTGCAGGCCACAAGGCTCCCTCACTTTGCTGTGACAGTAGCCCAGCTTTTATACTGTTAAACAAACAAGCTGGCATAACTTCTAATTTCATTCTCCTGTTGGCTTTCTCTCAAAGCCTGGCCAGGGCTCAAGGAGGAACTAAGGGAATTGTCTTTGATCCTATCCTCCGCTAATTAGGTCAGATGTGGCCTTATCCGGTTTCTAGATATGGAAAGGTAAATAGAATGTTTGCCTATAAATGAACACATATAACAACACTTTGTTAATGAGGGAAAATAAATATAACATTTGGTTGGAAGGTTCATCTAGAGGTCTACTTTGGCTCAGGGAGGGCCTGTTGTTCAGGCCTTAGTACTTCAATCTGTCCTTTGACCTATAGTTGAACTACAACCTTCATAACAATTCTTTTGATAGTAGAATCATAGATATAGATATTAGGCGTAAAGGCACCACCTCTTATTCTATTCTTCAGTTAAGTGCTGTTAAAGTTCATTACTCAGAGCTATTATTTGCATTCCTTTTAAACCATGCCTAATTAGTTGCTATTCTTTAACAAAGATTCTGGTTTGTGGGATCTCGCCCTGGTGACGTTTTTACCTCAGATGCTTTTACAGAGGGATTTGGCCATAAATCACGGCAGGCAGGGCACTGAGGGGAGGGGACACCTGATCAGGCCACAGTGGGAACCATAGGTTCTATTAGCCAGTATGCTAATAGAAACTTCCTATATTTGGTCAAGTTTCTAGTTTTCCTTCACCATTGGCCAAGACCTTTTTCTTATAAGGTAATGTTCTAAGTTGTCTTGGTTTGGAAAGACAGGAGTCTGCTAAGGAAGGCAGGAGCCTCCCCTGAAATGGAGAATGTAAACTCTACCCACCCCTCCAAATTGCTATGAATTTTAAATTAAGGGGCTCTCAGGAAAAAAAATATGGTAGCAGGAAATAACAGTTCTTTAATAGGGAAGAAAAATAAAAGGATAAAATAAACAATGCAGTACGCTAGAACAACACTGACAGAGTCAGAACGCAACCTGACACCCTGTTGGTCAGGGTGTTAGTAGCAGTCCAATTGGAAATATGGCTGCAGTCCTCCTGAAGTGTCAGATGTGGTTCTGTTGGAGCAGGGGGTCCTGTAGAAAAGTATGTATTATTCCTCCAAAGATCCAGCGGAAGAAGAGGCAACTGCTGTTCCTCTGGGGAATCCAGTGGAGAAAGCCATGCTGGTGTTTCAGAACCTCCAGATTATATCTGTGTAGGAATGCTTGGCTCCTCCCTCTGGGTGGAGCATCTCACAATGGGATGTTATTGTCACCGACATGTATTATGAAAAATCCTTTCCTTAGGATTGTTTCCTCCTGAGTTGCTGAGAGGCCTCAGGAACAAACTGCAAACAATTCTTATCTGCTGCTGTGGAATGCAACAGGTGGATCTGTGATTGGTCTCATCTGGTTGTTTCTAATTAATGGCCAATCACAGTTCACCTGCCCAGACTGTCTCGGTTAGAGACAAGCCTTTGTTATTCATTCCTTTTCTGTTCTTAGCTGAGCCTTCTGATGAAATCCTTTCTTCTATTCTTTTAGTATAGTTTTTAACATAATATATATCATAAAATAATAAACCAAGACTTCTGAACATGGAGTCAACTTTCTCGACTCTTCCCTCATCCTAAGACCCCTGTGAACATTGTCACATGTTATCGTTCTTATCAGCCATGCAGTGACATTCAATAACCTGTTATCAGCAGATGTCCCCTCCCGAGGGAGGAGTGACTGTGATCACTCAGAGAGAGAGATAAGGAAAATTGCCCACTTGACAAAAGACAACTGCCATACAGATGGTAATATAATATGTCTTTCCTTGCAATCTAGAACATAAGTTCACTTTTCTGATCAGGCCTGTGCCCCTATATCTGGCTGTATTTGCCCCACCCCCGGGGTCTTGGGAACATAGTCTCTGTACCTGTGCGATGTTTGTTATTTTTGCTATGAAAGTTTTTTATTTTCTGGCTAGTTCCATGGTTCCCATTCCTTTTATTAGCCAGTTCCTCCTGGCTAAGCCGAGGAGGGAAACCTCAGTGGGCTTCAGAACTCATATCTGGCACCCTAGACTGGGACCTCACATTGAGGGACCTCCTCGACTCAACTTGCCCGGGTCTTGGCTAAGTCGGTAGGACTTTTTTTCTCTGCTGTGGAAATCATCAGCTGATGTTTTTGGAAGCCGCCTCTTGGACCCGGCTCAGTTCTTTCGGACGCCTGCCTAAATAAAGCAGGTAAGAGGAGAAAAAGATATGTCACTGTCATATTTTATGAAAAATACCTTCACCAGGATTCTTCTCCTGAGAAGCTGAGAAGCCTCAGAAAAGAAATGTAAACAATAATTATCTGATTGCTTGGAATGTGGTTTGGAGGTTGCTTACCTACAGGTGCATCTTTGATTGGTTCCATGTGAATTGTCTTTAATTTATGGCCAATCACAGCCGGCTGTGTCAGACTCTCTGAATCTGTCATGAGTTTTTATTAGTCATTCCTTTCTAGCTTTCTGATGTATCCTTTCTCTTTCTTTAATATAGTTTTAGTATATAATTTTTTAATTATATAATATGATATGATTGATATGATATGATATAAATCATATAATATCATAAAATAATAAATCAGCCTTCTGAGAACTTGGAGTCAATTCTCATTTCTCACCTTGTCCTGGGGACCCTCAAAACACTGTAACAATTGGTGACCACAAAGATACACTTATTCCTGTCTGATTCTCCCTTTATCGGGTGGGCATGAAGTGATATGCAGAATAAATAGACTCCACAACCTGATGTAGTTATGAAGTGGGTATGTATTGTCAGCACCTGGCACAAGTGAGATAGCTCTCATGAAAACTTGAGCCTGGACCCTCAGTCTGACCCACATCTTTATTCACAAAGATGTTCCATATGCCTTACATTACACAATCTCCTCATGCATATTCAACCCTTGACCCCGCCTGTCCTTGCCTCGCATGGTAATTAGATCCACACCCTTCTGGGCATGCATTGTTTGCTGTGGTGGTCACACTGGGTTTCTCGGTAGTCTCTGAGGCTGAACATCGCGGTCTTCTTCATGATTGAATTTTTGAACTTTTCTCCTTTGCTCATACGCTTTGGTCCTTTGGTGCTTATCTGAGTACGTCTGTCGGTGTTGATGAGCTTGGAGACAGAGGAGCCCCTTTATCTGGGTTTCTTGCATCCCTTGGTCTTTTCCCGGTATTGTTCTTTATGCAAGAAGCTTCAGAAATTTGCATTTTCCTATGCCTTGTGTACCATGGCAGAGGTTTCTTAAGTAAAAGGTTAAAATTCAACACATAATTCTACAAGCTAAAATTTAAATGCTTAATTCATATTGCTAACTCAAGTGAACTCCAAAAATCTCTATTTCAGGCATGCCCACCTAATCCAAATTTCAAATGGGAATAAGACTGTCTAGACCTCAGAGGAATGTTTATGGACGATTTAAAATACTTTTAGTTTTACGTGAATTGAAAAGCCTCCTATAATGGGTGTTTCAGAATTTTCCAGCTGCTGCTCTGCTCCCAACCGCTTCTGCCTCGCCCGCCATTGCCTGCGGGAAAACCCCGCCGGCTGCCGGTCCGGCCCCGCTCAGCGGAGCGGAAAACAGCATGGATTCTGGAGTATTCTCTTTGGGGGCTTGGGATTCAGTGGGGGTTGCCCTTTACGGCCTAGCCACTAAGGGAGATTCTCTTGCGGCTTGTCTGCTCCCTACTTTCCGCACCATTTTCGAAACACTCAAGGCTGAAAAGCTCCAACTCCTAGAGCCCGACCTCTGCCCCTGTGTCCTCTCAGTCTGTCACTTGCTGCTGTTTTGCGGAGAAAATCAAAAACTCCACAGCTTTGTAAAAGTTATAAAGCCGGTATGTTTATTGCAGCGCTGGACGCATGCAGAGATTACTCTCCTTAAAAGCCATGCGTCCTTCTGGGAACTTCAGGTCTCTTTTTATCTCCCTCTCAAATACATATGCATACAATTTCACAATAGGTTCATACATATTCATTTTTACAAATTTCATGTGACATTTGGCTCTAGTTCTTTTTTGTCAGAAAGAATTCTTAGGTCAGGTTGACCTGCCCCCTCAGCAGTCTCTGTCTGTCTCTATCTCCCTGTGTCTCCCCCTCCTTATCTCTGTCTTTCGCTGAAGCAGTTTCTCTGAGCCTAGGCTTTTTGTGAGAACAGGCAGTCAGAATTAATAGCTATGTTTTCAAACTACAGACTTAACTTAAAGATGTACATTTCACCTAAATCAAAATGGATTTCTACCCTGGAAAATTTCTACTCGGTCTCACCGCCCTGCCGTGGCGGCAGGAGTCCGGGGGGTCTGAGACCATCCCGCCGCAGGCAACCACCCCCCGTGAGACATTATACTCACTTTCAAATATTTAGAAGGTTTATTAAAACCTTATCAAGAATACAACAGAAGACTGAATAAAGAAAATAATACAGCGCTGAGAGCAAAGGATTCAGTTACCATGTGCTCGTCTACAACATGGATGTTCTGCCTATACCTCTCGCCCCTCCCAAAGTCTTGTCAATCATCTTCTCTTCGCTGTCCAGTGGTGGAAGTCACATTTTGATTGGAGGTCAGGTGCTGCCATAGTAACAAGCCGACCCTCCCTAATGTCCTGACTACTAAGGTTATCCTGTGATAACAATGCTAGGGGAAGGAGAAGCATAACTATACATCTACAAAACTCTTAACACATACATAATATTCACCCTTTAATTGTGAGTCAGCCATCGCATTACTCATCTGTGACACACCCCTCCCATCCCAGGACTGCTTCCAACCCTTCTAACCCTGAGGAGGGAATTCGAGAGCAGAGCTTGTTGCATGCACAGGAGTCTAAGCTTTCAGCTACTCCTGCTCTCTCATATTCCCTCCCTTGTCACGCCTCAGACTGCCCTGGAATGGGATTCGGGGTAGAGAATGCCACCGCGAACAGACGAAACCTAGACAGAAGTTGCCCTGCTACCCTGTATCCCCTTCTCCCTTCTCCCTCCTCTGCTTGGGATCCGAGATGGCAGTGGCCATGCCATCTCCGACCCTTCCCCTTCCTCCCTCCCTCCCCTCCTCGCCTTCCCTGTGCCTTTGCTACCCCGACCCCCCATCTTCCCTTCTCTTCCACCTCTCCAACTGCCCTCCTATTCATGTGAAAATCCTGTTAAATTACCTACTGATCACTCTGCTAATGTGCATTCCTTGCAAGAAGCCTTGCCTCTTAAGGTTTCACCCCTCAACTCCGCCCCCACTAAACAGGGTCCCACTGCTCCTACTCCCGACTACAACTCCCAGCATGCTTCGGGCCCCTCCCCTCCTGGAGAAACCGGAACCACTCCCAGTGCAGTCCCAGAAGCGCCGATATCCAAAATGGCGGCGCCTATGCCGGCCATGTGGGAAAAGGTATCGGAGGACAAAAACAGCATTGACTGCACCCTCAACCCCCTTCCTCGGAAGAAGACCTCACTTCACCTGGATCAAGTGATTCTGTCGAATCTTCTGCTGATTCTTCTGGCAGAAGATCCGGCTGACTACGGTAAAAAACAGGGCAGGAGGATTGGCCCTATATGGAAACCTCTAGCCTACAGGCATATAAAGGGACTGAGTAAGGCTGCCAAAAACTATGAAAGAAATTCTTCTTTCTGTAACAATCTAATGAAAGCTACTGTGATACGTAGTATAGGTTATAAAATAATTTGTGCTAAGTGGAATTAAAACCACAGCATTTTGGATACTAAAACCAGTGTCGGGCAACAGGCTGGCTAAGAAATTCAAAACACCAGGAAGGCAGTGTTGCCAGAGATGTATATTCCAAAGGATTTCTTGTCTGACAAGACCCCAGCTGGAGACACTTCACATAAACATCACCAGCAACCACAGGCTGAGAAATTCAAACAGGAAGGCAGCTGTCCCCTGGAACGTATATTCCAGGGGATTTCTTTCGTCTGACAGGAGGCATTTTGATAAGCATCACCAGCAACTACCAACTAAGTGATAGAAATTCAAATACCAGAAAGACACTGCCTCCAGAGATGTATATTCCAACGTATATTCCAATGGAAGAATATTGATAAGCATCATCAGAAGTTTTTCCCGGAAAGTTTCTTCCTGACAGGATTCCAGCGATTATCCACCACCTCTGGAAAACCCAATGATATGCTAAAGAAGACCCCTTCCAAAGCCTGAAAAACTGTATAAAAATGGACCCCTTGGAACAGATCTGGGGAGACCCACAGGGACGCTGGTGCAGACCAGGTCTTAGAGTCTCCCCTGGCCCTGACTGCCTGGCTCAGAGCCGAGATTGCTTGTGGCTTTTTCCAAATTTATACTTTTGATCATTTAATAAATTTCTTTGACTATTAAATTGGAGTATTTATTTATAACACTACTTTCTCTGTATATCCTCTAACCCCTATGACTTTAAACATGTGATGACTGTGCTGCTATCTCCACTTGAATTCACACTGTGGGAGAGGGGGTGGAAGAGACTGTTATATCAGCTGTTTGTCGATGCTGAAGACCAAGCATGGTCAGTGTTAACACTATGTGAAAAACGCCAATCACTTGTTTTAAATTTTTAAAAGTTTAATACTAATAAAATGGTTATAAAAATAGTAATACAAATTAGAGCAATAAGAATTTGGACAATCAGAGTTAGGACAATAGAGGACAATAAAAAGCAAAGAAATACAGACTGTCCGGATGCTTCCTGGACAATTAAGACCCAAAAGCACACATACTAACAAAGAATTAACTCTTAAAAGCAACAGCCTGTTGCATATTCATATATCTCATACATGATGCATAATTTTTTTTTGAACAAAGGGTGTTCTCTGGTATTGTCAACTTCCCCCCCCCGTTCATCTTGTTGGCTCCTCAAAGTCTGGAAGGAAGTGGAAGAAATTTGGTCTTTTCCCAATAAGGCGGCAATAATTCTTCTCTTGGGGATTTAGGTGTCTTGTTGCTGGTATCTCTGTGCGAAGAATTTCTTGATTATCTCATCTCTTTCTTGAGCTACTTAAAAAGTATCTTACATAGCATAGTTTGTATTTTAACATTATGTTATAACCTAAAACTATATTTACCACACTACTTAAAAAAAAGATTCATACAGTGCTACTAATTAATACAATATAACACATATAGTATTCATTTTAATATCTGAGAAGAGCCAATCATATAATATGCACTTTTCACAATCCTCCCTCTTTCTTTTTATAAATCATTTGGCTCGAGCAATATTCATTGGTTTCTAGCCTTCATTATTCACTCATTTTTTTCACAACTCCATCTCACTTCTTCAAAGGTGTCTTTTATATTATTTTGTTTTTTTTAACAACATAATCCTTTGTGCCGTTTTTGTTGTAGCCAAGTTTTGGTCCATGGTCACTAATTGCATGCCTTGGACTACACTGGTGATGAGCCGAATGAACAGGGGATCAGACAAGGAAGAAATATTAGACCAGCTGTAGCGCATAAAAGGAATGTAATATGTGATGTGAGGTAATTCATGCTTATATGAAATATGTATAAAATAAAGTTGTAAATAAAATTGTATATGTAACAAAAATCCGAAAGCCTAAGACCACTGACACTCAGGAGACAGATTGCCACAGCGAAATTGTGAAACTCCAGATGGCAGCAAGGAAAGAAAGCCGAATTAACAAGCAAAAGGATGTGGCTGGTGCGGACATGGGCCTTTCCAGGGACTAGCTGGGGAACACCCAAGAGTGATGAACACTTGATAAGAATCTTCAATCAAGATAACCAGAGTCATGAGGAACATACATCTGAATACCAGGTTCCCATAACTCGATCAAACACCAGCCACCTCCCAGAAACAGCATTGTTCAGCCCTGCACAGAGAAAGGAGACTTCATGCATATGTGGAGTAGCAAAAGAATAGGGGCACCTTTGCCTCAGGCAGAAAAATCTGTATAAAACCAGCCCTGACGAAGACGGCATTTGTGAACAGAGGGGGTCTGATGCGATAGAGGTCGGATGGAGGTTGACCCAGTGCCGATCCCAGGCTTGATGCTGTCTCTGACTGTGTGTCATGGTTTGATGCTGGCGCAATGCCAGTGCCCCCATGAAAATAAATTCTCCCTGGTGTCTACAGTGAGATGTGATCAAAAATAGAGCAAAGCAGACTCCGGCTTAGGAATGAAAGGAAAAAAACTTTATTAACTTACAATACGTAAAAGAAACACAAAGAACTCAGAATGAAAACCTGCCAAACATTCCTCCTCCCGCCCCACCCCCCCCCCCAAATTTCCAACACATCACAGTAAACAAAACCCTGGAATCTCAATTCAGTTACCACCCCTCAGATCACTAACTCTCAGTCCATCACTGTAGGAAAGACATTCTGTGCTGTCCTTGTGAGCTAGCAAGGGCCTCCTGAAAATAAGGAAGCCCCATATCTCTCCTGAAGGAAGACCAAGGTTCTCATCATGGAGAAAGAATGAAGGAGACAAAGTTAAGAGATACAGACTCTGGCTAGCTCACAGAGTGACGTGGCTCCCTGATCACCTACTGGGAACTTTGTTTCTCTCTTATGACCAATGGGCACTGAAAGAGTATGTTGGATGGGTGTGTCTTGGAAAAGTATAAAAGCAACGTTGCTGTAATAAATTTCTCTCTTGCACCCTTTCTGATGGAGTCGTGTATTTTGTAATGTGTCGTGCTCTATAACGACACATCAACACCCTTCAGATAATCAATTCTCAGTTCATCAAGGAGAGAGGAGTCCCTCTTGTACCATAGGCTTCCCCTGGAAACACAGTTGAAACCTCTTTTGTTTCCATGTCACACCTGGCACCACCTAGAGAACATTTGCCGTCGTGACATCTTCCTTCCATGTACAGTGCTCTCACCACTGCACATGGACCAGAGCTGCCTCTAGGGTTTCCCTTTTAAGGGTGCTTTGTCCAGTTCCAGAAAAAGCACAGTCTCTCACTTTTGGGACACCTGTCCCCCCCCCAAATTTCACCCCCTGGGGCCAAGGAGTCTCGAGAACAGAGATCATTTTCCTCTTCTCCTTCACTGAAGATCGAGGGCACCACCACCCTCCTCAACCATCGTCTCTGTTCACGCACTCCTTCATATCACATCACTGCACTCTCTTGGCTCCAAGCCACTGCCTCCCCCTAAATGCAGTCTCTGTGTCACAGGAAAAATGGTTCTGTCCATGGCTGTACAAGAAAAGTCCAGTCAAAGGCCACTTCATCATCTCTTCCCACCTAGAATGCTTCTCAAGCTCTCTCGGACATCTTTCACTTGCACAAACTTGCATCACAGTTGCCCATTTCCTGCTATTCCATCTCTATCTCTCTTCTCATTAAGCTCCAGGAGGATCAGCATTTGTAAGGTTTCCATCATCCAAGAAAAGGGGTAAAATATCAGTCTCTGCCTGTCCAGAACTCCTACGCTGCCCGGCCGGTCACCTTCTCCTTCCTGGCCGGCCTTGCTGCCCGCACATGATATTGAATTTCAAGGTGGCACAAGCACAGGCACAGGCTCACTCTTGCTCTCTCTCTCTCTCTCTCTGGGAGGGCTGCCCAATGCCTCTCAGTGTGCCTCCATCCTGCAGGGGCCTTCATTTCCCTTCTCAGTCCAAGGTCCCGGCCTACCTCACCCGGCCGCATGGCTTCCTCTCCCCCGCCCAGCCTGAAGCTGGGCAGGGAAGGTCTGACCTCTTTCACTCACTGAAACCCAAAAGAGAGCTGATGTCACCGACATGTTTTATGAAAAATCCTTTCCTTAGGTTTTTTTCCTCCTGAGAAGCTGAGAGGCCTCAGGAACAAATTGTAAACAATTCTTATCTGCTGCTGTGGAATGCAACAGGGGGAATCTGTGATTGGTCTCATCTGGTTGTTTCCAATTAAGGGCCAATCACAGTTCACCTGTCCAGACTGTCTCGGTCAGAGACAAGCCTCTGTTATTCATTCCTTTTCTATTCTTAGCTTAGCCTTCTGATGAAATCCTTTCCTCTATTCTTTTAGTATAAATATATTATATATCATAAAATAATAAATCAAGCCTTCTGATACATGCAGTCAACTTTCTCGTCTCTTCCCTCATCCTGGGACCCTTGTGAACAATACCACAAGCTTCCCTTCGGGAGTTCTCTGCTTTTAACCCCTTGTGTTCTCAGAGGTGTATCAATGTCCTCAGTGGCCACACCAGGTGCCAATAATAAAATCTGAGCACCTCTTGGTTTGACCACATCATTCCAAAAAACTCACTTCCTCTCAAACCAGGACACTGTGGCTATTGAGTACCGTGTTTTTGGTCACGAAAATAAAATCTTTCTTTATTATTATTAATTCAGCTTTCTCGTTGATTATTTATAACAGGAATAAGCCTAACTTTTTCCACCATTCTATTCCCAACACGTTATCCCACCAGTTAGTATTTAGCATTGATTCTCACCTTTGAACTGGTACATGGGTGATTTTTCTGATATCATTGACTATATCCACGACAGCATGCCCATTGTCGTCTATTTTTAAACAACAATTTGATGTATTGAATTTTCCACAAATACCCCCTTCTTCAGCTAATAAATAGTCTAAAGCCAACCTATTCTGATACACAGCTGCTCTTGTTTGGGTTTCTTGCCTTGATATTAATTCCATTGCCCGACCAGTTCTGTTTGTTATTATCTCTACAGTGCCTTGGAGTCTTATAATATGATTTAGCATATAAATTGGGGTCCGATATCCCCAACTCCCATCTTGTGCCCAGGTGACTGGCCCATATGTTTCCAATATGCATTCAGGGGGCCATTCCTCATCTCCCCATTTTTGTAATCCTCCAATCAAATCTCTTTTATTTCTCTTTAGGTCCTCATAAACTGGTAGCCCTAATTGATCTCCATCAGGTCGTGGTAAAAGAAAAAATCCTGGCTGTATGATTCCCAGAGTACAGCTCCCTTTCCACCGAGAGGGGGGTTTTGGGTATGCTCTTTTTCTACATATCCAAAATAAGCCATCTGGAGCTTTCCAATAATAATTTTTTTATTGATCTATACTGTCCCAAAATTTGGAGATTTCTGGGATGTGAAAGTAAGGATTCTTGCCTGTATCATTACAGTGAAAAATTCTAATTTTATTATTATTATACTTACATCTTCCTTTTTTTGTTTTTTCCTGGGTCCAGTATATGGTTGGTTCCTCTGCGATCCACCATATATAAGTTCTAGTAACCTTATATCTTTTACAGGGAGTTTTTCCTACTTCATGAAGGAACTTTTTTCCAGTGCGCCAGAGACATTCTTCCCCATATCACTATTGAACTTAAAATCCACCATTCTGGTCAGTTTTCTCCACTTATACTTATTTGGTTCCACTTAAGGAGCTCAATTGGGCCTAAGCTGCTGCCTTTCCATGGCCGTTCTTCTGATATCAAAGCCCTTCCACAGACCCAACTATGGGGTTCAGCTGTCCGTCTCTGCTCCCACACACGCTTAGGATGGTTCTTTGCATGCTGGGCCTTAAAAGATGAGTCTGGACTCTAGGTTTTTTCCGTCTTCAGAATTGTTTATTGTTTCTTTTCTACAAAGTCCCTTCTGTGCCCTATCTGGATCTGACCAGCACGGCAGCCAAAGGCACTCTGTCAACCCCCAAGGCGGTCGCGTCTTTTATAACAAAAACTACGTATATCATATTTACCTTTTATTCCCAATACCTATCACCCTCGTCACCAAGTACACCCTCACCCCAGACCAATCCACAAGTGCCAACACCACCACAGAAGATGGACGACAAGAAGAAGAAAGAAGACCCTTGTGACATGCCCTGATTCCTCCATCTTGTCTCCATAACCCCCCTGTACCAAAACCCCAAAATCTGTGATTTACCCTATAATTATGTCTTCTCTTCACCATTCACACCCGAGTGATTTTCACAGGTTTCATCTCCTCATACACCGGTGGCACATCCCTAGATGGATCAAAATCAAGCCACCAAGTGCTTTTGGCAACATTCCAAGGCTCCCGAGCCCCCCCAAGGGTTCTCTCAGTAGTTCTGAACATCAGGAGTGATGTGCTGAGTTCCCACACCCAACAGTTGGTTTCGTTAAGTTCCCTACTTATTCTTTCCCTTAATTCTACAAACTGATTTTTACCCATTCTTGAGATATATATTTCTTTTTCGAATTGCTGTTCAAGTTTGATATACAAATCATCAAGTGAAATTGGCACAGGTTTAGGTGGTTGTGCTGGCTTAGCCTTTTTGTTTATCAATTGCTCTTTTACTAAATCTTGTGCTTTTTTCCCAATAGCGTATGTGAAACAAATCCATCTCTCCCCTTTTGGGCATTGACTTCCCATCCTGTTACCATTTGTTCCTAAGTTCTCCGCAATCCAGTACTTTTTCCCATGGTGCGTGCAATTGCCTAATTTGAATGAGTTATGACAGTGACTGTTAAAACAAGTGTGAGAAATAAAAAAGGAACTTCGGTGTCTTTCTAGGTACAGCTTTCAATAACACCTGTGACATGACTTTGTTGGTATCCCAAAAGGGAAAAGACAACAAATGAGTGACAGAAAAAGGAATAACAGACATTCAGTATGGCTTATACCCCCACCTCCCATGCCTGTGGGGTTGCAACCCACAGCAGGTGTATATGATCTTCTTGGTGGCGAATACAGAGGCTAATCCGGTCTTGCCCTCTATGTCCTTGTCACTTTCTCTTAGCTAATTTCCAGGCAAATAGTTTTTGACACCCCTTAACTGTGGTTTCCCACTGTTCCTCAGGTATCTCCCATTCAACAGGCACTAATAATTCCTATCCACAAAACGAAGGTATTATTTCAGTTGCTTCAAGTTCTACCTGGATGGGGGATCGATTTGGCCCTCGACACTTCCTGCGGTGAGGGTGTTGATTGTGTGAACTACAATACCAATTTTTCCCACAATTTAAATATTTACATTTAACCCAGCTAGCATGTCCGGTATTTGGGTAAGTCAAACGGGGAATATGATATGGCGCTGATGGAAGTTGTAACTCCTCCTCCTCTTTGTATAAATCACAGGCTAAGGCCAGAATAAAAGAGCTCTCTTTCCAAACCAGTCCTGATCCTCCTGTTAGGAGTGGAAGTATTCCTTCCCAAGGAGGGCATCCAAGGCATCTGTGAGAGACAGTCTGGAGTTTCCCTCATTTTTCCTCACGACTGTCTCAAGGACAGACATCGGGACCCTGGGGACCCTGATTGGAATTCTGGCTTGCCAGTGGTGGATGAATGCCAACTGATTCTGAGGCCTGAGCAGAGTTCTGGCTTTCCAAGCTATTGTTTTCAGGTGTGTTAGATGCTATGGAACACTGAGCCTGGTGGAAGAAGAAAGGGGCACGGTGCCCTCCATGCTTGCACCTGCTTCTGCAACAGTAGCCCTGGAATTTCCTCATCTCTTGGCTTGGTTGGACTTTTCTCGGGTAACCTTTGGTGGTCCCTACAGAAGACCCTTAATCTGCTTTACAACCATGGTGACAGATGGACTCAGATGGGAGAAGCCTTTCCCTCAAGGACTGAGACATGAAACCCCTATATGGAGAAGCTCCCCCTCCTCCCAAGGACTGAGACTGAAACCCCTAACCCGGGAGAGGTGTGTGGGGAGCTGACCTGACTAAAGCGAGATGTTTGCCTGCAGGTGTGACCATTGGACTAAGAAGGCAATGGTACTCGCCTACTGCTGAGAATATGGACTGTTTGTACCCTTCTTCAATGCCTTTTTTCCCCTCAGCAATTTCAACAGACTATTCTTTATTGTATCTGATTCTCCTCAGCGATTTCAAGACCTGTGTCCCCCCCACCAAAAAGGACTATAAAGAACCTTGAGTTGACCAGTGTCCTTTGAGATCTCCCCTGATGTGACCAGGCAAACTCCATTGACTGGACTTTGAAGGATTTAATCTTTCTACATTTGGTAGCTATATACCTTCCTTCACTTCCTCCCTCCCTTTTCCCTATTCTTTCCTTTTCCCCAATCCCCCTAATGCATTTGCTGTGGTCATTTCAAAGAGGTGCATTCATTTTTGATTCTTACTGCAATCCCCTTTCTATGTTGGTTTTTTGCACTCTGAGATCAGTTAACGAACCATCAAGAATCCCGTTTGTAAAATGGATCGTTGTCACGAACCGTCCTTACGAACGGGTTTTGTGATGGTTTGTGATCTCAGAGGGCAAAAAGAACCGACACGGTACAAGGGGGTTTGCAGTGATAATCAAAACAAGTGCACTTTCATTGAAATAACCACAGCAAAATGCGTTGGGGAGGAACTGGGGAAAGGGAAAAATAAGGAAAAGAGGGAGAAAGAAGGAAAGGGTATATAGCTACCAAACGTAGAACAGCGAAGTCCTTCAGTGTCCAGCCGATGGAGTTCACCAGGTCATGTCAGGGGAGATCTCAGGGATGCAGTTCATCTGGACTCTAATTATACTCTTTTTTGATGGGGGAAGGGGAATGAATTTTGAAGCTGAATCAAAGGTAGTCTATTGTATCTTTGGGGGAAAGAATGGTGTTTAGAAAGGGTACACACAGTCCATGTTCTCAGCGGTGGGCGAGAGCCATTGTTTTCGTGGTTCACTGCTCGCACCTGCAACATCCATCTTGCTTTGGTCAGCTTGCCTCCCCCCCTGCACACCTCCCCCGGATTGGGGGTTTCGGTCCCAGTCCTTGGAAAGTGTGAGAGGGGCCTTCTCACATAGGGATTTCACGTCTCGGTTTTTTTCTCTGGCAAAGAGGCTTCTGTCATCTCAGTTTGTCTGTTACAGTAGTTGCAAATGAGTGAGAGGGGTCTTCTGTGGGGGACCACCCAAAAGCTCAGGAGAAGTCCAGCCAGGCCGAGATGTGGGACAGCTTCCAAGGCTATTGTTGCAAAAAGGGCACAGTGTCCCCTTCTTTCTTCTCATTGAGCTCAGTGTAGCATGTAGCAAACACACCTGTGAAAACAAGAGCTTAGCAATGCTTTTAAGCCTCAGGGCCTTCATGTAACTTTCTCCTACAAAGCCAGAGATTTTTTAGACGGGGGGGGGTCTTTTTTTTAGTGGTCTCCCAATGACGATCGTGAGGCAGATGAGGGATATTTCAGACAGACTCTCGCACGACCCTGTGACTCACGATTTTCTTGAAGGGATCTTCATCAGCAGGGCTCTGGGGTGTCGCTGATAAGTCTTCAGGACTCGCTGTACGTTGGTAGTATAACCCGGAAAAATAGAAACAGTATGACAGAGAGAGAAAGAGAGAGAGAGAGAAAAAGGAGGAAAAGAAAAGATAGGAAAAAGAGGGGGAAAAGGGAAACAATAAACAAACATAATTAATATTGATCACAACAGTATCAATTTTATGGCAATTTTCAAATGGTTAATTATTAAAATAGTACTAATTTTTATAATAATTTTCAAATTGTCAAAACAAATCACAAATAAAGCAAAAGCAATAAACAGACTATAAGTATTAATTTAAAATAATTTTCTAAAACAATTCACTAAAAGTTAAAAGTAATTTTCACAGAATCATAAACAAAAATTATGGATTACTCTAAAGCACATATGCTCAATTCATAATTGCTTTGTGTCAAATGTCTTGGGGATGTCTACAGTATAGAGGACTTTAGCCAAGTTGTGTGCTTTAACTATGGACGTCAGTCTTGTTAGCCATTTCATCATCCTCCAATTCATAACGAATAGGATTGATGATAAAATAAAACCAAGCAGAATTAGTATCAAAAGGATAACAATGGGATGACACACACTGTTCAGGACACTTGTGGCTGTAGGAGACCACCCAAAAAGAGTATCCCACCATCTGTGCTCAGCATCTTTCTTCACCCTTTCCATGACACGGTGTATTTGTCTCACATTGTGATGAGCAGTCACCAGGGTTTTCTGTCCGTTTTTCTTAATCTTTTCCAGGATCTCAACCAGGTCTCGATGGAGCATCAGTTGTCTTACCAAAGTGAGGTTCATCCCGATAGAAGTAGGCATCAGTTTGTGAATCAGTGTGTAGTTAGATTACAATAGGTAGTGAGAGGTAACTGGAGCTTCATAAGAGAAATCACATCCTGTAATCTTGGTAAAGTTACAAGCACAGAAATTTGAATGATTTTTAGTGTCTACTACAAAATCCTCTACAAATACAAAATCACAAGCAGTTCTAAAGCATGCACATCCATTGCCGATATATATAAGGACTGTTTCAGAAGTCTCGTTAGGATGAATTTCAAAGTGACAGATATTTTGCTCTGTGTCTAAAAAAATGACCTGAGCTATGATTGCATTGCTTTCATAGATGAACCCTTGTTGTTCTCTGACTATACAAGATTCCAGATTGACAGTTTGCCGTTTGTTTTTAAGCTGACAGGCCCATTCTCTGTATTCTGAGGGATACAGAATGGCTCCGTCCTGGTTCAATCCTAATGCAATAACAGGGAAGATCAAATGTACAGAGGCATTGCCTATGGTTAACACAAAAGCCGTGGTTGTGTTTGAAATGGGGTCATAGGTAAAATTCACCAAATTGCACCAGGATTGGAATTCTCTTTCAAAGTCAGTGGCACTGTCCAAAATTATTTTCCGAATTTCAGTGGGAAAAGTGCCTTCTTCACCTTCTCTTATAATTGAGGCAGCAACTGACTGCATCCACAATTGTGCCTGGATACAGCTGAGAGCCAAAGAAATGTTATTTTGTGTAGCACCAAGTGCATCAATTACCAATTTGTGATCATTTACATTTACTCTCTCCCAATTTGGTAAAAGGTTTGAGAACAGCCACTGGTGTGTTCCTAAAGCCGTTAAAGATGACTTCAGTGGTTGCTGTAATTTGGTCAAATCTTTAGTCGTGGCTGCCAATTTATTCATTAATACCTCTGAGTCAATACTATTCAGAATTCCCAATCCTGTTCCCACAACACCGGTCATGTCTCTTGGTTATGTCTCTTTCTCATGTTCGTAAGGATGGATCGTGACGGGGGGCAGACAGAGCAGGGCAACCTGACCCGGGAGTTCTTTCTGATAAAGAAGAATTAGAGGCAAATGGAATGAATATGTATGAACCTTTTGTAAAATTACACGCATATGTTTTTGAGAGGGAGATAGAAGGGGATCTGGAATTCCCAGAGGTACGAATGTCATTTTAGGTGAACGATTCCCACATGCATCCAGGGTTGTAATAAACATACCAGCTTTACAACTTTCAAAAAGTTGCGGAGTTTTGTTTGCCTCTGCAAATCATGTGGTGTTCCAAATCTCCAAGTATATCCAGGTAGGAATGTTTGGCTCCTCCCCCTGGGCAGAGCATCTCACAATGGGATGATGTATTTTTATCAGTCATGCAGTGAGACTCAATGGCCCATTAACAGAAGATACCTTCCTGGTGGGAGGATGTGTCATGGAAGAGATAAAGAAAACTACCCCACCTGGTTATAACAGGTTGCCCAATTAACAGCAGATAACTGCCCTACCTCTAACAGATGGCAATAGAATACACACCTCCAGCCACATCTTGCATTTGCAACCTAAGACAATGAAATAGCGCCAGGGCCGTGGTAGCTGCCCCTGCCTGTGTGGTGGCAGCAGGGGCCCCATGGCCGACGGCTAAAACATGGCGGGAGATTCCCTCATGCGGAACCTGAATGAAATCAACCTCTTGGCACTGCGGGATCCTGCAGGAATCTTTGAATTATTTGAACTTGTTGGCAAAGGTACCTGCAAGTAGCAATTTTTCTTCTAGTCAGAGAAGTGTAGGAAGTGAGGAAAAAATACATGGCAGTATGGTATTTTTCACAGGGGTCCCAGGATGAGGGAAGAGATGAGAAAGTTGACTCCATGTATCAGAAGGCTTGATTTATTATATTATGATATATATTAAAGCTATACTAAAAGGGTAGAGGAAAGGATTTCATCAGAAGGCTAAGCTAAGAATAGAAAAGGAATGAATAACAGAGGCTTGTCTCTGACCGAGACAGTCTGAACAGGTGAACTGTGATTGGCCATTAATTGGAAATAACCAGATGAGACCAATCACAGATTCCCCCTGTTGCATTCCACAGCAGCAGATAAGAATTGTTTACAGTTTGTTCCTGAGGCCTCTCAGCTTCTCAGGAGGAAAAAATCCTAAGGAAAGGATTTTTCATAAAACATGTCAGTGACATGGCAGCAGTAAGGTCAGTGAAAAAAAAGAGGAGGAGGCGCTTCAAGCATCGGAGCCGAGATTCCTCTGCAAGCCGTGGTGAGGATTTTGGTAAAACAAACTGTCCCCCTGTAATGCATGAAGTCCACAGGGGATGCAGAGATATATCAGCAATTGAGAGAGATGGGGACAACTGACTGGTGATCAAAATCCGAATTTATTGTGGACTACATATGCTTATACACCATGCTAGGAAGGCTAGTAATTTTTTACTACAATGATTGGTTTAATCATCACACAAACAAACTTATACGATTTTGCAGCATCTCTTCTACTTGCAGAAATTCATTCAATCTTCTTTCCTGTCACCAGTCAGATCCAATCCTCTTGCAATCTTCAAAGCTCTGTTTGTTCTTGCCAAGGCATCCTGGTTATCAAATGTCTTATGCTAATCAGGTCCAAAGTACTCTCTGTCTTTGCAACAATATCTCCCCCTTCTCTTTCAACCAAAACCACTCCTTTAATGGCCTTATTAATTAATTTCTGCACACACTGAAGCAAGGAAGGGATCATGAATAATGCAATTATTATCAAAATCATCACATGCGTACCCATCCTAAAAAAAACTTTTAACCAGGGTGCTAAATCCTAGCCACTAAATAGGTTATCTGGCCAAGATCTGGATTCTACTCTTAGTTTAAACACATTATCCTTTAGTTGCTGTATGCTTTTATGATTAGATCCTGAGTGATCAGACAGATTCATGCAACACATTCCATCAAAGTCTTTGTACCCATGACCTTGCACTAGAAGAAAAAATCTATTGCAGCCCTATTTTGCAAAGTAGCCTTACACTGTCAACATCTAATAATAAGTTTGATAAACCAGAGCTGGTGGCGTTCGTCTGTTTTGCAAGTCAGCAAGCCTTTTTTACAGCCAGTCCTGACAAAAGCAAAGATGTCCAATTCATCTGGGTCTCAGACCACAAAGACAATTCATCATTGCAGTATTCATCAAATTCATGTAAACTGTGCCTTATTCTGTGGGGATATTTGTGCTGTAGAATCATGGATGCATTAGGTGTCAGCAATCGTCCTGTCATGCTTTGAGCCTGGTGCAATGTCAGTGCCCCCATGAAAATACTTCTTCCCTGGTATCTACTGTGAGATGTGATCAGAAACAGAGCAGAGCAGGCTCCAGCTTAAGAATAAAAGGAAAAAAACCACTTTATTAACCTAGGACTATAAGAGAAACACACAGAACACAGGATGAAAACCTTCCAAATATCCTCCTCCTCCCCCCCCACCAGATTTTCAACACATCACAGTAAGACAAAACCTTGGATTTTTAATTCAATTGCCACCCCTCAGATCACTAACTCTCGGTCCATCACCACCCTTCAGATAATCAATTCTCAGTTCCTCAAGAAGAGAGGAGTCCCACTTGTACCATAGACTTCCCCAGGAAACAGTTGAAACCTCTCATGTTTCCATGTCACACGTGGCACCTCCCAGAGAACATTTGCCATCATGGCATCTTCCTTCCATGTCCAGTGCTCTCACCCCTGCACATGGACCAGAGCTGCTTCTGGGGTTTTCCTTTTAAGGATGCTTTGTCCAGTTCCAAAAAGAGCATAGTCTCTCACCTTTGAGACACCTGTCCCCCCCAAATTTCACCCCCTGGGGCCAAGGGGTCTTGAGAACAGAGATCATTTTCCTCTTCTTCTTCTCTGAAGAGCGAGGGCACCACCACCCTCCTCACCCATCGTCTCTGTTCACGTGCTCCTTCACATCACTGCACTTCCCTGGCTCTGAGCCATTGCCTCCCCCTAAATGCAGTCTCTGTGTCACAGGAACAAAAAGTGGTTCTGCCCATGGCTATACAAGAAAAGTCTAGCCAAAGGCCACTGCCACTCCATCATCTTCTCTTCCCCCTAGGATTCTTCTCAGCTTCTCTCAAACCTCTTTCACTTGCACCAACTTGCACCACACTTGCCCATTTCCTGTTATCCTGCTATCCCATCTCTATCTCTCTCCTCATTTAACTCCAGGAGGATCAGCATTTGCAAGGTTTCCATCATCCACAAGAAGGGTTAAAAGTCTCAGGCCCTGCCTGTCCATGAATTCCCACGTCTGGCTGCCCTGCCGGGCACCCCCCTCCCCCCCCCCTCCCCCTGTTCTCCTTTGCGCCAGCTGTGCTATCGATTTTCAAGGTAGCACCAGCACTGGCACAGGTTCTCTCTCTCTCTCTCTCCAGGGGAGGGGGGGGGGGGGGGTGTGGCTGCCCGAAGCCTTGTTGTGCTCCTCCACCCTTCTATCTCGCAGGGGCCTTCACCTCCCTTTCTCTGTCCCAGGCCCAGCCTGGCA
Source organism: Serinus canaria (assembly GCF_022539315.1). Classification (NCBI taxonomy): domain Eukaryota; kingdom Metazoa; phylum Chordata; class Aves; order Passeriformes; family Fringillidae; genus Serinus; species Serinus canaria. The sequence goes on along the minus strand of NC_066342.1, from coordinate 10,086,897 downwards.
GCCTACCTCCTCCGGCCGCATGGCTTCCCCCACCCAGCTCGGAGCTGGGCGGGGGAGGTTTGTGCTCTTCCACGAACCAAACCCCGGAACCCAAGAGACTTTCCCCCCGGGAGTTCTCTGCTTTTAACCCCCTGTGTTCTCAGAGGCGTATCCATATCCTCAGTGACCATACCAGGTGCCAATAATAAAATCTGAGCACATATTGGTTTGACCACAGCATCCCAAAACACTCACTGCCTCTCAAACCACGACACGTCCCAAACTACAGGGACCTCCTTTTATGTGCAAAGGGATAGCAGCCCAGGCCCGATCTCCAGAAACCAAAAACATTCCCGATGGCAGCGGCAGGGGGGCATTACTGGATTTAGAAGGTCTGCCAGAAGTATGATTGCACCAAGAGATTTGATTCTTATACATGGGGTGACAGGGAGAAACATCCCAAGCTTTAGACTGATTCCTTCCCATGTATTTAAAATTAGCACGGAAATCCATTTTCACAGAACCCAGGAACTCTAATTCTTGGGGCTCCAGGGGTGCTTCAGGAAGGTAGGGGGTCCACTGATCCCATGCATCAACAGGATTTGAGCTCTGCACAATGCTTTTGGTATTTTTTGGTATTGGCCAGTCATCTAATGGCAAGCCGACTAGACAGGTTGAAAATGGATTTTCTGGGGATGGAGTAGCCAAGCATAGGATATCTTATTTTGTTACATTAGCCAGAGTTATCCAAATATTTGTCTGGGGTTGGTCAATAGGCCAGGCTGTGCTAGTAAAAGCAAGCAATGCTAATAAGCATAAGTAGTGCATTCGATTTAACACCATGCTTTTTTCTTAACTACATTGTGTCAAAAAACCCTTTTTGGATTTTAGTTTCCAAGCATATCTTTTAGCACATTCTCTTTTTGTCCTTTCCCAAGCTCATTCAGGGACTGGCCAAATATAAAGCACTAAGTTGTTTTGTTTGCACTCTACTTTGCAAATATGGCTATTTTCAGATTCCCTCAAAACTTCTCTCCTGAGAATAGGGTGAGGGCTATCCTTTTCCTCGTGGCCTACTTCAATTAAAAATTCGGTAGCCTTATACCTTATTTGTAACTCCACATCATAACAGGATTCACACCATGCTTTTGCTAAAAGGGCTCTGCAAAACCACTGATTTCCACACTTTTTACATTGACATGAAACCCAAGGGTCACAGTTTCCTTTACAGGTGGGACAAAAGATGTTGGTCATGAAATGTAGTCTCAGTGTAGTTCCTCCTCCCCCTCCTCTTCCTTGGGTTTGGTAGCATCCTGGCCTCTGTCAGCTGCTGGTAGAGGTTCCTGGAATGGATTCACATTCTTTGTGGGGATCCAGCGTGGTCCCTTCTCTGTAGAGACACAAGCAAAGCCCCTCCCCCAAGTGATCAACGGGTAAGGGCCAAGGATTTTACCAGAGTCTGGGTCACGGATCAGTACCGGTGGTTTCTCCTTGCAGGAAAGCTATGTGGATGATGCAAAATGCCTAGTCGTAGGGGGATTTAAGTACATCATTGAACAGTTAAAAAAATTAAAAACATACAGGGCTTCCTTCAGTCTTTTAGTGGGTGTGTCTCCAGCTCCCCCCTTCTGTTGAACTAGGAGATGCTTGAGGGAGCCATGGGCCCACTCTATAATGGACTGCCCAGTGGGTGAGTGGGGTATTCCCGTCTTGTCGGTAATACCCCATAAGGAGAAAAAATTGGAGATTTTATGGGAAATGTATACAGGGCCATTATCTGTTTTAATCTATTGCGGAATTCCTAATGTGGCAAAGGCAGCAGTAAAATGATGGCAAGCGTCCTTTGCTGTTTCTCCTGTTTGGGCTGAGACAAACAGAGCACCTGAAAAGGCATCAATAGAAGCATGCACAAATTTCAAATGGCCAAATTCAGGAAAGTGTGTCACGTCTGTTTGCCAAATTTGTAGGCTCAGTAGATCTCTTGGGTTGACCCCTGTGTTCACATTGGGAAGAGAGCAATGCTGACAATCAGGACACATAGAAATAATACTTGAAGCTTGTGCTGGAGTGAGCTCAAAAAGTCTTACTAAAGCCCCAGGGTTCTGATGAAAAAATGAGCAACTCACTCTAGCCTGTTCTACTTCGTTTGGTAAAACATGTTGCACAGGTAGGGTTAACAAGTCTGCCTGGGCTTTGCCTTCTGTAAGAAATCCAGGTAAATTAGAATGTAACCTTATATGCATCACAAAGTAAGAAGCAGTCTTTTGATCTAAAAGAAAAACTAGTCATTTCAGCCAGTAGAAGAGAATATAATTTTTAACTTGCTTTAAGACAGAAACTTCTGCTCTAGACACAATTCCTGTGATGTAGACAGTTACTAGGTTAAAAGGTGTGCTGAATTTCTGAAACACTCTGACCACAGCAGCTAATTCTACAATCTGCGGAGACCCTTCAACAACAGCAATGTCAGATTGCCAAATTCTGGTGTCAGAATCCTTCCACACACTGATTTACGGGTTTTCCCAGAGCCATCTGTGAATATTGTCATAGCTTGCAAAGGAATCTAACGTCTCTTTGGCTTTGGGAGCAAATGAAAAGAACAGCTTAACGTTTTGTTCTTAGGCAGATGGATAGATAGCTGCCCTAGGTGATCTGCTAAAGAAATTTGCAATTTCTCAGATTTCTGTGGCAACCAATCCAAATAGAACATTGTAAGAGGTAAAAATATATGGTTAAAATCCCTTCCAGCTAAGGAAGTCAGTCTTTGACAAGCTTTGAAAATTAATATGGCCATAAGTTCATCTTGCATGAAAATAGTATTGGGCTTATTATTAGAAAAAATTACTCATTTGACAATTAACTGAGGGTCTGTTTTTTCTGAGTCCCACTGAAATATCAAGGCATGTGGCTGCCTGTCAGGGTTTAAAATTATTAACCATAGTGGTAACTCTGGAGCCCAGGGAGCTGATTGCCTCTGCGAGACAGCATCAGCTAATCTTTGAAGTGTAGCTTGTGCCTTTGTGCTTAAATGTCTAGGTGATGAGAGGTCAGGGTCTCCCTTTAATGGCTCCAAATCTGCATTTGAGATTCCAAGCAAGAGAGGAACCCAATTTATAGTCCCTAACAATTTTTTGTGCAGAGTTTTCATTTCAATTAAAATTTGCAAAGGTTGTGCTGAAATAGAGTGCATTCCTATGCGCCAGCCCAGATATTTTCATGGGGATGTCCTTTGAACCTTTTCAGAAGCAATGGTTAGACCCGCTGATGTAACAGCCTAGCTGATGGCCAGCACTGCTTCTTCCATACGAACCACAGTTTGTGCGGAGATAATATCATCCATATAATGATACAATAAAACATCAGGCATATGTTCCTGGATCACACTCAGGGTCCTCGCAACATACCACTGGCAAATAGTGGGGCTGTTTTTCAAGCCTTGGGGTAATACGACCCAATGACATCCAATTAGTAGCGCCTGCCTATTAACGCTTGACACAGAAAACCTGAATTTTGGTGCATAGTCCAGATGCATGTGTGAAACAGAGTGGAAATTTAACAGGGTAGAAATCCATTTCAGATTTAGGTGAAATGTGCCACTTTGAATTATTAAGTCTGTAGCTTGCTAGCATAGCTGAGATATGCTGTTTTAACTCGTTTAGTCTGTTAAACTCTGCTGTGCTTGCAAAAACTGCCTCAGCTAATGAAAAATGTCAATTTCCAAGCTGAAGAGATAAGACAGGCCACTTGAACTTTGAAAAAATGACAAAAAACCAAAGCTGAGACTGCAGGAGTCGGGCAGGATGACCGGGGAGTTCTTTCTGTACAAGAACTGATAAAAACTAGCTGCAAGTGTAACACAAAATCAGTAAAATGAATATGCAGGAACCTATTGTGAAATTCTATGCACATGTACATGTCAGTGGGATAAAAAAAGGTTCAGAATTCTCAGGAATGTGCATGTCCTTTAGGGGAAACGATCCCCACATGCATCCAGCCCTGTAATAAACATACTGGCTTTGCAACTTTTACAAAGTTGTGGAGTTAATTCTTTTCCGCAAATCATGTGGGATGCTGAGATGTGATACGTTGTGTCAAAAAAATCGGCAGGACCCCTGTGGAATCAAACCCGCCTCCCCTCCATTCAGCTATTGGGGGTGCAGATAGGGGTGCTGCTGGGAAAAGTATGAATTGGGCTATATTGCCCCTGGCCAGGACCACACAGGGTGGCTGGGTGGTCCAAGCCATAATCTTTATTTCCCCAACTGAGTCAGAGTCAATGACTCCTGACAGCACAAACAACTCTGGTATTGAGGTAGATGATCTACCTATAAGTAAAGCATGGTAACCAGGTTCCAAGGGTTCATAGATTCCTGTAGGGAGATTAAAAAACTGAGCAATCAGAAAACATTACTGTGTTATTGATTGACATGTCCAGTCCTGCACTGCCTGGGGTGGCTGCATGTAGGTCAGCTATAGTCCAGTGGCTGGGGGCAGGGCTGGTTGAAAATTGACAGTTGCTCCTAATTGCTGCGTCAGCTGATTTGTCGGCTGTGGGATTTGTGTCTGCCTGCGTCACAGTCCTGTGCTCCAAGATGAGTTTCCCTGTAAAGGCTGGCTGTTCTGGTTATGAAAAACACATTCACTCTCCTGTGAAAATTTTGGAACTTTAATAAAGTGTTATAGGTAGATAATGAGATGATTGGCTCTTGCAATTAAGAGATGACTATTGTGTGAATATTAAGAAAAGCTTTAGTGATGTATAGTTATGTTATTGTAGTTTAGATGCCCCCTGTTCTTCCCATAGTTCCCTTTCCCTCCCTCTGTATTGTTGCCATCAGACAGCCTGGGTTGTCTCGAACAGGTAAAAAGGAGGTGTGCACATGTGCCTCTTGCATGGGGCAGTTGGGAATGGAAAAGCTTGTTGCTTAGGGGGGTGCAGCATGGCAACACTGGACCTCCAATCAAGTAACAAGAAAGCAGTCTCCACCAATAAATGGCGAAGAAGAGCTGACTGACAGACTTTAGGAGGGGCCAGGGTTGGCTGATGCAACCTCCAGGGGTATAAAAGACTGAGCATCCATCCTGAAGATGAACCGGCCACGTGGTATCCACGAGGGCAGTTCCCAGTGCTGCAAATTTTTCCTTATATAGTCCTTTGTTGTATTTTTGTTAAGGTTTAATGAACCTTTTAAATTTTCAAAGTGAACAGTTGTTTGTCTCAAAAAGAGAATAGGAGACAAATGACAGTAAAGCAAAGATTATGGCTAGGTGCATCTTGGTACTCAGCCAAGAGCACACCGTCACCTTCACAGATACCCCTTAAATACCTTTTCCATTACATCAGCCTGTTGCATATTCATAGACCCTTATGCATATCCATAGACTGGTTTACATTTTCCTGGAACTATTTTACATGGCCCCTACTTGGGTCCGTCTTTTTAGAGAATGCGTATTTCTTGGCTGTGGTTTTGGCTCCTTCTCCTTATTACTTCCAGTTTGGGCCTTGGTTCACAGTCTTCAGATGGTGAGTGCTGATAGTTGGCATATCTGCAGCAGAGTCCTCATTACATGTTCACTGGATGTTATCCCGACCAAAGAGTTCACACATAACTATATCAGCTACCACTACTAATATGTCTAAGTTTTTGTTAATAGCAGAAATAAAAGCAAAATTATTTTAACATTATATATATAACATGCATCTTAATATTTGCGAAAAGCCAACAACATAATACGTATTTATAACATGGTGAAACTTAGAGCAGCATAGATTAGCGAAGTGAGGGCCTTTCCAACAATGAGGGAATATACCCAGGGCCTTGGGTTTTTGTATTTGCACTTTTTGGCACTCTTTTAATGTGCCCGGGTTCCTCACAGGCAAAACAAACCAACTGCTTTCTGGGGATTAATTTCAGGGCACCAAAAGCATCAGCTATGCCTTCCCCATGGCTTGACAGGGGATTGCTGTAGCATGTTGCAATATTCCCAAGTGATTGCAGGCTTGTATCATTTGAAGTAATGTGGTCTCAGGTTGAGGGGGCAAGGATTTCAAGAGGCACTTACAGTCATCATTAGCATTTTCTACGGCCAATTTGAGGAATACAACCTCCCTTGCTTGATCATTATCAATTTGCCTCTCCAGTGTTTGTTTTAATCTGTCCACAAACTGCATATAGGGCTCCTGGGGAGTTTGTTTAATATTTATGAAGGACTGTTGTGGGGTTCTGGCATCAGGAACCTTGACAAATGCCAAACAAACTGTCTCCGTGATCCCCTCTAGGGCTTCTTTAGGTAAAGTGGCTTTCCCATTAGGACTGGTCTGCACCCCCTCCCCCACTAGGTGGTCAATGGTTAAGGCAGTGAGAGCTTGGTTTGCGTGCCCTGCATATGTTAAAATTAAATTCTCCAGTCATTTTTTCCATTGCACCATAAATATCGCATGTTGCATCGGTGTGAGCAAAAGATTTGCCAAAAACTTAACGTCATGAGGTGAGTAGTAAAAGTTGCTCTTAATAAATTACTGAAGTAAGGGGACCGCAGACCATATTCCACTGCAGTACGGTGCAGCTCCTTAATTTCTGAGTGACCTAAGGGATCCCATTGTGGGTTCCCCCCCCTCGGGCCAAGTTGCACAGGGGCCACAAAGATTTCTGCTGCAGTATCAAAGTCTCTGTCCTTAAGGACTTTCTTTTTTATCCATAACCAATTATTATGCACATTTGAAGGGAATAAGTTGGGATCTTTTTCAGGGCCGGGGTCAAAAAGGTCCAGCTCCCCTTCACTGCTCAAGTCAGTGTCTGCCACATAAGTGATAAGCGTCTGGCAGCTCTGGGATCACTGGTGGTACGGCGGTGGGGCTGGATGTGGCAACTGGGCTCTATCCATGGCGCTCATCAGGGAGGGCGTGCGGACAGGGGAGGGGGAGCAGGACCTGGGCAGGTTTCGGTCCGGTTCAGTTGTCGGGGCTATCTCAGAGGTAGCCTTGCAGGCAGCCTCACTCCCCCTCTCCTTTTTAATCACATCCATGACCACCCTCCAAGTGGGAAGCATTCGTAGCTCTGGCTCATTGCCAGGCAGGGTGGCCAGATGATAGGGCTTAACACCGACCTTGTCCCAGAAGAGGAGGGTAAAAATAGAAGGGGTGGCATCAGGAAGCATGCATGACACTAATAGTAAAAGTGACCTAAGGTCATGATTTAGGATGGGGGAGCCATGCTTGCCCAGAAGGGCGAGCGTGGTTTCATAGATGTCTCTCTCCTTGGACATGTTCTGTCCCATAGTTCAGTTCCCCTGGCTCACCTGTCATGTGGCAGCAGAACAGGTGATTGCGGACCCAGATGCAGTTCTCTAACTTCTACGATCAGTTCTGGGGGCTCGCCGATTGCCGCCAGGCAGGCCGGTCCTTCTCCTCACATGGACCACCAATTATCGGCAATTGAGAGAGAGACGGGGACAACTGATAGGTGATCAGAATCCAGATTTACTGTGGACTACATATGCTTATACACCATGCTAGGAAGGCTAGCAATTTTTTACTACAATTATTGGTTTAATCATCACACAAACAAACTTATACGATTTTGCAGCATCTCTTCTACTTGCAGAAATTCATTCAATCTTCTTTCCTGTCACCAGTCAGATCCAATCCTCTTGCAATCTTCAAAGCTCTGTTTGTTCTTGCCAAGGCATCCTGGTTATCAAATGTCTTATGCTAATCAGGTCTAATGTACTCTCTGTCTTTGCAACAATAGAGATCCACTTGAAGCCCATAGGAAAAGTGCTTACACTGGCACGGGTGGATGCCAAAGAAAGCTGTGGTGTAGCGGGAGACCTGAATAGAGAGAGAGGGCCCCTGCTTCCAGAGATTGAGAGAGAGGGCCCTTGCTTCCAAACTAGAGCAGCCTAGCCTTAAAAGACTGCGCCCTCTGGACGAGTGACCCACACCACAACAGTTTTGGGGAGACTGTTTGCCCGTGGGAGGGACCCCATGGCATAGCAAAGACTCCTCTCCCTGAGTGAACAGAAAAAGATCTCGAATGACAAACTGACCAAGACCCCCACGCCCTGTCTCCCTGTGCTGTCAGTGGGAAAAAAGGAGTGACGGGGGGGGAAAGCTTATTTTACTTCTCATTATCCTCCTCTGACTCTGCTAATAATAAACTTACTTTATACCTTTAAATTTGAACCTATTTTGCCCTTGGAATGTTTTCTCCCAGTCCTTAACTCCATTAATTTTTTCCCCTCTGCTCAACTGTAGCAGAAGGCAAGCAAACCACTTCTGTAGGTACCTAGTGTTTGGCCAGTGTCAAACCACGACACATACATAACCAGTTACCCTAATACTTTACCATCATTCAAGTCTGCAAAACATCAGCTGTGGGAGAAGCTGTCACAGTGAAGGACTGGTGAGCCATGCCCAGTAACTGGGAAATCCTCTTCTAATTTGCTCTGATGAGGCCCCACCTGGAGTACTGTGTTCAGGTCTGGAGTCTTCATTACAAGAAAGACGTTGACCTGTTGGAACAAGTCCAGAGAAGAGCCACTAAGTAGATCAGAGGGCTGGAGCCCTTCTCCTAACAGCACTCTGAGATCAGAGTTGGGGCCATTCAACCTGGAGAAGAGAAGGCTCTGGGAAGACCTTATAGCAGCCTTGCAGTACCTAACGAGGGCCTACAAGAAGGCTGGAGAGGAACTTTTCACAAGGTGTTACACGCCATTCACTCAAACTTAGGGCTAAAGCAAGGTTCTTTTGCTCTGAGTAGATGGAAAGGAGAAAATCCCAATCAAATAATCTCAAGAGGTAAAAACACACAAAAGTTTACTGGCAAACCATAGAAAATTAAGGAACATTGGCAAAAGAGTAAATTCAACATAGCATCTCTTATCACAGCATAGACTTAGCCCATTGAACATAGAAAACCTTTAACCGATTGGCTGTTAAGGTCTGTGAGAAGAGAGAAGAAGAAGAAAGGGAGAAAAACAAAAAGAGAGAAAACATATAGAAAAACAGACATATAGCTACCAACTCCTGGGTTCCAGTGATGTAAAACTCCAAGATGATGGTAGGGTTAAAGGACAATGTACTTGCCTGGTGGTGACCCTTCTTAAACCTTTTTGGTCCATCTTTGCCCTTTTTCCCAGGAGGGACTTCTGGTCACTTGCCCACTCAGGGACTAGGTTAGGCAAAGCTGGGGCTGCCTTCAGTGTGCCATGATTGACAGACACTGCAAGGCTGGGGTGTATGGGGGGCAGAGCACTACCTCACCAGGACATTCCTCTGGCTACCCTGGATGATTCAAGACCCTGGCAAGGGGCTCAGAGACCTTGGCATGGAGTCAAAAACACCTGTGCCTTCGATTTTAGTCCATGGAAAAAATTACCAACTTTGTGTGAAGATTTACAAGCCACAAGAATTTGAGTAGAATGATAGTTAATTTGTCACAGGGTGAAAAAGTAGAATTTTGGGGTTTTAGAATGAGGGTTCAAGAAGCAAGATGGAGGAATCTGGGCATGTCCTGTCCTTCTTCTCCGTCTTCTTGTCCTCCATCTTCTGCTGAGATGGTGACACTTTTTGATTGGTTTAGAATAGAGACAGACTGTCTAACATAGGTGATAGGTTTTGGAAAAATATTGTAAATAAAGTAAGCATAGTTCATAGTATAAAAAGTTAACACCACTCCAAGGGCAGGCACTGTGCCACAACCCGACCTGCTGGACAGATCTCAGCAGGTCAGAGAAAGAATGTAATAGATAAGAAAAAATAAACAACCTTGAAAAGCAGAACAGACGAATCTCAACTTCTTCTTCAGTTGCCGGGCTGGGGAAAAAAAAGACTTTCTAATACCTCAGGGGTCATCTTAACTGCAGAAACCCAAAATTTTGGCCCAGCACAGGGTTGTCCATGCCATCTTCTGGGAAACTTGCAGCCAGCACGGCTCAGTGGCGTGCAATGACACAAGAACCACCATGTCCAAAGGCCAGAGACCACCACAGGCCACCAAGCACAGAACTGCAGCAGATCTTTGCAGGACTACGGAGCACAATGTCCCCAGGTACCAGACTGGAGCTGTCTACAGCCCAGCCAGTAATGCTAACAAATGCTATTGCTCACACAATATCCACAGGACAGCTGGAACCTGAACCACAACCACGTCAGTTCTTAATAGTGGGAGTGAACAGATCTCATGCAGAAGGTTTCTATATCATTCCAACTGTGTTATCTGTCACTTGTTCACAGGAAATCACTGTATTAGCTTTATGTCCAGACCCTCCATGTTTCCTGCCTAAAGGACTAACCATAGCACAAGCTTTTCTTCTACCAGAGTCACAGAGCAACACATCCGTCATCGCTTGGACCAGGCACATCAGCCGCGGGCGGCCTCAACTCACCTGTGTTCTGAAGCACCTTGGGAAAGCCATCACCCTCACTGGCCTGATAGATACCGGAGCAGATGTCACTCTGATATTGAAATCAAAATGGCCACAGGACTGGACCATCGTACCCACACTGGACCAACTGGCAGGTATTGGTGGTCACTGTGAAAACTTTCGTAGCTTGCACTCTGTCACATTTGAGAGACCCGAAGGTCGTGTTGCCACCACAAAAACATTCATAGTAGGAGCAGATATAGTTCTTTGGGGAAGAGACATTCTCTCGCAATGGGGTCTGAGAATAGAAACTGATTTTTAACAAAGGTTGGTTATGGACATAACACACTAAAACTCATATGGACATCTAATACACCTGTCTGGGTCAGCCAATGGCCCTAACCAGAAGAGAAACTTGCTGCATTAGATCAGTTGGTACAGGAACAGTTAAACAAAGGTCACCTAACTCAAACTACCAGCCCCTGGAACACTCCAGTTTTTGTAATTAAAAAGCCAAACAGTGGAAAATGGAGGTTATTGCAGGATGTCAGGAAGGTTAACAAAGTGATTCAAGAAATGGGTTCTTTACAACCAGGTTACCTTCTCCTGTTATGATTCCAAAGGATTGGAAGTTAACTGTTATTGATTTAAAAGACTGTTTTTTCAATATTCGTTTGCATCCAGATGATGCACCAAGATTTGCCTTTTCCCCATCCCATCAATAAGACAGCAGGCACCTTTAAAAAGATTCCATTGGCTCGTTCTTCCTCAAGATATGTGAAATTCTCCAAGTATATGCCAGTGGTTTGTAGCAAAAGTACTTTCCTCAGTTCTTGTACAATAACCAAATTCCCTCATCTTGCATTATATGGACGATATTTTAGTAGCAGCAAAGGACCAAGCATCAATGCAGGAGACAACAGATCAGGTCATCTCAGCAGTGGAGAAAGCAGGACTCACAGCAGCGAAGGAAAAAATACAGACACTTCCTCCCTGGAAATATTTAGGATACAGGATCACAGAACAAACTGTAACTCCACAACCACTCCAACTAAGGAAAACTCCAAAAACACTGAATGAAGTGCAGCAGCTGGTAGGGACTCTGAACTGGCTTCGTCTACTGCTAGGCATTTCAAATCAGGACTTAGCCCCTCTGGCAGATCTATTGAAGGGAGACACAGCTTTAAACTCACCATGAGATTTCAACAAAGAAGCCCAAAATGCTTTAGATAAAGTGATGTGAGCCATCCAATCACGCCAGGCTCATCGATATAATCCTAACTTGTCTTTTTTGTTTGCAGTTTTAGGGGAGAGTCCACAGCTTCACGGTCTAATATTCCAGTGGGATCTAGAGAAGAAGGACCACCTGATAATCTTAGAGTGGGTTTTCCTATCTTATCAGCTGGGTAAAACTATAACAACTTGCCCTGAAATTATATCACAATTGATTATAAAGGCTAGATCTCTAATGTTTTCCCTTTCAGGAAAGGATTTTTCAGAAATCTTTCTGCCTGTCACATCCATCTATTTGGAATGGTTAATGCAAAATTCAGAGGTTATGCAATTGGCCTTAGAAAATTTTACAGGAAAAATTTCAGTCAATTGTCCCAAACATGAGCTACTAAATTAATCTTTAAAATTAATTCATAAGCCCTTAAGAAGTCATGCACCCCTAGATGCAATCACATTTTTTTACAGACGGTTCAGGGAAGTCCAAAAAGTCTGTGCTTGCTTGGCAAAATCCAGAGACAAAAAATGGGAATCAGATATTGAGGAAGCAGATGGTTCTTCACAAATAATAGTTAACAGCAGTCATACGGGTCTTTTCAAAATTCACGTTTCCTTTTAATTTAGTAACAGATTCCTTCTGTGGTGCAGGTGTAGTGGAGAGAGCAGAAGGGTCTCTGCTAAAAGAGGTTTCCAATGACCAACCATACGGTTTACTCTAAAAATTAATCTTTCTTTTTTCTATTTGACAGGAACCTTACTTCATAATGCACATTTGTTCACATTCTTCACTTCCAGGTTTCTTAGCAGAAGGCAATGCCATGGCTGATTTGTTAGCCATGCCAATCCAGAATATACTTCCCAATGTTATTGAACAAGCCAGAATGAGCCATGCTTTCTATCATCAAAATGCACCTGCCTTAGTAAGAATGTTTACAATCTCTCAGAATCAGGCAAAAGCAATTGTTCAGTCATATGCATGATTTATTAAAAATATGGATATTGATCTAGTACCGATATCCAACTGTGATGGACAATAACACTCTAACAAAGTTAGAAAGTGTATATTTATTGCGACATAGGGCAGCGTGCAGGATAGCTCCCAAATACACACCGCAATTTACAGGTGGTTACAGAGTCCTTTTATCTATACAAGTATTGAATACCCAAACTACAAATGCATATTCATAACTTTGGTACATCCTATTCCCCGCTTCGTATGGTAATTAGTTCAAAGGCTATTAAGTTTGTTCATCGAAATGGGTCAGTGGTACCTTTCATGGGGAAGGGTCCCAAAATGAGGAAGTAAATGAAGTCTTCCTCGTTCTCACCTTTCTACCTTTTCAATGCAAATATGACAAATGAACCCTTGGTAGAACTCCCATTCCCTGTCTTCAATTGGTTTCAGAACAGAGGAGGCCTACAATTGTCTTATGTTCCTAAAAGCTATTTATCAGTTTCTATATTCTTCATTATAGACTCAGCTAATCAAACATTATGTTGACAAGCAATCAATTATTACTTAACTACTAGCTCTTAACTTCATCAAGGCCTACCCATTTCTTTTGATTAACTCTAATAAAGCTCATCTCTAAATAAACCTCAGCTCCTCTAAAATCCTTAAATTCCTTAAAGTTTATGTCTCATCCAGATTGCCAAAAATTAACCATACCAGCAATAGCAACAGGGGTTAATCCTCAAGGCTTAAATAGCCTGCAGATATGGGAAACTGACATAACTCAATATCAGTCTTTTGCACGGTTCAAACATATACACTTATCAATAGACACATTCTCAGGAGCAATTTTCACTTCTGCACATCCAGAAGAAAAGAGTAGAGATGTAATTAAACATTTCTTACAAGCATTTGCATCCCTAGGCATTCCTCAAGAAATCAAAACGGACAATGGACCAGCCTACGTTTCTAACAAACTGCAGGAGTTTTTCAAAACCTGGGGTATCAAACACACCACAGGTATTCCACATTCTTCCACAGGTCAATCTATTGTAGAAAGAGCACACAGATCACTGAAAATGATCCTTGAAAGGCAAAAGGGAGGGACAGAAGTGCTGTCTACAATAGAGAGGCTGAATAAAGCTATATATGTTTTTAATTTCTTAAATAATTATTTTATGGAGCAGGCACCACCGATTTTCAGACATTTCAGCAATACCAGTCAAGCACAGCTCAAGGAAAGGCCACCAGTCTTCATAAAAGATCCAGAGACAGGACAAATTTCAGGACCCCATCCTCTTGTGACTTGTAGGAGGGGGTTTATGGGCATTTCTACAAATGCAGGTCTTTGATGGTTCCCTGTAATGAATGTCAAGCCACAGGTACAGCTGATCCAAGAGCAGCAGAAGATGCCAGAATAAGTTCGCACAAAAAATTGAGCAACAGCTGGATGCAGATGATAGTGGCGCCCTGGAAAATGCTAAGATAAACTCTGAAATGTTAAGCCTTGTGTTATACCTGCGTAAGTAGTATAATTGCTAGCTGAAATGATTGTTTAGTAATTAAAATAATTATTGTATAATCATAAGAAGAACAATGAGAAACTGTATGTTCCTAGTCTAAGGTGGCCATGCTTGGCTGAAATCTATGTATACTATAGAACAATGTAAGTTTAATAATTAACATCAAAGTTATGTAACGATAGAATATAAAAGCATATCCATCCTGAACCTATGTCAGAATCAGATTTGGGTCTGTACCCCTGACGCCCAGAGCTCTTCAATAAAAGCACCTGCATAAAATAATTTCTCGCGATTATGTGTTCGTGAATGCTAACATTTTGGCGACCCAGATGGGACCCTGTGAGTGCTGCTGAGCGAGTTTGCGACTCGATCACGCTCCAGCCGGCACCAAGGGATTCTCGGGGAGCCCATCGGCCCCGACCACCTCTGCCGCTCACAACGTCCCCGGGAGAGAGGTAAGGTGCCTGCCAATAAGACGCAGTGAAAGCTATGCTTGGTTGGGCTAAGGAATTCCTGTGGTATTGCCTAGGCGCCATTCCGTAAGACAATCACGAAAGCGTTGCTGGTTCAGCATTTGGTATTTTTGGTTGGAGAAGCTCAAAGGAATTTTGGGCAGCAATGCCTCTATTCCAAAAACTTCTCCTTTGGGGTGCTTAATAGCACATTGGAAACAGGGTAATTTCGGGAAGAATTACTTAAAGCTAAGTTGATTAATTACTGTAATACATGGTGGCCAGAATATATCTTGGAGAATGGAGAAAAATGGCCAAAATATGGTACTTTGCAATATAGCACCATTTCACAGTTAATGTTGTTTTGTAAGAAAGAAGGAAAATGGGATGAGGTTCCGTATGTTGATTTGTTTTTCTATTTACGGGAAAAGCCAGAATGGCAAGATGAATGTGGATTAATGATGGTTAGAGCATCTGCAAGTAATAAGTGTGGGGTTTGCGAGAAATGTTGTCTAAAACACTTGGTGTTGAAAAAAAGTCTGAGTAGGGAAAATTATGCAGATATTGATTTACAGGTAGCTCCAATAAGACCAAGGGAGCCCAGCCCTACCCCACCTGTTTCATCTGCCCCTATCCCACTGCCTTTCCGTACCTCACCCGATCCTGAGCCTGTCTCATCTAGTACACCTTTCCCTCTTTTTTCTCCTCTCCCATCGTTACCTGATCCCTCTTCCTCGGAAGATGAGCAAAACCTAACTGTGATAGAAAGGAGGGGGAGGGATGCAAGTGAAAAAAATAGCAATGGTAATAAATCAGTAACCCTAGTAGCCCACAGAACCCGAAGCCGGTCAGAGCTTGCCTCGGTTGTGGAAAGAAAAGACATAGGCAGACAAAAACGGACCATGATTGCCCCCTTGCGACAAGGTGTAAGAGCGGAAGGGCCAGTGTATGTATAAGTGCCCTTTTCTCCTGCAGATTTAATTATTTGGAAACAGTCAGCTGGAACTTATAGAGAAAACCCTGATAAGGTGGCACGGGTAGTAAAAATGATCATGAAAACTCAGAATACTGACTGGGATGATATACAAGTAATATTAGACACGTTAATGGATTCTACGGAGAAAGAGATGGTACTTAAGGCAGCCAAAGAAAGGGCAAGGGAGGATATCAGAAACGGGCTCGTAACAGGGAATTTAGATCTCAATTTCCCAACTGAGGATCCAAAATGGGATCCTAATTTACTTTGTGACATGAGGAGACTACAGAAATATCAGGAGTGGATCCAAATATGAGTTCAGAATGCTGTGCCCAAAACCATAAATTGGTCTAAACTATATGAGGTTCGGCAGGAAAAGAAAGAATCTCCCACTGCGTTTTGGAGAGGCTTAAGGAGGCAGCAAGGAAATATACAGATCTCCAAATAGACACAGAACAAGCAAAGGTTCAGCTCGCTCTCATATTCTTGGGACAATCACAAGATGATATTCGGAAGAAATTGCAAAAATTAGAAGAAGAATTAAGGAATCTGGATAAGCTACTTGAGGTAGCCTGGAAGGTATATAATAATCGCGAAAGAGAAGCTAGTAAAAGGCAACAGCAAAATCTTTTGGCAGTAATACAAGGAAAAGGGAACCCAAATTTCAGGGGACGTGGCAGAGGTAGTCGTGGTAGAGGACCAATTATGCAAGGGTTAAGCCTAAATCAATGTGCGTATTGCAAGCGGGACAGGGGGGGGCATTGGAAGAGAGAGTGCCCAAACAACCCAAATAACTGGTTTCACCAGGGCAATCAGTTCCAGCAGGAAAACATAGCCAAGGCGATGGTGTTAGGTGAATATAACAGCTGACTAGACGTGGAACCTGTAAAACAGGTTAAAGAACCTGTCATAACTATACAGCTAGGGCATAAGGAAGTCAAATTTCTAGTGGATACTGGAGCTACCTACTCTGTACTGAATGATCTACAAGGAAAATTGGAAATAAGCAAACAACAATAGTTGGGGCTACAGGGAAGGAAGAAAATCGGCCATTCTTGCAACCCCTAGATTTGTGCTTTGGGAACAAGATTTTAATGCATGAATTCCTATATGTACCTGAGTGTCCAATTCCGCTTTTAGGGAGGGATCTGCTGGCGAAACTTGATGCGGTAATAACCTTTGAAAACAGGGAACTTGTAATGAAAATACCTGAATCAAAGACGAGACAGATTTTAATGATCAAAGAAAAACCAGTTCCCTCTATACCTAGGGAGGTAGATGATTCAATGATTCCTTCTGTATGGGAAACGGATATACCAGGGAAATCTAAATTGGCACAACCAGTGCATGTAGAGTTAAAGGAAGGGGCAAGGGCTGTACAAATCAAACAGTATCCCATAAAACCAGAAGCACGGCAAAGAATAGTAAAGACTATTGAGAAATTCTTGAAGTACCAAATTTTAGAAGAATGTGAATCGGAATTTAACACACCAATATTTCCAGTAAAGAAACCAAATGGAGAATATAGATTAGTGCAAGATTTGAGAGCAATAAATAAAATAACAAAAGACATTTATCCAGTGGTAACAAATCCCTACACATTGCTAACATCCGTAAAAGAGATATATAAATGGTTTACTGTAATTGATTTAAAAGATGCCTTTTTCTGCATTCCCCTTGACAAAGAAAGTAGGAAACTGTTTGCCTTTGAGTGGGAAAAGCCAGGGAACTGTCGGAACTCAGGACATACCTCTGGGAGTCTGGAGTTTCCTGGGACCCTTGCCAGGGGGCTCAGAGACCCTGGCACACAGCCCAGAACACCATCGGGTTCGAGTGCGGGCCATGGAACAGCTTGGCACCTTTGCATGAGGAGATAGAGGCCACGGCAGTTTAGATGGTATAGGGATAAAGTATTCACAGAGTGTAAATGTAGGTTTTAGGATTTTTGGTATAGGGGTTTCTGGTGACAAGATGGAGGGATTTGGGCGTGTCTAGCCTTTCTTCTTCTTCTCTACCTCCATCTTGTCTGGTGATGTTGGCACTTTTAGATTGGTCTAGAGTAGAAACTCACTGTCTAGCGTAGATGATAGGTATTGGAGAATGATTGTAAATGTTGTACACGTAGTTTGTAGTATATAAAGATAACAACGCCCTGGGGGAGGGCGGAGTGCCTCTGACTGTCCTGCTGAACGGATCTCGGCTGGACGGAGAGAAAGAATTTTATAGATAAGATGTAATAAATAACCTTGAGACCGAAAAATGAAGAGCCCTGACTCCTTCTTCAAGCACTGGGCTGGGAAAAGAAACTTTTGAACTTTTTCGGGGTCACTCTGATCGGCTAGAGAGAGAGAGACCCCGACATTGGCGTCCCTGGGTGGGCCCGAAGAAAGATGCGGCAGCAGGAGTTCCCAGGTGGGCTGCAAGAGCTGGGCGGCAAGAGAACAACCCCGATGGGTGGAAAGAGAGACGGCTACAAGAGGTGGGCAGCAAGAGAGCACCCAGGTGGGCAGTTGGCAGGCAGCCACGCCACCAGACATCAGCCGCTGAAACAGCCCGTGAAGAGAACAAAAAAGGACAAGGAAAAGAAGCAGGCACTCCCAAAAAGAAAAAAAAAGAAGAAAAAAAAAAAAGGAAAAAGAAAAAAAAAGAAGAAAAAAAAAATATCCAGACAGAAGATCCAAGATCCAACTTCTGCCGAACAGACTCGCATCCAGATCTGGCAGGGGGTCCAGTGACCAGGGCGACCTCCAGACCGACCTTGCAAAGGATTCAGCTTTTGGTAAGAAGGTTGAGATTTGAGAACATGGGGGGTACATGCTCTCAGGAACAGTTAAGGATTTTGTCAGTCTTAGAAGGTCTGGCAGTCACACACTTTGTGAAAATCTCTGAAAGAAGGTAAAACGGCCTTGAAACTTTTATCCCCAGCAAGGGTAATGCTAGAGGCAATTTCACGGAATTCCGCAGGGAGGGTCAGAAACAAACCCTACCAAACAGATGTGGGAGGAATTGGCATCATTTCTAAAGTCTCATGGGTCCCCAAAACGCACAAAATCCCCAGAACCTTCAGGGTCCTCTGACACGGACTCAGGGGAGGAGGGCGGAGGGGGTCGCGGGACCCAAGGGAGAGCTGAGTCTCGGCGACTGGCGAACCCGTGCCAGGGTGGCGCCGGCCAGCCAGCGGCCCGGGGGAGCTGCAGAGACGGCCGCGGGGGTTGCGGAGGCTGGCGGGGGGGGGGCCACGGGGGCAGCGGGGGGGAGTCGCAGACACAGCAGCAGAGGAGGCGATAGCGCGCACGGCCCTATCGCAGCAAAAAAAAAAAAAAACAGCGAGGAGGAGCACGGAGGTGGTGGGAGGCACGGGAACAGACGCGGTTTGCGCGGGCGCGATGCCGGCAGCAGCGGCGGTTTCAGACAAGGCGGTGTCAAAGACGCACACAAGAAGCGGGACTCGCGAAACGTCCGGGAAGGGCTCTCAAATAAAGCGCCCACGTCAGACGTGGGGCAGTAAAGCTCGGAGTAGCTGCAGAACTCCAAGCAGACCGTAGGCAGATGTAGGAGACGCGTGGTGATGACGCAGGACCCGGATGTCAGGGCGCGAAGGGTTTTTCCCCAGTTCGCGGATGCGGGACGGGCACCGGCCAAGCAGGGACCGCGCGCGCCCTTTGCGGGCGTTGGCATGGGGCCAGAATGGGATCTGAGCTGTACTGGTGTCGATCAGAGAGAGGAGGACATTTCCGAGACCGCGCCTGCACCGAGACGAGCGCAGGGGAGGCGCGGTCGGGGCGGGGTTGTCCACACTCCCGTGACGGCACAGGCAGAGATGGGGCGTGGTCAGGGTACAGAGGCTGCCCCAGGTACCGCCCCTCTCCAGTCCCATGGCAACAGCCAGCACACAGCCGATCGCAGCAGCCAGCACACAGTTTCAGCCTCCACCAAAATCCCAAGTTGGAGATTTTTCGCGGGTGTAGCACATGTTGAGTGAGGCACACCAAGTTCTTCAACAGGTTAGTCCCACAAAAGTGACAGAAACAGCATTTATCAGATGATCAAGTTTCAGATGCAAAAGATGGACGTGAGGAAAAAAAAAAGTTGTCCAAAATCAGAGAAAAGTGAGAAAGCACCAGGCTTTTGCCCAAGATACAGAAAAAAGAAGGGAAAATCAATGCAAATCAGTGTTGTTCTAAATATGATGTAGATGGAAATCTTCTGTTTTGAAAAATGCCTCTCAGGGAGAGAGAGATGGTACCATATAAAGATAGAAGCATTAGTAAGGATTCAATTACTTGAAGTTCTCTGAAGACAGAGCATTTGAGAAACATTAATCAGATCCTATCTGTGGGGTCATCAGCTGATTCTCCAATGGTTCAGAGTTTTAGGGATTGTTGTCATTGAGTTTGTAACCTTTGTTAGATTTTATAGGTAATACTGATAAATAAGGATTGCTGTTAATGTTATATGAATACTTTAAAAAGGTTGTCTTAACTCCTTCTAATACTTCCTGTTGATAAGTTGATTATATAATGAGAATTCTCAGAATTTGTGATAAGAATTATTATCAGGGTATTGTAGTGTTTATAGCCAGTCAGTGTTTCACTATCTCTTTTGTGTGAAGCCACATGTCTCTTCAGAATCTTGTCTTTATTTCCTAACTACTCACAGGTTTTTGGATTTCTTTTAAATCCAGATTGCCTCTCTTGTGGTTTTCTTCATTTATTGTTTCTTCAGTTATTACAGAGGTACCTCAGCCAAGATTTCAAGAAGTCTACTGTGTTTGAAGAATTTCTATCCCAACAGAAGTTTCAGAGGGATCCAATTATTAAATGGTTTGATAGATCTTTAATCCTAAGGTTTCTTATTCATAATTGCTGTTTTTAAGAGTTTCATTTTAAGAATGTGCTAAGTGATATCCATCAATTAGAGTTCGGGCTCTGGCCAAGTCCTAGCTCTACTTGAATGGAGTGATTGACAATCAGCCCAGATGTTTTCTGCATCAAAAAGTATTCAAGTCCTTTTGGCTTGGCAATTTGACCGTCTATGATAGCTGAACCTGTTTTCAGAGAGAGTTTGGAGAAACATGAATCCGGACATGGATTCTCCAGTTCTCTGTTGTTGTAAGGTTCATCAGCTGTCGCAGACTCTGGGATGACAGTTCAGTGTTGTAGTGTTTGACAATTGTATGATTGCAGATGTGTTATTGGTTATGTGTATTATCTAATTGATCTCTAATTGCTGTCATTTTACATTTCCCTATGCAATTGCATAGAGACTGAAACGGAGTTGATCAATGTTTTATTTTCATATCAGGACCCATTCTTCACCTCCAAGATTTTGAGAAAATCCTCCAGTCTCTTCGGGGACGTGGATTTGTTTGTGTTTTAGCAGGTACAAAAGTCCAGGTGAACCTCAGTGAAGAATGTGAAACTCCATCCAGTGCAAGACAATGTTGACAAGAAGCGCAGGCAAGAAAACGCTGACCATTCCAATAAGCAGAAAAGAAGATGTACAGATGTGGACTGCACAGAGATTCCAACCCTTGTGCTTTGCCCACAGAAGACTGTGGACTTTGGGTCACTTCATGGGTGTGGGAATCAGTGGTGTTGTAAAATTGTTGTTAGATGATAGCTTGTTATATTTTAGTAAGGCTTTTCGTTCTCTTGTTCATTATGCCATGCATTCTTTTGTGTATACGGCGGGTTGTGAACCAAGTTGTCAAAGAGGTCTTCTTGGTGCAAACAGAAGGGGGAGATGTCAGAACTCAGGACATACCTCTGGGAGTCTGGAGTTTCCTGGGACCCTTGCCAGGGGGCTCAGAGACCCTGGCACACAGCCCAGAACACCATCGGGTTTGAGTGCGGGCCATGGAACAGCTTGGCACCTTTGCATGAGGAGATAGAGGCCACGGCAGTTTAGATGGTATAGGGATAAAGTATTCACAGAGTGTAAATGTAGGTTTTAGGATTTTTGGTATAGGGGTTTCTGGTGACAAGATGGAGGGATTTGGGCGTGTCTAGCCTTTCTTCTTCTCTACCTCCATCTTGTCTGGTGATGTTGGCACTTTTAGATTGGTCTAGAGTAGAAACTCACTGTCTAGCGTAGATGATAGGTATTGGAGAATGATTGTAAATATTGTACACGTAGTTTGTAGTATATAAAGATAACAACGCCCTGGGGGAGGGCGGAGTGCCTCTGACTGTCCTGCTGAACGGATCTTGGCTGGATGGGGAGAAAGAATTTTATAGATAAGATGTAATAAATAACCTTGAGACCGAAAAATGAAGAGCCCTGACTCCTTCTTCAAGCACCGGGCTGGGAAAAGAAACTTTTGAACTTTTTCGGGGTCACTCTGATCGGCTAGAGAGAGAGAGACCCCGACAGGGAACAGAAGAAAGACCCAGCTCACCTGTACACGACTACCACAAGGATTTAAGAGCAGTCCGACCCTATTCGGAAACCAACTGGCAAAGGAGCTGGAGATTTGGACTGAAAATGGGCAAGTACCAAGAGACCTATACCTATTGTTGCAGTATGCTGATGATATACTAATAGCTACAGAAGAAAAAGCAACCTGTATAAAGGTAACCATTGAGATTTTTAATTCACTGGGAATGGGAGGTTACAAAGTATCCAGAGGAAAGGCACAAATTGCCCAACAGACTGTGATCTACCTGGGATGTGAAATTTCACAAGGGCAACGAAAACTAGGTACTAACCGTATCCAAGCTATCTGTGCTATTCCAGAGCCCCAGAACTTACATGAGCTGCAAGTCTTCCTTGGGACGGCAGAATGGTTTTGCTTGTGGATCATGGACTATGGACTGATTGCGAAACCCCTGTACAAAGCTCAGAAGATGCAGCCATTCACCTGGGGCAAGCCACAGAAGGAAGCCTTCCTAAATCTAAAAGAGGCACTGACAACTGCTCCAGCATTAAGGTTACCTGATCTGTCTAAAGATTTTCAGCTGTTTGTACATGAAAGGCTATGCCTAGCACTAGGAGTCCTGACCCAATGTCTGGGAAGCTAGAAAAGGCCGGTGGGCTACTTTTCCAAACAACTTGACAACATAAGTGCGGGGTGGACTCCATGTCTGCGGGCGGTCGCAGCCACTGTGATGCTGATACAAGAAGCTAGGAAACTTACTATGGGAAGACACATAGATGTCTATGTACCACACATAGTAAACACTGTCTTAGAACAGAAGGGGGGCCATTGGCTATCTCCAAGCAGGATGATAAAATTCCAGGTAGTCCTGACTGAGAAAGATGATGTCACATTAAAAACAACTAACCTTTTGAATCCAGCTTTGTTCCTAAGTACCACAACTGAAGGCAGCCCATTAGAACATGACTGTGTAGAGGTCATAGAGTACACCTATTCAGCAAGAGAAGACTTGAAAGACGTCCCACTAGAGCAGCCGGAGTGGGAGCTATTTACAGATGGGAGCAGCTTTGTGGAAAACAGAACCAGATACGCTGGATATGCGGTAACAACAGTCAGCACAGTAGTGGAAGCAAAGACATTACCACCAAATACATCTGCCCAGAAGGCAGAACTGGTTGCTCTAACCAGAGCACTAGAATTAAGTGAAGGGAGAAAAGGTAAATATATGGACTGACTCAAAATATGCCTTTGGGGTGGTGCATGTACACGGAGCACTGTGGAAAGAAAGGGGATTATTGTCTTCTTGAGGTACACACATTAAACACCAAGATGCAGTCCTGCAATTGATAAAAGCAGTACAAAAACCTGAACAAGTGGCAATTATACATTGTAAAGCACACCAATCAGGAAACTCCAAAATCTGTGAAGGAAATCGAAAGGCAGACTGGGCAGCCCGACAGGTTGCTCGAGAGGTGCAAACAACAATGGCATTGATACCTTCAAAGCTCAATATATCCCAATTTAATTCTGCCTCCAAAACCAAGATATTCAGTAGAAGATGAGAGACTGGCACGTTTACTAAATGCACAAAAGAACTCGGAAGGATGGTATTTGACTGCACAAGGACAGATAGTGGTACCCCCCTTGATAATGAGAGAAGTTCTACAAATTAAACATAACGAATGTCATTGGAGTGCAGAGGCATTGGTAAAATTGCTAAAGCAGAGTTTAATTTCAGTACGGATGTTAACAATGGCAAAATCAGTCATGTCAAAATGTGATATCTGCTTGAAAAACAACCCAGTGGCTAGGCGACAGGCACAGCTAGGAAGAATTCGGATAGGAATAGAGCCAGGAGACTATTGGCAGGTAGATTTTGTAAAATTACCAAGAACTCGAGGATACAAATACCTGTTAGTAGGGGTTGACACATTTTCTGGATGGCCAGAAGCCCTTCCCTGTCGCACAAACCAAGCAAAATAAACAGTTAAGTGGTTACTACAGGAAATTATTCCCAGGTTCGGGGTACCCCTAGGGGTATCATCAGATAGGGAGGACCCATTTCATAGCTACAGTAGTAAAAGAAGTAAGTAGATTGCTGGGGATAACTTGGGACCTCCACACACCGTGGAGACCCCAGTCAAGTGGACAGGTAGAGAGGATGAATCAGACACTAAAAAGGCAAATCAGAAAAATATGCCAAGAAGCCAAGCTGCAGTGGCCCCAGGCTTTGCCAATAGCACTGTTGAGGATTAGGATAAAACCTAGGAGCGGGATGTCAGTCAGTCCTTATGAGATATTGTATGGGAAACCATATGAATCTCCTGAGCCTAACCCTAATGTACACGTCAAAGGAAAGCAGGAAGTGTATAATTATGTTCTGTCTCTTGGGAAAACTTTAGCTCAGCTCCGGAGCATCCTCGTGTGGAATAGACCAATAACTCTTGAGAACCCAGTTCATAACATACTTCCAGGAGACGAGGTGTACATTAAAAACTGGAACGAAGAACCTGTGAAAGAAAAGTGGAGTAGACCCTATCAGGTACTGCTGAGCACCTTTACAGCAGTGAAAGTAGCCAGCGTGGACACCTGGATTCACTATACCCGAGTGAAGAAAGTCCATCCTGGATCACAGACTGTGTAAACTGTAGAAGCAAGACGGCAGATAAGATGTGTTTAATTACTTTGAGATTGTTATTATTAATTGTGCTAATGTTATGGTCAATAATGTCTTTTGGATGTGGGATGCAAAAAGATCAACTAACCACTCTTCATTCTAGAATGAAGAGAGAGGCAGAAACACAAGTGATAAAAATTTCTAACGCAGTTCAAGCTGGGAATGTAATGATCAGATTAGTCAAAGATTTTGCCAAAATGCAAAACACCAGTAGAATAACTGCCTGTCTGCCAATACCTAAGGCAGCAGGAGATCCAGTAAATTGGGGAATCAAAACATCAAAACTACCTGAAATACAAAAGAACAAAACAATTGCATGCAAACAGGTACTCGAGTCGAGACAGGTGGTCAAGGAAACTTGGGAGAAAATAGGAACATGGATGAGACCTATGAGCCAGAAAGACTGTATTCTAAGTGATGGCATACTAGGAACCCCTATGGGACAGTCGGGAGGCATCACACAATGGCAATGCCATTTGCCACACTATAAAAAGATCATAGAAAATGTTACAGAAACTACTCTGGTATGGAAGTGTGAGGCCGAGGATCAGAAAGATCAGATAGAGCCTTGGGACAGTGCGTGGTCTGTGAGTATACTTCAAAAATTCCAATATATGGCAAACACCCCTTGGTGTATTAAGTGGGAAGGCTCTGAGAGTGAAACAGATCCAGCAGTAACATACACTGCCACTAGTAGCAGAACGTGGGCAGACAAAGTAAGTTGGTGGGCATGCAATAAAACTTATGACTGCACTTCTGATGATGCAGAGATAAAACAGATGCCACCCCTGGCAATAGCCCTACAAATTGGTTGTGCTTGCAGAGAGATCAAACATAAACAAGGCAAAATGAATTATGAAGTGATTATAGGATGTACCAGGAGTACAATTAAAAGTCCAGGACAATTTGTATGGGCAACAAGCGATGGTACCTGGACAACACATCTGCCTGTAGACGGGAAAGTAAAGGAAATTACTTTGGGCCTCCCTACCTTATGTCCAATTTAGAAAAAGTCCCCATTTAATAGAAAACATGAACTTCTGCAGATAAGAGCAAGACGAGAAGTTCTAGACAACAAAAATCCAGATGACACTTGGCAAGAACCCTCTAGTGGAGTGAAACTTGGGAGGGCCCTAGAGTTTTTACTTAGTCCTATAGCAAACTATCAGAATAGAGAGATGCTGTACAAACTTACAGGTCAGGTAGATAGACTAGCAAGAGTCACCCGGGAAGGATTTAAAGAATTAAACGTACAATTACAAGCCACCACAAAAATGACTTTGCAAAATCGATTAGCCTTAGATTTGTTACTCCTGAAGGAGCATGGAGTATGTGGATTTTTAAAGGGACGAGTTGATCATTGCTGCGTTCACATCCCAAATGTAACTGCAGATGTAGAATATGACATCAATCAGTTGAAACAAATAGAGCATGAGGCACAAGAAAAACAAAAAGATTTGACTACAAGCTGGTTAGGAAAAATCTTTAAAGAGTTAGGGTGGAATGTGAGTTCATTGATTAAATCTATCATTGAGAATGTGATAATCTTACTAATTGTATTCTTAGCAATTTGGTTAGTTTACAGCATTTTAAAGGAGAGAAATACAGAAGAAAAGTCCTGGAACCAGAAAATAATAAAGGCACTGACACGAGATCCACGCCCGCTGTCTTCTGGTTCTCCAGCCCGTGATAGCATCCACGCCAACTTTTACATCAACCCTGGATTTGAAGAACATCAAGCATAAATTGAGAAGTAAAGGACTGTGTCAAGTGAAAACATTTACACCTATAGTGAAGTGAAAATGCTTTCAAAGGGGGGATAATGACAGTGGCGCCCTGGAAAATGCTAAGATAAACTCTGAAATGTTAAGCCTTGTGTTTTACCTGCATAAGTAGTATAATTGCTAGCTGAAATGATTGTTTAGTAATTAAAATAATTATTGTATAATCATAGGAAGAACAATGAGAAACTGTATGTTCCTAGTCTAAGGTGGCCATGCTTGGCTGAAATCTATGTATACTATAGAACAATGTAAGTTTAATAATTAACATGAAAGTTATATAACTATAGAATATAAAAGCATATCCATCCCGAACCTATGTCGGAGTCAGATTTGGGTCTGTACCCCTGACACCCAGAGCTCTTCAATAAAAGCACCTGCATATAATCACTTCTCATGATTATGTGTGCCTGAACGCTAACACAGAGACTGTGTTTTCAAACGCTAACACAGAGACTGTGTTTTCTAAGTTTGCACTGGTTAAAATTGTTTAAAAGAGTTTTGCACTGAAAAACTTCTGTAAGTTATTGTTGTTGTGTCAAAAGTTATTCATCAACCCCCAAAATACTTTAAAGTTCTATATGTTCTAT